>NC_133306.1:8970875-9013084 GCF_012295235.1 Primulina huaijiensis
AATATATCAGTTTATCATATATATATATATATAAACTGATATATTTGATCATATTTGATCATATATATATATATATTATTGCATGCAAATTACGAAGTGTGGTTAGGTAACGAATATTAAATAGCATAAGTGTAGCGATTAATTTAATTAAATTTGAAGATTATTGTTGTTGTTATTAGTTGAATTAATCTATGTTTATGAATCCCAACTTTCGCTATGTATGATAAAAAGTAGAGTAGGTATCTTGTGAGACGGTCTCACGAATATTTATTTGTGAGACGGGTCAATTCAACTATATTCACAACAAAAAGTAATACTTTTTCATGGATGACTCAAATAAGAGATCCGTCTCACAAAATACGACTCGTGAGACCGTCCCACACAATTTTTTGTCTAAAAAGTATTAGTCTGGTATAAACTCCAAATTAGAAGTCATAATCATTGTCTCCTATCTTTCCTTAATACCAGGGATTTGCATCAGTAATTAACCCTTATTTTAATGACATCTTTAGTGTAAAGGAAACATTGAACTTTTTTTTGTAATTTTTATATTTATATTAAGAATAATGTACTCGAATATATAGCAGCAACAAATTATGTAATACCTTCTACGAGAATGGGGAACCAAAAGTTGAAGGCTTTGAATAGGAAAAATAAAGAGTACAATGTACTGGGCACGAGGTACCAGGTCAACCGCGTAGCTTGGCCTGTGTTCCGGAATGGGCTTGATGGAATATAACTATTCATATGTATAAGAATATGCAAATTCAACCCTTTTTTTTATATATAAAAAGAGTTATTTTTACAATATTTTATGATATAATTGTTAAATAAACAAATTTGATTATTTTATTAATCCTACCGTTAAATTTTCTAGCTTGTTCGTTAAAATTCGAAAGAATATAATTCAATTCAATTCAAATTGGTCTGAATCGTAAAATAATTGAAATCAAATATATCCTATGGAATCATATCTATATCCGTATCCAATTGGTTCGGTTCCAATTTTACCTTTATTGAAACCAAAATTATGGATTCTAAAAAAAAAATCATTTTAAGAATTGTGGTTAGTGCTAGAAATTAATCTTATTAGCATCAAAATTTTATAATAGTAATAATAATTTTTAAAGTCTCTCAAGATTTCAAATAAACCTCACCCACGTAATAAAGCCCGTAAGCCTGATTCCTTTTTGGTGGGCTGTTGAAGCTGCACATAATTTAATTAGGTCATGTATCCCAGTTGACGAAATATATATGAATTGTATTTTTCAGTACAATAATTAAAAAAATTGAATTAATTTATTATAAAATTCAGTATTGCATTACAATCGAATACGCAGTTACTAATCAGAATATGTTTATGCTAATAATTTTTGATTTTCAAGTTTTTAATTTGGCATTTTGATTTTCAAGTTTTTAATTCCCTCTAATCAGAATATGTTTATGCTAATAATACCCCTACTAATACAAAACCAGTCCTATTTAAATAATTTTATAATACAAAATTTCATTATTTATAAAATTATTTGATATGCTTACTTGCAAGACTTCTTTCCGATGTTAACAAGAGAGCATTCTCAATGATGTAGAGTTGAAGGTGAAAATTAATCCAAAGTATAATTATTTATGAACTTTATTCTACTCATGGAAACTATATTTAATGATATAATTGCAACAAGCTATTTTATAATCACCATAATTCTTGTGAGCTGGTTTCATGAGTCAATTTTGTGAGACAAATCTTCTATTTTGGTCACTTGTGAAAAATTTTATTTTTATATCAAAAATATTACTTTTTATTGTAAATATGAGCGGGATTGACTCGTCTGAAAAGAAACTTATTCTTTCATAAATAGAGGCCTATTTGGACGATATAAAAAAAGGGCCGATAATTGTTAGAGAGTGACTTAACTGGTTGGTCTCTTATTTAGCGACTTCATATAGTGTAAAGATTGCTAATTTAGACATCGATTTCAACTTGGTCTCTATATATTGAACAAGTAAATCACATAGTTTCATTGACGACAATGTTCGAATGATTAAGTGAATTTATCGTGTGTGGGGCCCCGGGTCCAATATCTAATACTAATAATTATAAATGTAACAAAATAAACGATTGAGTAAAACTCATAGTATGTGGTTCACAAACCGACATAAACATCGTCAAAATAATTTAAAGGTCTTAAATGTTTGAAATATAATTTTTAACATGCCAAAATAAAGTAGTGAATCAAAGTAATCCAAACATAATCAAATAGCGCATAAGACCCGAGAATCCCACTCTAACTCGTATCTCCTCGCCTGGAGCTGGACTCTGGCATCCCAAGCCTCACCTCACCTACCGTCAAACACATGAAAACAAGAGGTAGCCGACGTGCCGGTGAGTATAAATCCAGTATGATGCAATCAATAACATATGAGAATTAAAATGACAATTAGTTCATACGAAATTCATGAAGATGCAATATAATGCAATGCATGATCAGAAGCTGTGGGCTATCAATAAATCTCAAGATCAAGTGAATCATCAGGTCATAGGGTACCCAAGGAAAGAGAATCCCACAGCAACATCCACCGACTCATCCGCTCGAGGTGGGGTGCTGTGTTCTACAATCCCATGACTATGGTGCGCTTATAGAGAGTGTTCAGGCCATAGCAACGACCTCGACATACACTACGCCAACTCAACTATAGCCCCATACGTCCAACAAATCAATAAATCAAGGCGACCTCCGCCATATCAAATCTGAATAGACAAGTGGCTCAATATGCAATGTAATGATGCAAATCAATATCATCATCTCGATATCATAATAAACCCATCTCAAGACAACAATCATCATCAAATCACAAGTAATTCATCGAGCCATAGAATTTTCAATTTAAAAATAAAAATGATACTTTTACCTCGTATGTTACCGACCGTAACATACCTTTCGAATATTACCAACAAGAGATCAAAATATATGGTTGAGAAGTCTTGAACCCTCACAGTCTACTCGATTCGCTATCAACCAACTTAAAGTAAATAATCTTGAGCTTACCCAAGTCAATACTTCAATCGAATCTTCAATACATAAATCAAGAAATCGGATTATTTATCAACACAGAGCAATTTTCGTACAAAATTCATAATTAATTTGATACTGCTTCAAATCAAGATCTGTAAATTGGATATGCAAGAAAACTTAATGCCCAACAATTCTTTTTCANCAGAAGGCAAGTACACAAATATGTACTAACTCGGATTTCCAGACCAGTTTTAGTAAAAATCACATATCTCTCTCATTTCTTCATGGAATTGAGTGATTCAAGAACCAAATAGAAGCTAACTTGATGCTCTACAAGTTTGATGAAGACCATAACATCGAAATCCAACTAAAACTATCCCATATACCCGAAATACAGTAGGCATAAAAACTGATCTTGCACAAAAACATGAAACCGTGCTCATATCCATTTTAAATTAAAACCAACTCAAATACAACATCTTCAACATCTTAATATCTCAAATATCAACTCAAATATCAATTCTAAACTTCAACCCATTTCCAAACTTGAATAAAAATGAGAAATACTTACATCCTTGTGAAGCCCGTGATGAGAGGATCACAAATCTACCTTCATTTCATAATTTTCTTGAGCATATCTCCCATAAAATTAGAAAGAAGTTTGAAAATGGATGAGGGTTTGCGTGAAGGAGAAGGGAAATGATTGGTGGAGTTGAAAGTGGACTTAGATATTGATTTTTCGCGTCTGTAGCGCCTCAGCTCCACTTTCTAGTGCCGCAGCGCCAGAATTTTCGTAGCTCTAGCGCTTAGGCGCCACTATTCTAGCGCCGCAGCGCGTGAATAGTAACCTGATGAACAGTAATTTTTTTAAAAAGAATTCGGGCATTACATCACGCACAAAAACTCATATAGGACGGTCTTATAGATCAATTTTGTGAGAAAAATATTCTATTTGGGTCATCTCATGAAAATATTAATTTTTTGTGCCAAAAATATTAGTTTTTATTGTAAATATAACAAATTTGATCAGTCTCACTAATAAAAATCTGTGAGACCTTCTCTAAAACGTCTACTACTTAAAATACTGCTAGAATTTTTTTTTAAAACTAAATATCAAAAAATACATTCAAATGCATGCATGCAATTACAGCTGTCAATCACACATTTTAAAATGAAATTATTCCACTACTGGTAAAAATACTGCAGTTAAAAATAAGAGTAATCATCAAACCCAAAACTGTCGTGTAAAATAAAACAAATGTGAAGTATGCAAAAATCCTAAAAAACTATCGGCATGTAAAAACGAAAGTGTATGAAAATATCCATGTTCACTCTTAACTCATAAACAAAATGTGTGGAAAATATGGTCTACGGGTTAGCGTGCGCACATCCAACCACGCATACTCAGTATTTGGCACATCCAGTCTCTCCATCAATATGCTCACGTACATCATTCACACCTAGCGACACACCTTAAGCGTTATAATAAGTACATATACATAACATGCAACAGTGAAAAGTATTGTACTTAAAATAAACTTAAACATATCGTGTCAAGCATAACGTGTCCAAAACATGTCTCGTCATATCAATATATACGTGTTCATTTTCTTTATTTGAATTCAGATAATTAGTTGTGACTTTCGTATCAGCTCTGTTCGATGAATCCATCTACATATAACCATGGTACCCGCCGGTAGGGAAATCAGCGACTGTTTTACCCATCTACTGAGTCTTGACCTTACATGTTCGTGTTCGTATTAGTCACAACCCACTCCCATCCTTCAAAACATATCATCATATTCATCACTTATAAAAATCATACATATATGTAAATTTCCTTAAAATCAAGCATGCATCGTATTTTTTTCCCATATATCCATAAAAAATCATGTTCGTGATAACATATGCATTTAAAACATGTCAACTTGTGATCAGGGCGCTCTCAGGACTGCTAACTCGAACCGGGAACATTTTGCCCTTGGGAACCCTAATTGACTATTTTACCCATGGACCTAAAAATTTCGACCCGAAGCAAACCAAACTCCTTAAAACACCCCAAAACATATTTATAATTGTTTCCTAGACGTCAGATCAAGCCCATGCAAGAACTTCTATAATTCGTTTTAAAAACGTGGACCGAGGTCCTGGTTTTAATCCGAGTTAACCCGAAACTCAGCCAAATATTTCCAAACTTAAAACATGACTTAACCGCACCCTACCAGCCCTTAAACCACCTGAAAGTTGCTGGATTTTTCTGCACAAAAGCGAACCGAACCCTAGTGCATCTGTCCTCCTAAATCTCGACCTTAGCCCAAACCAACGAGGACAAGACCCGACCCAACTCTTCCTAGCCCACCTCGGGACCCTCTTGGACCGACCTAGCCCTATACCTTGGCCCCATGCACACTGTTGAGCACGAATACCCGATTGCCACAAAAATGAGCCCCTACCGACACCCCTCGACTTAACTCCCTTGATCGGCTCCATGACCACGTCCAGCGGCATTCGATCCATCCTAGGCCATGACTCAGACCCACCAGGGTCTGGTCCAAGGCTTGGAACAACCCTTGCACCGCCGGCGCCCTCCTATCTCCAGATCTAACCCCAATCGTGACCATCAACCAAGAAATGCGATCGGTTTCCATCCAAGCTCGCCCAACTCGTGAATCCTGCACTATGACACCTTAACTCACGACATGTACAGCCCTTTAACCCCTAGCCATAGCAACCCCTTGAACCATAATCAAGAAAACGTGAGTTACATGTCAAACAATGCATATTTCGTGACAAACTATGAAAGAAATGATGCAACATGATAGTTCTATGCATTCCTCATGCAAAAACACCCACATCAGCATATAATAATGTGAATGACAAGAAAAAGAGATTTATGACGTGCCTTTAAGGTAAAACGCTCGAAACCCTTGAGTTATTCGCGTAGAACGTGCACCGGAGCGAAGGAGGAGGATTTCTTTGAAAAGCTTGAGGAAATTTTTGAATGGCTGCTATATTTTCGAGAAGGAGCTGCTTCTTAACGAGGGAGGGGGCGGCCAACAAGTAGAAATTAGGTATAAGGTTTAATTAAGGAGTTTAAGTTATAATATTAAGTGTTAATAGGCCTTTGATTAAAATTAAAGATGTTAAAAAGGATTTTAGGCTCATTACGCAATAAAATACTCCTATTAAGCCCAAAATCATTCTCGAAAAATATTTAGTTTAGGTACGTTTTTTAAAATATTGCCCGAACCCTCATAAAGTCCTCCGATTTGCTAAATTTTGCGTACCGATTAAAAATATGACCCGACGAGTAAAAATACTCCACCAAAGGCCCATTCTCGAAAATCTCACTTATTTACACTATAAATTAAATAATTATTTAATAAAAATATTTTTCCTCAATTATTACAGGTCTCCGTTCTTCGTTCGAGCGCGAAAATTTACTGAAGGCCCTTATGCATAAAACTTTAATAAAACATGCGATAAAACACATATTCATGCAATAATCATGTATTTAATGTATTAAAAATAAATTAATTAAAATACATAATAAATTTGATAACAATTAAAATACATAATAAATTTGATAACTTGCATGCATGTGGTTCAAGTGGGCCCTCAAATTTTTTGGGGACATTACATTCTCATATCGACGAATAGAATGTGCAATCATTTTTTCCCATTTTAGGAAATAAATATAGCATTTTTTTTTATCAATCTGGATGCATAAAACATGAAATTGAATGTTATTTCAAACACACGAACACACATGGCTTTCAACATTCAACTCAAACCCAATTTCTCACCACCACAAAATCCAATCATGACATTCATATTCTTGCGAGAAATAGTCATTCTGCACACACGATTTTTTTATAATTATCTAGAAACTAAAGTGAAATTTGACAAATTATTGAGACACTAAAGTGCTATTTGAATTGTTGAAAATTAAAAAAAAATAAAAACAAAAGTGTTTGTAGAAATTAAAATAAAAAACAAAAGTGTAATATTGATATTACATAAAGACAAAGTTGGAAGAAAAATTTGGTGTCCATTTTTGTCTTTATCAGGCCCAACATTTATATATACTATAGATATAGTAAAAAAGATCATGAGATTCAATAAGATTATTTTTTATAACTATAAAATGTGAAAATTCAAGCGCGTTCTTTTACACTACATACATGCATAAACAAATAACAATTAAATAAATGAAATTTTAAAACGATAAGATCTATGGAAAAAATAATATTTTCCCTTTTTCTTAAAAAAAATCAAGTTCAAGAACAAATTGTATGAATTAAAACTAAAATGTGAAAAACAATTTTGGAATTAGGATAAAAGATTCACCAAAAAATAGTTATTATTCGAGTCTTTTTCTTTATTAATGTATAAATAATAATAACTATCCTCGAACATGAACATCAGATGGAAAAATTATGAAAAGCTCTTATCATTGATTTTGAGTTTGAATATGATATATATTAATTCTTGGAGAAAACTGAAAACGAATAAGAAGAATTTGATATTTAAGTGTAAAAATATTTAAGAACTTTGGGACTATATTAGCAATAAGTGAGAATTGAATGGTTTAAATGATAAGAATTTTCGATGATTTAGGTTTGAAAGGATATTTAGAACTTTGAAATATATTAGTTATAATGTTATAAGGAATGGTAATCAAGAGCATTGTAGGACGAATCAATATTGAGCTTGAAAATCTAAGCGTTAGTGGAATAATGTTGTGGCAAATTAAGAATTTAGAGTGATGACAATTTAAGGTAAAGTTGATCAATTAGTTAAGTTATAGGATTAGACATTAAGTTAACATATTTTTGGAAACTTAAGATTTGATGTATCATAAGTTTTAGTCATGATCTTAAGAGTTAAAATTATACTTTTGTTAGGGTTAAAATTTTTAGAAAGTTGGTATGATGGATGGTTAGATTACTTGAAAGACGCATGTGAGAAGTGAGATATACACTATGTCTTGAGTAATTTTTTAAAGTCATTAAGAAACTTGGGATTAAATGGATATGTGTGTTGGAATTGTCATATCTAAGACTATTTGGGTTGTACGAGTTTGAATTACAAGTTTATGAGATAGGTGTTTATATGAAAATTCGGTGTAAAATTTAAGATTTGCAACAATTTTATATTTGAGATGTACTTGTAAATAGTTAATTATGTTAGTTTGGTGTCGTAAGATGAAAGTTCGATTCAAGGATCTTATACTAATATTATTATGGGGTTGAGATCATGTTTAACTATTAAGTGTATTACCCATGATAAAAGTCGATTAGTAAATTTTAGTGCTAAGATCTCTTACGTTGAAGTGCATAAATGTTATTGGATTTAAAGTCTTACCTTGAGTTCAATAAATTTAAGAAAGGAAGCTTTTTAGATTTTAATGTTGAAATATAACAGGTTGATCAACATCTTGGGTATAGTATAAGGAAAGTAAGATACGATAAGTTTGGACCTCATTGGGAATTGTGAGAAAAGTCAAAATTTTAGGTTATAGTATAATAGAACTAATCCACCATATGTCGTTTTAAGTAGCGATTCGAAAACGAGGATCTTGAAGGCAAATTTAATTAGGATTGAGGAGTTATAAGGACAGCCTAAAACTTATTTTATCAGAGTGGCGCAGCGGAAATTTGGATGATTGGGATACTAGAATTAGGAGTCTAAACTTTTTTATTAACGAGGATAAGCGAATTTCGGGGACGAAATTCAATTTAAGGAGGGTAGATGGTAACATGCTAAAAATTTGAAGGTACACGTGAACCACCTACATGCAAGTTAACAAATTTTTTATGTATTTTAATTAATTTATTTAAATTCATTTAGTAAATATGGTAGGCATGTTTAAAATTTTAAAATATGATTTTCTACTAGAATGAATAAAAATGTGTTTTAAAGGTTATTCAAAAAACGATCGAGGAACGGAGACTGAGTACTGTAAAGGAAAAATATTTTTATTAAATGATTATTTTTAATTATCTAATATGTGGTATGTTTTAATGTATATTTTCAAAAATGACAACTTTTAGGATGTTTTTACGCTCCGAGTCATATTTTAAACCGACAATCAATCTTTGACAAAAATAAGAACTTTCTGGAGGCTCGGTTATTATTTTCGAAAAACAACCTAAACAAAATATTTTAAATATTATCTAATGAGCTTACTATACTAGGTTAACGGGCCTAAGCTTGCACATGTGTTTTTATATCAAATAATCAAGCTTCCAAGCTCTTTTATTTCAATACAACTCATGCCCCACCCAAAGGAAACACAAGGACTCTTCCTCCATCAGCATACACGATCACACACCACACAACCAAGGCTTCTCACGTGGTTTTTGAAGGAAAATTCAGCAAGGAGTCGTCTCTCCGCCAACGTTCCTCGCGTGGCATGTTGTTTTTCATGCGTGAAATACGCAAAGGCACCCCTTAATATTTCTTCACTAATCTTTCACACCATATTATGTGTTTTGATACATGATTGCATGAAAAAAATGATACAATTCTTTTATTTTCATTTTTATGGCCTAAACATGGTAAAACTAGAGTTTTCATCTTCTAAAACTCTTGCTTATGATGTACAAAGCGGCTGCCATGATATGGTTACTAGAAGAGATGCTTTTTCCACATGTTTAAGAGTCTTTAGGTGCATGTTTAAAGGCTGGACAAGATAGGGTACCTTGATGAACGAAAATTGGGTTTTAAGGGCTAGGGTTTTTCGGTTTTGGCTTCATAGGAGGGCATGACTCTTAGCTACTACAGGGAAATGTTCAAGGGTCCTAAGAGAGGCTAGTCAAGATCCTAGGGTGGTTGCATGAGGGCTGGTTCTAGGGCTAGTGGCCGAGGCGAGAGGCTTGCACGCATATGCATGTGGCAAACGGGTTTGGGGGGCTGCGGTTCTAGGCTGGTTAAGTTCTATCTAGCAGCTTGTTATGGGTTCAGTTTAGGTCCTAGGATGGCCGGTTAGAGGCTGGTCACGATGGTTAGGGTCTAGGAGCGAAGCGAACCATGGTTTATGGGACTAGGGTTTTCGAATTATGCACAAAAAGTTCAGTAGCTTCCTAGGCTTGATCATGGGTTTTAAATGGCTTGAATTAGGTGGTATATGATTAGGTGTTAATAAGATTTAGTTCAAGTTTAGTAAAGTTTCGAGTCAACACGAGTTAAAACCGGGATGTACATCTAAATTTAAAAACGAATTGGAAAATTAGTCGAGAAGCTTAATTTTACATCTAAAAAATATTTATGGGTGTATTTTAAGGTGTCATGTTAAGTTTGGATGGATTTGGATCGTCGTTTTAATGTCTAAGGATAAATTGGGAAAGTTGGGGTTTTAGGGGCAAAACGGTCTTTTATACCTGAAAAATGTTAGACGTCCTGCAGTGCCCTGAATGCTGTAATAGATGTTAAAATGTTTATGGAATTTTATGATAAAAAATTAATGCTAAAAGACATGTTGTATGCGTGGTTTAAAAGAAAAATGATTTATATATGCATGAATTTTTATAAGTGGTGGAAATATGAAAGGTTGGAGGAGGTGAATTAATTGTGACTAATACAATTATATGTAAGGCCAATGCTTAGTTGACAGGTGAGAGTGTCGCTGATGTGCCCGCCGCCCGGTACCGTGGTTATACGTAAATGGATTCATCGACCTATAGCTAATACGAAAGTCACAATTGAGGATCTGAATTCAATAAAAAGGGAAACATATACGTATATGATAAAAAAGAAAAAGTATATGATGAAAGGGAAAACGTTTAAGTTTATGCATATTTATGCAAACCTATTTTATTAAAAATATTTTCATTATTGCATGTGGATGTATATGTATTACTTGCTATCATGGTTAAGATTTGTTGAGTCATTAGAGTCACTAGGTGTGATCGATGCAGATGAGCATGATGTTGATGTTAATGGAGGATTTGATGGTTGAACTAGCTGGACTGAAGGTGCACACAACCCTAAGACCGTCGCTAGTTTTCCGCAAAATTATGCTTATGATTTAAGTTTAATTTAAAGATTTTTTTACTATTGATGCTTTTGAGAGAATAGAATGTTTATTCTTTATTTTAGGAAAAATGTTAAATTTAGGTTTGATTGACGATTTAAGATATCATGTTTTGAATGTTTTTTTTTTCTTGGATTTTCAAATAATTAGTTGGTGATTTTATTTTTAAATGGTGTCAAAAAAGAAATTATATATGTCTAGTTACATTTCGGCTGAAAAGATATAAAAGTAAAAAAAATTTCTAGTACATTTTAAAAGAAAAACGAGTAGTGGACGTTTCATAACACCCTATATCCATATCCAAGACAATGCTCCCCATATCAATTAGATACTTCATAGGTTATATTAAGCACTTACTTGTGCTCAATGGTTAGTGGAGAACATGTTTTTTTGGTATCAAATGAATATTTCATCGTAATCATCTTCAATGGAAACTCTAGGGGGATTTCATTTATGGTGACCACTCAAATATAAAATGCATTTTCAAACAAATATGGGTATCAAAAAGGCCTAATCAGGTATCCGATATCTTAATTTAATTATTTTATAAGTTAATTTATGTACTTACTCGTGTTCAATAGTTAGTGGAGAACACATTTTTTATTTGTATTAAATCACATGAATAATTCATTCTAATGCATTTCAATTGAAACTCTAGGAGGACTTTGTTTATGGTGACCACTCTGAAATCAAATTAATACTTTTTAGGCCGAATTAACATGAAAAAATCAAATATATATTAAATCAAATTAAGCACTTTATAAGCTGAATTAATTATTTAACTGTATTCCATGATAACATGGCAACATGTTCATTTAAATATATAACTAACATCAATTAGACATCCTAATCCATCTTCCATGGCAACACAAACACAAACACAAACTTCATTTATGATGACCACTTGAAAATCGAGTATTTTCTCATCAAATTTAAGTATCGACATGGATGAATCAGGTATCGGTTGTATCAAATTAAGTACTTTTTAGGTTTTATTAAGTATTTAACCATATTCTATGATAACTACGCAACATGTTTTTTTAAAAATTAACATGTATAAGTCATCGTAATATACACATCTTATTTCCATTTTTCTCAATTCAATAAATTATTATAATTTACTGGAATGAAAATCACATTCCAAAATAATTTAAAAAAATTATCTTGTTACACATAAATTTTTTAATAATAATAATGTGATTGTTGGGTGCAATAATTGTCTCTGTTTGGTAGAACGATCGAACCGTGGTGCTTGAGCTGCTGTACGGTTTAAAAGATTTGAGTTGCACCATTACCATCAGCTATAGCTTTTGGTAAAGCAGCAAGTGTTCGGTCCTACAATTGGTATCAGAGCCAAGGTCACGAGTTCGATTCCCATTGATTGCAAGGAGTGCAATTATTGGGAGGGAGATTGTTGGGTGCAATAATTGTCCCTGCTTGGTAGAGCGATCGAACCGTGGTGCTTGAGCTGCTGTGCGTTTTAAAAGATTTGAGTTGCACCATTATCATCAGCTATAGCTTATGGTAAAGCGGCAAGCGCTCGGTCCTACTGTGATATTAATACAATTAATAAAAATAATTTATAAATTTTATTAATAATAAGAATTATTTAAAATAATTGTTTTTTTAATAAAAATATATATCGGATTCCATAATTACTACGCAACATGTTTATTTTAAAAAAATAAATAACATTAATAATTCGTCCTGACATAGACATCTTATTTCCGTTTATCTCATATCAATAAATTATTATAATTTACTGAAATTAGAATCACTATCAAAAATAGTTAAAACAAATTTATTTTATTCACACCATTTTTTTAAAATAATAATAATTTTATTTTAATAAAACTAATAAAAATATTATAATTTTATTAATAATGAGAATTAGTTAAAATATTTGTTTTTATGATAAAAATAGATATCGGATCGATACCTATAATGATAATATTAATTATAAAAAATTTTAACTGAATAAAAATATAAATAAATATAGAAAATTAGATTATAATATAATTAATTATAAGAAAAAAGTTATTAATAAATCGTTATTTTGATTATTTTTATTATCAAATATATAATCAAACAATTAATAAAAATAAAAAATTCAAAAATAAATATATGATACATAGTGAAATAATAATAAAAAAAGAAAATGTGTAAACATGGCAATTAAGAAGTCGAAATAATTTTTTTGGGTATAAGGAATGCAAAATAAACTTTATTAATATAGGGACTGAACTTTAATTTTAATATACCAATAAATATTTCAGTGCTGGGTTAATTGTGAGTGTGCAGTTTTGGGAGATGAAAATTGAATTGTTAATACTTTTAATATGGTCCATAAAATAATGCAAGACATGTAATGTCTGGCTCGATGATATGATTATTGAATGATTAATAAATAAATGATAGATAAGCAGATATAATATATGATGATAAAATAATATTACTTTGATATAATTTTTGTGAATGAAATAAATTAAAATTTTTTCTGTCTCATACCCAAGTTACCTTTCTAATATCCTACAATTAAATCCACTTTGATTTATCACACGGCGTTATCCACTATAGTACTGAAACAACATGGAAGAAATCAAATCCACTTTGATTTATCTTTATCTACAATTCATCTCATAAATGGATGGAAAATCGATTAATTAATATATAAAATAATTCGAATTTGAATGTAAATCCTCCTCCATCAAGATTTTAAAGAATCCCCAGAAAAGGCAACATCCGAGTCCTAATAGAAATACATATCCTCAACTATAAATATAACTCTAACCCCATTCATTACCAATAATCATTATTATCAGACGACGCATACATCATCTTTTTGCAAATATAAGTCTTTTCTTTCCTTCCCTTTCCGTGAATCGATGGCTCATCAACGGGCTCTCGCCGCCTTCTTGTTTCTTGTTTGTTGTGCTTCACTATCCATTGTTAATGCTCATCTATTGAAAGTTTGCAAGTTTGATCGGATCTATCAGCTTGGAGATTCGATTTCTGACACTGGAAATTTGATACGTGAGTATCCTATCGGAGTCAACACTGCCTTCGCAAGACTTCCCTATGGTGAAACTTTTTTCAAGAACGCCACGGGTCGTTGTTCGAATGGTTTTCTTATGATCGACTATATAGGTATAAATTTTATTAATACGGATAAATTTTGATCAATGCATAATATGATCTTGTCTTTTACGTACAGTTGATTGATTTTAAATTTACTTGTATATAAGGAAATAAACAAAAAATTTCTTGATTATTTATTATTTTATCCGGATTATTTGATTTTTTTGTCCAATTTCGCCACATCATTCCTAATAGTATTTTATTTCCTTAATTCGATAAGGGACTCATATACTTAGTTTTTAGGTCAGGTAGTCGTGGGAATAATTCAAAGTTATTTATTTTCAATAAATATATATAAATATTAATTTGTTTTCAATTGGTTGATGCTGTAATAGTAAATCTATAATCGTGTTGTTTCTGTTAGCCAAGGATGCTGGTCTTCCATTGCTTTCGCCTTACAGAAACTCAACAGCAGACTTCAAGCATGGAGTCAACTTTGCGGTTGCAGGCTCTACCGCGTTATCATCACAAGTTCTGGCAAGCAAAAAAATTCTGAATCCTGTCACGAATTCTTCTCTCGATGTACAGTTGGGTTGGATGTCGTCTCATTTCGATTCTATCTGCTTTGATCATAGAGGTCAGTAATTAAACTTTTTCGTCTTCAAATAGAATTTTCAAAAATTTCTAAACAATTTATATGTTTCGAATTTATGTATAGATTGTGTTGAGAAACTTCATGATGCCCTTTTCATGGTTGGAGAAATCGGTGGGAATGATTACAACTACGCAATCTTTCAAGGCAAATCGATTGAAGAGCTAAAAAGCATGGTGCCGGATATTGTTAATACCATTATGGAGGGAGTCAAGGTAATTTTAAAGGGGAAACAACAATGAATATTGTGTTATTCTCAATGTTTCAATAACCATTCTTTAAGCACCTACAAAATTATTAATTGTATGTATATGTTTAAATATTTCCAGAAAGTGATTGGTTTTGGGGCTACGAGAGTGGTGGTTCCGGGAAACTTCCCCATCGGCTGCCTCCCAATCTACCAAACGGCTTTCCGGTCCAATGTCTCCATAGCATATGATGAGAACCAATGCCTTAAACAGTTGAATGACTTCGCAACATACCACAACCAGCAACTCCAACAAGCCATCCACAAACTACAACGAGAGATACCAAATGCCATGATCATCTATGGAGATTATTACAACGCCTATCAATTTCTGCTCAACTTTGCACGATTTTACGGTATGTTTCTCTATTTGTATATATGCAGTAAACCATATCGCGCGTTGCAACACTCGTTAGATCATAAATAATGGATGTTATTTTGTATCAATATTGTAGGATTTGATACGGAAAGGGCTTGTTGTGGGATTGGAGGCAAATACAATTTCGACTTGACAAGAATGTGTGGAGCTGATGGTGTTGAAGTATGCTCGGATCCTCATCGATACATGAGTTGGGACGGAGTGCATTTAACTCAAGAAGGATACAAGATCATGTCGGCTTGGTTGATTAATGAAATCTTCCACAAGCTTCATTGTCATTTCTGAATTAATATACTATATTCAGCAGCAGCAGTAGCTTTTATTCTTTATATGTAGGCTAAACATAGCTAAATCGTACGTAACCATTTTAAGTTAGATTAATGTCTTTTATTTGCGTGGTTAATTAGTTAGATTAGTTATATATTTTTAAAATAGACTTTTATCACGTTTAAATATATAACAAAGTTTGTGACATGTTTTGTTTATATTTTCCTAGATCTCCTCGATTTCCTTTATTTGTACTAATCTGTCAATTAATCACCAATCATTTACGGCTTCAAAATCCGTAAACAAAAAATCCGGTTCCGTCAAAATTTAAAAGTGTTCCAATTAAGCAAGAATTAATTATCTAATTATTGAACTTGAATACAATAATAGAGTGTTATGTGCACGTTTTCCATTAATGAGATGAAGGAAATAAGAACACAAGTCAAGTAAACAGAAAATTCTGAAATTGGTTTTTCAATTTTTTTTTTTAAAAAAATAAATAACACACCGAGGATTTGTAAATATTAAAATTATCACTCATCAAAACAATTGTTTCTTTTACTTTCATCTTATTATGCTAATTTTTTTAAACATCTTATACAGAAGAAACATAGATAATAAAAAAAATATTTTAACAAATTATTATTCATCAAAATTTAAGGTAATTTATTTGCGTATATACATTCTTCAAAACTAGTGCATTATGCAATTATCACTGGAGGATATTATATATTTTATAAATAATAATAAAAAAATGGAAAGATTTAACTTTAATATAAATTATATTTTAGTTATTGTTTGAGCTAAAATATTTAAATTATGGAAGCCCAATTTAATTATAGAAGCCCAAAATAAACAAGCCCAAGTCCAAGGAAAAGAATGAGCTCATCAATAATTTAAATTAGTTTGATTAAGTCAAAAGACGTGCAAACAGGAGGAGATAGTGGAGCAGATAGAGGAGATCATGAGAGAGTGGAGAAAACGACACAGCAGTTAGAAGAAAAGAATCGGCATAAAGAAAAAGGGGAGGAGGACACACGCAACTCTTGAGACACAAAAAATCTGCAAAAAGCTCTATGCTAATTTCAGTCTTCTAGCATTAATTTTCAAGCTTTCCAGTAGTTATTCTAGCATTCTAGATCTTCTCGTTTTAGACTTCAGCAACTTTATTTGTTATATTTTTATGTCTTGTAAATTTCTACTGTTTATTGAAAATATAAATGATGTCAGAGGTTTATTTCATCAAATTTCAGTAGTTTTCTTCGTTTTTGGCGTTATATTTGTTTAAGAGATTGGAACTGACGGTCGAATTTATGATTCGCTTTCGTTTGGCAGTTAGAAGTTAGATTTTATTGTTTTTTCACACAAGTTGGTGCAACTGGTTTCACTGCTTCAGTTGAACTGGTCAGCTGGCTCTTCATCAGTTGAGCTCCTCATCAGCTGGCCGGGCTTCTGAAGGTCTTTTACTGAACTGTCTATCAGCTGATCAATCAGTTGAACTGGTCTAGATATATCAGTTGAACTAGTTCAGTTTGGGCAATCAGTTGACACTTTCAGTTTGCGTCTCGATAGATCCAGTTTTGGCTCGAGAACTTATTAGTTCGAATCTTGATCAGTTGTAGCTTCTGCGCACTTAGGTAAATTTATTAGAAACAAAATAACAAGTTTTGTTAACATCAAAATCAAGATTACGAACATGTAATGTTCAAACAATCTCTCCCTTTTTTATGATCAGAAAACTTGAGCAATTAAAGCGATTTTAAAAATTAAAATTTTAAAATTTAATATTGGTTATCGAAATTTTAAAATTTAATATTGATTCTCCCCCTTTGTGAGAATCAAAAACATTTAAAGCGAAATTTTTTTTTTCAGTTCGAGGGATAAGAAAGCCCCCCCCTCTCAAGAACTGAAATTAAAACGAGTTTAAAACATTTTTCAGTTCGAGAGATAATTTTAAAGAAAACTCCACCTCAAGAACTGAATTAAAAACTCCCCCTTCAAAATATAATCATTTATGAGGTTTTAGCTTATTTTAACATTCAAACAGTTTAGGCAATAAATTTTGAGATAACAGTTTAGTTACATAAAAATCAACTGGATAAACATGTTTATTTAATCAAATAAACTTCCCTTGTATTATACATTAAGCACACCAACATGTGTAAGGAAGTTGCTATTACAATAGCTAATTTTAAATAACTTCAAATATTAGTCAGTTTATACATAATAGAACTGAATATATCAATAAATGGTCGCCTTGAACGCTTTGAAATGTTGCATCGATCTTGAGTCTCTTTTTGCGTGAAGAAAAGCTAATTTGCCTTGGACTTGATTTCTGTGCCGTCTAACTGGTCGAGCTGACTCAAACTGGACTCAACTGATGCTGAACCGCAATGATCATCTACTCTGATTTGATATGACAATGAATCGACGATATACTGCTGATTATTAAGCTCCTAATCATCCAACATTTCAGCGTAGCTGGGTTTCGTCTGTTGATCAGCTGAACTGGTAGGCTGGCAACTGAAATCTTGTCCATATATCAGTTTAGCTTTTCTGCTGTCAGTTTGGACTCAAAACCCTGCAAGTTGCTAAAACAACAAAATACGAAGTCGAGAGAATTGGCTACAATGTTAGTTGCAGATCCAACAATCTTCTATCTTCCCACGGTAAGCTCATATAAAATTTTTAAGAGGATTTTGAAATCCATTTTAAATAACATTTTGAAACATATTTTAAAATATCGACTTTCAAATGTCCTTCTTAGAACAACTAGCTCTTACCAATTGAAGGATGCACTACAAAAAAAAAAAAAAACAACATACGACAACGATTTTTAACCGTTGTCGTAGCCTTTTTAAAACCGTTGTTATAGCCCCTGTTGTTATCGTGACCACTCCAATATAAAATGAATTTTCAAACAAATATTGGTATCAAATAGGCCTAATCAGGTATCTGATATCTTAAGTTAAATATTTTGTAAGTTAATTTAAGTACTTACTCGTGCTCAATAGTTAGTGGAGAACACGTTTTTTTTAATGTATTAAATCAAATTAATAATTCATCATAATGCATTTCAATGAAAATTCTAGGAGGACTTCGTTTATGATGACCACTCTGAAATCAAATTAATACTTTTTCGGCCGAATTAACATGAAAAAAAGCAGATATATATTAAATCAAATTAAGCATTTTTTAGGCTAAATTAAGTATTTAA
Source organism: Primulina huaijiensis (assembly GCF_012295235.1). Classification (NCBI taxonomy): domain Eukaryota; kingdom Viridiplantae; phylum Streptophyta; class Magnoliopsida; order Lamiales; family Gesneriaceae; genus Primulina; species Primulina huaijiensis. Next base: position 8,989,765 of record NC_133306.1, read on the forward strand.
CTGTATTCCATGATAACAAGGCAACATGTTCATTTAAATATATAACTAACATTAATAAGACATCATAATCCATCTTCCATGGCAACACCAACACAAACTTCATTTTCTCATCAAATTTGATGAGAAAATCAAGTATTTTCTCATCAAATTTGAGTACCGACATGGATGAATTAGGTATCGGCTGTATTGTAAGGCCCTGTAATTAATTATCCGGTAATTTGGCATAATTAGAATAATTATTGAGTTGTAAATTAAAATAATTATTTATGCCAAATAAATTCAAGAAGTGTGTTAAAAATATGTATTTTAGAATATCGAAGAATTTAACGATATAAAATACATATAGAGTTTAAATAACACACGAGAGCAAAAATAAATACAGACCGGGATAAATGGGCTTGACTTATTATTTTAGTAACCAAATACACAATATATTTGTATATATACATATACATACACACAACTTACCAAGGTCCCGTCACTTGAGGAGCAGCCGCGGAAAAGTAGCCATATCTCCTCCGTCCGGCATCAAAATCTCAATCGGTCTAAAGAAGTGTCTTCCTAACATCCTAGGCTTCGATTCAAGATAGAAATCGCGAATTTTGAGCAAGGATACGGGTAGATCGAAGCTACTGCTCTGGTGCTCTGTTTCTGCGCGAATTCTTCCGGTTTTTGGGTGAGAGTTTTTGTGTTGCTGCGATTTTTGTAGTTTGAATTTGTAGAAATGATCTAAACAAACTTTGTAGTGCTTTATGTTAGCTGTTTATATCCACTAGAGTAATGGGTTTTTGATTAGAAACGGATTTGTTATGATTTTTCTACCAAAATGTGCCAAAATCGAATTCTAAAATTGTGCTGTGTAAAACACCTACTGTATTCCAGGATTATGGCATATATGCATTCGGATTCTGAACTTATGATTCAAATAAAAGTTGTAAAGCTATGTGTTATCTTTGTAATGATATAGGAATCATTAAATTCCAATAAAAATTGTGCAAGTTACGATGGTTTTTCAAAAACTGCTCAGTAAGAGATTTCTGTCCGAAAATTTGTTGAGTGGCAGGGTGTTCTTAATAATTTTGAGATTAATCTACTGAGATTCGGAAGATGGTTTCTTTTATAAAAAGTTAGATATTGGAGTTATCTTTCATTTCCAATTGGCGGATATTGATTTGAGTTAATATTATGCGAGATACGAATTCTATGCTCTTTTGTGCCAAATCGGACATTGGTATGGAATGTAGTTTTCCTGATCGGCTTATTGTTGTTTTGTTTAGGCCGAGAGTCTTGAAGTGAAGTTGTTATTGGATTGTCAAGTTGGTATAGGTATGTTACAGCTTGGTAACATACGATGTTAAAACATAAATTATGTTTACTTGTCATTCTGTGTTACACTGATCGTATTTATGACTATTATAATTTGTTGAATGCCTTCATTGTGATATATATTTATTATTGTGACATATTATTTGCATTTAGCATAGGACATACTGTTGTGACATTCATGTTGAGCCCTATCATTCTTGTTAGCCCATTGTTGATATCCGGTGTTATCTGGCACTGTTGTTTATCTCGGGATCATAGTGTGGCTGATAGGCATTTACACATGAGACTGTAGATGTGGTTGAAAAATCTCGTGGTTAGTGCAGCCTTTTGAGGTGAGCGCTGGGATTGTGTCATCTAGTTCGTTTTGTTGTTTCATCCTGTTATATCGTATCAGCTGTATGGAGACCGAGTCAGGGGTGTTTTTCAGCACAGCTTGGCATACCTCGCATACTTGGCAGGGCAGTTTAGCTGCATGACGATGTATCTCTCCTGTGTTGTTACTCGAGCATTATTCCAGTTATTATCGTACCGTTTGTTGGCTCCTATTATCCCGATTATTCGTTGAGCTTTTCATGCATTGCATATTACATTTTATTATATGATTATGCACGATTTATGATTATTATTGTTATTGTTGAATTGTTTCATACCAGAATCCTAATCTCAATTGTTTTTAGGGGAGATGCTGTGGTTGCTATTGAGTACCATGGTAGATCTCCCGAGTCATTTTGCAGCATCAGGCCGAGGTTCCACCAGTGGAGCTCGGGATTAAGGTTGGATTGATTGGTTCTGTTCAGTGGATTTTTCCAGTTAGTATATATGTATGTCTGGAGTTTGTTTCAGTCTTGTATTGTAGTTTATTTGCCGGGGAGATGCCCCGTGTATCTGTAGTGGTATTTGGTTGTTTTTGTGATGTTCTGAGTCGATTCTGTGATATTTATGATCTGGTGAGTATTTGGTAAGTTTTAATTTTTGCTTAGTACTGGCAAGTGCGGCTATAGGTTGTTTAACTTCGATTTTTGTTTTTATGATTCTAGTAGGAGTATATTTTAATATAAACTGCTGCATGAGTTTTCGGGATGTTCTACTTACGGGGAGGTCATGCCGAAATTTTTCTAGGCCCTGAGGTCCGTTTTAAAGTATTTTAAACTTTTTTCCGCTGCAGCTTTAAATCAAACCATTTTTGAGACCCCGAAAATAAAATAGTATTGATGGCATTTTGGTAAATAAGTTGAAAAATATTGAATTTATTTTGATGACATTTTCGTAAATAAGTTGAAAAATAATGAATTAATTTTTAGGGCAAAATGGTTATTATGTTATGATTTTTAACATAATTGTCTGAGTATTAACCCAAATGATTTGAGATTTGGATATAACGTAGAAAACTCAAAGATATAAAAGTTTTATGTTTTGAGTTTTGAAAATTTTGATCGTTTGACTGATCCGAAGGGATATACCGACGTTAAAATATTAAATAGTATATATTATATTATTTTATTAATATAATATAATACAATATTAAAAAAAATTAAAAAAAAGAAAAATAAAAAATGAGGCGGTGGAGTGAAATGAGAATTCATTTCCACGAACAGAGATCAATAGTGGCGTGAGAGAGGAAAGGAAAATACATCATTTTATTTTTTTTTTCGATCGTGCGACTTATCGGTTTATCCAATCGACGAACCGACTTCAGTTCTGGGAATCGTTGACACAAGGTTTTCGATTTGAAGTATAAATTTTATATTTTTGGTGATGTTTGAAATTCGTCGATTTTTGGAATAAATCCGATAAACTGTTAAATCATACAGAAATTGATGATTGTTGAATAGTGTATGATTTTAACGAATAAGAGATGATTATAATGATGCTATTTTGAATTTTTCCTAATTTATTATAATTAGAGAATTTTAATCGTTGGATTGAGATTGAAGAATTATTTGTCAGTTATTATTAATTCTGATAAATATATGCGGTAGAATAACCGACAAGAAACTAAGTTTTGAAGTCGGAATTGAGTTATGCTATGATTTGAATTTGATATGAATTTTTGAAGTTTCAAAAGATATTTGAAACTTATATTGTTGACTTTGAATGAGGTTATTGATTAAAATGAATATATTATTGATGTAGATATATTATTATACTGATATCTTCAAGCTACATCGACTGGAACGAAGAATTGAGGTATGTTGCGACCGGGTAACATACGACATGTGTCTGTATTATATGATATATGTTTGATTGATTGGATTGAGATACATGTCTATATTCCTTATTTGTTGAGTTGATGTGACATACATGACATGCACGTTGAGCTATGATCCTTGGATACCCTGATATGATTTGATTTGATTCTGGAGTTTTTGAACACAATGCTATGTTTGGTATTACATGACCCTTAAAGCATAGTCATTTGTGGCCCCGATGATTGATTGAGATTCGGGATTTGATGGCGCTTTGTCGACGCTATCATACGATTATCCCTGATTGAGGCGGGTGTGCCAGCTCGAGCATTGATTTGATAGCGATTCGATTGATTCTTAGATATGCTCAGTGGATGGGCATTTGACCTGATACCTCCACGACATACATGCATTGCATATCATATATCATTGTTTAGATATCTGTGGTATATATTGTGCTTGCTTCAGACTGAGCTTTGCTCACCCCAGATGGGGCTATTGTTGTCTTTGTATGTGGACAATGACAGCTACTCAAGGATATCAGGAGACCGGAGATGGTACTTCTGGCGGGAGGCACAGTTTGAGTTGAGGTTTCGTGGTCTTTCCCAGTATATATGTTATGTATCTATATACCGGGGTATGTCCCGAGGATATGATTTGTTGTTGTATGAGTTGTTTTGATTATGTGTGGGCATGTTTTATGATGTGAGATGAAATACTATTTTTAGTATTCAAATAGCATATTTTGGGATCATTGTAAAGAAATTTTAAACTCGTTTTCCGCTGTAATTAATTAACCCTAATCAAATTGCATTGTAATAATGATTAGGAGCTAAAGGCTCCACACCATTATTGTTTGATCATTAATTGTCATTAGAGTAAATGGGTCTCACATCTTGGTATCAGAGCGTAAACTGGGATACGCTCGAACTAGAGTCTATGACACTTGAGTCTGAGCACTAAAATTGTTGTTGCGCCTGTGTATGCTACTTGACAACATGCTTATGTGATTATATGATTTGTTTACTTCCATTCTAATTGTTTTGGTGTTTTATCGTATAGAATGGAGGGAGGTGGAGAAATTCATGTTGATGAGATTCTTTTAGCTCGAGTCGAGGTCGTGGACGTGGTAGGCCTCGTGTTCATGTTATTGATGATACTTTTGTTGAGCGAGCGGCTGATCATCTAGAGCAGCTTATGATGGATGAGTTAGTTGCACGTTTCCACTTTATGCATCCACCTCGATTCAGTGGTTCTGAGGGAGCTGAGAAAGCAGAACTGTGGATTTCTGAGATTGAGGAACCGTTTGATTTTATCGAGTATCCTTCAGAACGTCGATTGAGATTAGTTGTGCATCAGTTGAAAGATCGTGCCAAAATGTGGTGGTCTACTACATTGATGACCTTATATGGTCAGAGGATTGTTCCATCGTGGGATATATTCAAGCTGAAGTTTAAGGAGAGTTACTGTGCTCCCTCATTTTACAGTTCTAAGGCTTCAGAGTTTCATAACTTGAAGCAGGGCGATATGTCAGTTGCGGAGTATGCAGATACTTTTTATGCTATGCTGAGATATGCGCCTCATGTGGCTGCAAGTCAGGTTGCAGTTGTTGAAAGTTTCATTGAAGGATTGAACGATCATCTGCACCCTTTTGTTTCTACCAGTAAGCCACTGAATTATCTTGAAGCAATGAAATAGCAGAAAGGGCTGAAGCTAGTCTTAAGAGGAGTGGCAATCGAGTTCCTACCCAACATCATCATTCGGAAAGGCAACAGTTCAATCAATCTGGTTCTGCATTTCTTCGTCCACGTGGATATCGTTATAGTGGACCTTACTGTGATCACTGTGGAGGCAAGCATTCTAGTAATCAGTGTGTTGGAGTTCAAGGGGTTTGTAATGTTTGTGGTCGGCCGGGTCATTTTGCTATAGTTTGTCCTATTAAGACGGGGAAATCAGCCCAGGCAGGTAGTGGAGCTCAAAGTAATAGATTTCCAGCAGCATCCCAGTCTTTCCACCAGCCTAGTCGCCCTTCACATTTGTCCAGAGGGCAAGGTGGTCAGCAGAATCAATCACTTGTTTGTGTATTTGCCTTGACTGAGGATGAGGCTTAGGCAGCTCAGGGTATTGTCATTACCGGTAACTATACTTTATGTGGTTTTATAGAACGAGTGTTATTTGATACCGAAGCATCATATTCTTTTGTTTCTCATGCATTCGTCGTTTCGCATGATCTTCGCACCACTAGCATGAATTCCAATCAATCTGTTGCTACTAATTTGGGCAAAATGATTATCACTGATAATGTGGTGTTCAATCCGATTTTGTTTCACGATGAAAATGTTCTATATTTGAATCTCATAGTCCTACCTATGCATGACTTTTATTGCATCGTTGGTATGAATGTTTTGACTGCAAATCGTGCCACTGTTGACTGTTATCGAGGAATAGTTCGTTTCATGCCTAGCTTTGCTCCTAAATGGAATTTCTATGGCCGTGGTTCTCAAGCCAAGATTCCTCTAGTTTCTGCCATTGAGATGAATCGATTGTTAGATTCTGGTCATGAAGGTTTTCTGGTTATGCTGTTGATCTATCACAAGATGAGCGACGAATTTCTGATATTCCTGTAGTCTGTGAGTTTCCTGATGTGTTTCCAGAAGAGATTCCTAGTTTTCCACAAGAACGAGAAGTTGAGTTCAGTATCGAATTAATGCCAGGAATTGAACTCATATATCGAGCACCATATCATTTAGCTTCTGTTGAGCTAAAAGAGCTGAAAGAACAATTACAAGATTTGTTGAGTAAAGGTTATATTCGTCCGAGTTCTTCACCGTGGGGTGCACCGATTCTATTTGTCAAAAATAAAGATGGAACGATGCGGATGTGTATTGATTATCGGCAACTGAATAAGTTTATTGTCAAGAATAAATATCCACTCCCTAGGATTGATAACTTATTTGATCAGTTGCAAGGTATTTCAGTGTATTCTAAGATTGATCTCCGTTCTGGGTACCATCAAGTGCGAGTTAGACAAGAAGATGTGCCGAAAACAGTTTTTCGCACGAGATACGGACACTTTGAATTTTTGGTTATGCCTTTTGGTTTGACCAATGCTCCTGCTGTGTTTATGGACTTGATGAATCGATTATTTCGTAAATATCTCGATTGTTTTGTGATTGTATTCATCGATGATATTCTTGTCTATTCCAAGTCTGAAGAAGAGCATGTTAAACATTTGAGATTAGTTCTTCGAATTCTTCAAAAGAAATAGTTGTACGCCAAATTATCCAAGTGTGAGTTTTGGTTAGATAAAGTAGTTTTTGTCGGCCATGTCATATCTCAACATGGTATTTCTGTCGATCTAAGTAAAGTGGAAGCAGTTCTGAACTTGGCACGACCGACCAATGTGCCAGAGATTCGTAGTTTCATGGGTTTAGCTGGTTATTACCGGAGATTTATCGAAAATTTCTCAAAGATTGCTAGACCTATCACTCAACCGACTCAGAAAAATCAGAGATTCATTTGGTCTGATGAATTTGAGTCAAGTTTTGTCGAGTTGAAGAAGAGATTGACTTCTGCACCAGGTCTTACCATTCCAAGTGGTTCTGGAGGATTCGTTGTTTGTACCGACACATCAAATCGTGGACTAGGTTGTGTACTGATGCAGCATGGCAGAGTGGTGGCCTATGGTTCTCTTCAGTTGAAACCGCATGAGTCTAAGTATCCTGTTCATGACTTGGAATTGGCTGCTATCGTTTTTGCTCTCAAGATTTGGAGACATTATTTGTTTCGTGAGCAATTTGTAATTTATTCTGATCACAAAAGCTTGAAGTACATGTTCTCTCAGTTAGATCTGAATATGAGACAGAGACGTTGGATGGATCTTTTGAAAGATTATGATTGTGAGATCCAGTATCATCCGAGAAAAGTGAATGTCATTGCCGATGCTTTGAGTCGTAAGGTTGTTGATGTTAATTTATCCTCGATACATGCTTCTAAGTTACGAGAGGATATTTGCACTTCTGGTTTGGATTTTCAAATCCAAGGTAATGTTGTTTGTGTATATCAGATTTCTGTTGAGCCAGAGTTGATTCGGATTGTAAAGTCAGCTCAGAAAACTGATGATCGAGTTCTGAAGTCTTATGATTTAGTATCTCAAGGACACCAATCTGGTTTCTTAATTCACTCAGATGATTCTCTTCGATTGAATGGTAGATTGGTTGTCCCAGATATTCCTGAATTGCGTACAGCCATCCTTAAAGAAGCTCATTGTACTCGATATAGTATCCACCCAGGGGCAGAAAAATGTATCATATTCTACGGCCTCAGTTTTGGTGGAAGAATATGAAAAGGATGCGGCTGAGTTTGTGTCTCGTTCAATGATATGTCAGCAAGTCAAAGCAGAACGAATGAGACCTAGAGGATTATTGCATAGTCTTGAGGTTTCTCAGTGGAACTAGGAGAACGTGGCTATGGATTTTGTCACGCATTTGCCACATGCTTCTCGCCATTTCGATGTCATTTGGGTGATTTTTGAAAGAATATCTAAATCGGCACAATTTATTCCGTATGAGAGGACATATTCGATTCCCAATGATTGCAAGGAGTGCAATTATTGGGAGGGAGATTGTTAGGTGCAATAATTGTCCCTACTTGGTAGAGCGATCGAACCGTGGTGCTTGAGCTGCTGTGCGGTTTAAAAGATTTGAGTTGCACCATTACCATCAGCTATAGCTTATGGTAAAGCGGCAAGCGCTCGGTCCTACAGTGATATTAATACAATTAATAAAAATAATTTATAAATTTTATTAATAATAAGAATTATTTAAAATAATTGTTTTTTTTAATAAAAATATATATCGGATTCCATAATTACTACGCAACATGTTTATTTTAAAAAAATAAATAACATTAATAATTCGTCCTGACATAGACATCTTATTTCCGTTTTCCTCATATCAATAAATTATTATAATTTACTGAAATTAGAATCACTATCAAAAATAGTTAAAACAAATTTATTTTATTCACACCATTTTTTTAAAATAATAATAATTTTATTTTAATAAAACTAATAAAAATATTATAATTTTATTAATAATGAGAATTAGTTAAAATATTTGTTTTTATGATAAAAATAGATATCGGATCGATACCTATAATGATAATATTAATTATAAAAAATTTTAACTGAATAAAAATATAAATAAATATAGAAAATTAGATTATAATATAATTAATTATAAGAAAAAAGTTATTAATAAATCGTTATTTTGATTATTTTTATTATCAAATATATAATCAAACAATTAATAAAAATAAAAAATTCAAAAATAAATATATGATACATAGTGAAATAATAATAAAAAAAGAAAATGTGTAAACATGGCAATTAAGAAGTCGAAATAATTTTTTTGGGTATAAGGAATGCAAAATAAACTTTATTAATATAGGGACTGAACTTTAATTTTAATATACCAATAAATATTTCAGTGCTGGGTTAATTGTGAGTGTGCAGTTTTGGGAGATGAAAATTGAATTGTTAATACTTTTAATATGGTCCATAAAATAATGCAAGACATGTAATGTCTGGCTCGATGATATGATTATTGAATGATTAATAAATAAATGATAGATAAGCAGATATAATATATGATGATAAAATAATATTACTTTGATATAATTTTTGTGAATGAAATAAATTAAAATTTTTTCTGTCTCATACCCAAGTTACCTTTCTAATATCCTACAATTAAATCCACTTTGATTTATCACACGGCGTTATCCACTATAGTACTGAAACAACATGGAAGAAATCAAATCCACTTTGATTTATCTTTATCTACAATTCATCTCATAAATGGATGGAAAATCGATTAATTAATATATAAAATAATTCGAATTTGAATGTAAATCCTCCTCCATCAAGATTTTAAAGAATCCCCAGAAAAGGCAACATCCGAGTCCTAATAGAAATACATATCCTCAACTATAAATATAACTCTAACCCCATTCATTACCAATAATCATTATTATCAGACGACGCATACATCATCTTTTTGCAAATATAAGTCTTTTCTTTCCTTCCCTTTCCGTGAATCGATGGCTCATCAACGGGCTCTCGCCGCCTTCTTGTTTCTTGTTTGTTGTGCTTCACTATCCATTGTTAATGCTCATCTATTGAAAGTTTGCAAGTTTGATCGGATCTATCAGCTTGGAGATTCGATTTCTGACACTGGAAATTTGATACGTGAGTATCCTATCGGAGTCAACACTGCCTTCGCAAGACTTCCCTATGGTGAAACTTTTTTCAAGAACGCCACGGGTCGTTGTTCGAATGGTTTTCTTATGATCGACTATATAGGTATAAATTTTATTAATACGGATAAATTTTGATCAATGCGTAATATGATCTTGTCTTTTACGTACAGTTGATTGATTTTAAATTTACTTGTATATAAGGAAATAAACAAAAAATTTCTTGATTATTTATTATTTTATCCGGATTATTTGATTTTTTTGTCCAATTTCGCCACATCATTCCTAATAGTATTTTATTTCCTTAATTCGATAAGGGACTCATATACTTAGTTTTTAGGTCAGGTAGTCGTGGGAATAATTCAAAGTTATTTATTTTCAATAAATATATATAAATATTAATTTGTTTTCAATTGGTTGATGCTGTAATAGTAAATCTATAATCGTGTTGTTTCTGTTAGCCAAGGATGCTGGTCTTCCATTGCTTTCGCCTTACAGAAACTCAACAGCAGACTTCAAGCATGGAGTCAACTTTGCGGTTGCAGGCTCTACCGCGTTATCATCACAAGTTCTGGCAAGCAAAAAAATTCTGAATCCTGTCACGAATTCTTCTCTCGATGTACAGTTGGGTTGGATGTCGTCTCATTTCGATTCTATCTGCTTTGATCATAGAGGTCAGTAATTAAACTTTTTCGTCTTCAAATAGAATTTTCAAAAATTTCTAAACAATTTATATGTTTCGAATTTATGTATAGATTGTGTTGAGAAACTTCATGATGCCCTTTTCATGGTTGGAGAAATCGGTGGGAATGATTACAACTACGCAATCTTTCAAGGCAAATCGATTGAAGAGCTAAAAAGCATGGTGCCGGATATTGTTAATACCATTATGGAGGGAGTCAAGGTAATTTTAAAGGGGAAACAACAATGAATATTGTGTTATTCTCAATGTTTCAATAACCATTCTTTAAGCACCTACAAAATTATTAATTGTATGTATATGTTTAAATATTTCCAGAAAGTGATTGGTTTTGGGGCTACGAGAGTGGTGGTTCCGGGAAACTTCCCCATCGGCTGCCTCCCAATCTACCAAACGGCTTTCCGGTCCAATGTCTCCATAGCATATGATGAGAACCAATGCCTTAAACAGTTGAATGACTTTGCAACATACCACAACCAGCAACTCCAACAAGCCATCCACAAACTACAACGAGAGATACCAAATGCCATGATCATCTATGGAGATTATTACAACGCCTATCAATTTCTGCTCAACTTTGCACGATTTTACGGTATGTTTCTCTATTTGTATATATGCAGTAAACCATATCGCGCGTTGCAACACTCGTTAGATCATAAATAATGGATGTTATTTTGTATCAATATTGTAGGATTTGATACGGAAAGGGCTTGTTGTGGGATTGGAGGCAAATACAATTTCGACTTGACAAGAATGTGTGGAGCTGATGGTGTTGAAGTTTGCTCGGATCCTCATCGATACATGAGTTGGGACGGAGTGCATTTAACTCAAGAAGGATACAAGATCATGTCGGCTTGGTTGATTAATGAAATCTTCCACAAGTTTCATTGTCATTTCTGAATTAATATACTATTCAGCAGCAGCAGTAGAAGTAGCTTTTATTCTTTATATGTAGGCTAAACATAGCTAAATCGTACGTAACCATTTTAAGTTAGATTAATGTCTTTTATTTGCGTGGTTAATTAGTTAGATTAGTTATATATTTTTAAAATAGACTTTTATCACGTTTAAATATATAACAAAGTTTGTGACATGTTTTGTTTATATTTTCCTAGATCTCCTCGATTTCCTTTATTTGTACTAATCTGTCAATTAATCACCAATCATTTACGGCTTCAAAATCCGTAAAATCCGGTTCCAATTAAAATTTAGAAGTGTTCCAATTAAGTCAGAATTAATTATCTAATTAACGAACGTTTTCCATTAATGAGATGAAGGAAATAAAAACACAAGTCAAGTAAACAGAAAATTCTGAAATTGGTTTTTCAATTTTTTTTAAAAATAATAAATAACACACTGAGGATTTGTAAATATTAAAATTACCACTCATCAAAACGATTGTTTCTTTTACTTTCATCTTATTATGCTAATTTTTTTAAACATCTTATACAGAAGAAACATAGATAATAAAAAAAATATTTTAACAAATTATTATTCATCAAAATTTAAGGTAATTTATTTGCGTATATACATTCTTCAAAACTAGTGCATTATGCAATTATCACTGGAGGATATTATATATTTTATAAATAATAATAAAATATGGAAAGATTTAACTTTTAATATAAAATATATTTTAGTTATTTTGTAGTTTATTCCATTTGGTAAAAGGAAATTCGTACACCCTAATATTTTTTGTAAAAATAGTAGGCCAGTATTTTTATTTCCGTTGGAAAGCTTGGGATAAAATATGTACACTATTAATTTTAAAGATTAAAAACAAGAATTTTTCGTTATATTATGATATATAACAAAAGATATGACAATTTTTTCAAAGTAAAAATATTAGTTGTTGACATGGGAAAAATCTTTAAAATTTAAGGTGAATCAAAGTTTTTAAAAGTAATTTTATGGTAATTTTGTCAATTAATAAACAAAAAAAATCATATGAAACTCTCTCACATAATAAATAATTTTGTGAGACAGATTTTTGATCTGATCTATGAAAAATATTAATATTTATGTCAAAAATATTACTTTTCACTCCGGATTTAGATCAGATCGACTCGTCTTGCTAATATAAATTCATGAGAGCGTCTCATAAGAAATCTACTCATTAATAAACTAAATAGATAAGATGGAATGTTGTTAATATTTTTTCGAAATATAAATAACATTTTCCAAGATAATATTGATTAAGATTATAGAATTTTTTTAGTCAAATTATGAACTTTGCAATTGTTTAAAAATTTTCAAAATATATTTATATACCGCCTTATGACAGTTACAACATATATAGAACACTTTCCCATTTTTCTCTCTTTTTCTGCTTGAGGATTAATGTCGGTAAGAAATCGATTTTTTTATATGTTATTCTTCATTGTTTTGATTTAGTCGAACGGATTCAAAGTCAATTTTGTTTTTGAGTAATTTTTGTAATTTCGTTTGGTCTTTCAGTGTTGTTTCAATTTTTATGGTTTTAATCAGAAGATCGATTGCTTGACGTCAAAGTTATTCTTTTAGAAGGTGGTTTGAATTGACTTAATTCAAATTGCAAAGCACTTTCTTTTGTAATCAATACTTAGTAATAGTTGGTGATTGGTTGTTAACTGCTTTTCAATTGGATTGATGTTCTATTATTTGTTCTTCGTGGAGATGTTAGAGGAAATATGATACTTTATCGAATGGTTAAAAGTCTGTTTCCGTGAAACGTTTCCTCTCCTAATTGGAGCGGAATTAAATGCAAATTTATACTCACTACAACAAAAATGCTAAAAGACAACGGATTTTAACCGTTGTCGTAGCTATTATATTGCGACGGCGACGGTTTATGATATGTTTCCGTCGCTCATTAACGACGGTTTAAGAGGCGACGTCGCTAATTTTAGCGACGGTTTAGAGAAACACCGTCGCTAATTAACGNACAATGCCAAAATAAAGAAAACTATTGTAAATCGATGGAAATAAACCCCTAGCATGATTTTGAATTTACAAAAACTGTAGGAATTCATAAAGACATGAAAAATATAATAATTTGTTGCTAAAATCTAAAAACGAGAACACGTAGAGTGCTAAAAATATACTGGAAAAACTTGAAGACTAGTGCTTGAAAACTGGAAATTTAGCAGAGAGCTTTTGCAGATTTTTTGTGTGTGTTGAGTTGAGTTGTCCTCTGTGTTTGCCGATCCCTTCATTTTCTTCACTGTGCGGTTGCGTGCTGTTTCTCTCCACTCCCCCATGAGCCCATGATCTTTCACACTCATGCCTCGATTTCTACCTATCTTCTCACGCTCTTCTTCCTCTTCGCGTTCCCGCTTTTCGCTCCCTGCTGCCATCGAGTGTTATCTCTTGGAGTCCCTTCGCTTTTCCCTTGCCGTCGCTCCCCCTACGCTGTGATTTCTGCGGAGTTGATAATGGCTCAAGAACATCTTCGAGCGCACCCATCTGAATCGAGCGCTGTGTGCGCCCTTTTTATACCAGCTGCCGCCTCCGAATTTCCTCCCGGCGCGTTCGCCGGCCCTGCTGTAGTTTCCGAGGGTGTAACAGTGGCTCGAGGCTCTCTTTCAGCGCCTCTCCGTGACTCCAGCACCGTGGCTTCTTCTTCTTCTCAAGCCCACGCCGCCGATTTCTGCCCGTTCTTTGCCGCTTCTGGGTTATTCATGGGTGCACTGTCGAGCTTTGGTCAGCCCTCTTCCGCAAGGGCGACTGTTCTCCTCGGCTCGGGTCAGCACCTAACGACAGCCATGGTGACTTCAGACGCTTCATCGGCCGCCACGGGTCCTTCCACTCAATTTGCTCCCGCGTCAATCTCGCCAGGGATCGCACCGGCCTCTGCGGAGATGTTGGTGCAATTAACTTCACCCTCTCCTGCCATGGGTATTCCCTCGCTTCTTTTTTCCTAAACTTTATTCAAAGTCTCTTGGTTCCTTGAATGTTGAACGCTGTTAGTTGTCTAAATTGAATCGCGATCTTATTTCCTTCTTTGTGTGATGCTTTCGTGGTGTATATGAGAGATTAGTGTGTAATCTCTGCTCTACTCCCTGTTTGAGAACATAAAGGATGGGTGATCAGTTTATCATAGTAGTTGAGCTAACTCTTTTGACGCCGGGTTTTTGTGGGGAATTATGGATTTGGTATTATTTGGCCATTCATTAGCCTTTGCTCTGTAGGTGCGGTGGAGTGGCCATTGTTTGGCCCTATAGTATACATCAGTAGCAATTGATTTTCTGAATATTTCTTGCGTGCATGCAGTGGTTTTTGACCCCAAGCAATCTACTGATTCTGATTTCATTTCGGCTGCTATTCCCATGTATCTTCTTTTGCTGGTTCATTCTTTTCGTGTACATTGGCATGTTTATTCTTAGCAAGTAGCATGGATCGGCCATGGGTTGGTCTCAGTTTTCTTGTGTATTCGACACCTAAGCATTGGTGTCGTTTGAGGCTCTTTGAAACACAGGTAAGTCTCAACTCTTATGTGCCCTTATGTGCTCTTATGTGCTCTTATGTGCCACGTCCATTCAAGACGATTCTCTCGCCCCTAACATTATGCATTGCACTTCAGTCGGATCCCTTTCCCGCATACACGTACATGCATTTGCACTTCAGTCGGGCCCCTTTCCCGCATACACGTATATGCATTTGCACTTCAGTCGGACCCCTTTCCCGCATACACGTCTATGCATTTGCACTTCAGTCGGGCCCCTTTCCCTCATACACGTCTACTTATTGTTTTTGCATGCGGTGATTCCGCTTCATAATTGTTGACTGTTGGATTGGTGTTGTGGTTTTTGGGTGCTGGATGTGGAACGAAGGTGGATTTGTACGGGGTGTTGTGTATTGGATGTTTAACCCACCTCACTTCAATATCTTCGAGCAAAACCATAGGTTGGCTTTAAAACTCCCCACTCGAGATCATTTCCTCTCTTCATTCTCTATCGAAACATAATGGATCCAATATGACAAAAGTGGCCTACTGGCCAACTTTAATTAATATTTCTCGTTTTTTACATCATAACCATCAAACATTTACATTAGTGGCCCGACGGCCTACTTAAAACAAAATTTTACAACATGAAGCTAAAAATCGTACAAAAATGGCTGGATAGCCTATTTCTATACCAAATTCCACTTCTGGTTCCTCTCGGGGTTCGTATAACACCCTCGTTTTCTTCTGCTCTTCTTTTGTTATTCGTTGTTCCGCTCGGTGAGCTCAACTCCCTGCTCGGGGTATTTCTTTCTTGCCATATTCCAAGTGGCCGGAAGGCCTACTTCATGGTTGTCACTGCACATGCAAACAACCAATTTATATAATGGCGATACGGTCTACTTCACCATGATTTCTCGTACAATAAGAACATTAGAAATATCGACCGAATGCATATATAATAAGTGGCCATAAGGCCGACTCCCTGCTGAAACAAAGGGCCTTCAAAATAATGAAAGTGGCTTACTGTCCCACTTTCTCCGATCAATCTTATTGTTTAAACATAAACAACATATATCTATTTCAGTGGCCCTAAGGCCTACATCACATGACATCTTGAAATAAAGAACTAGACCCATACAAAAGTGGCCCTAAATGCCAACTCCCCGATGGATATTAGCCTCTCTGTTCGCCTCACTCGCTCGCTTTTTCTACTTCTTCCCTCATACTTGGAAAATACGGCTTGAGATACTTGCCGTTTATGCATCTCTTGTGTGGATGACCATCTAGACTTGACAGCCAATATGCATTTCCGTCTAACATCTTATGTACCTTGAATGGTCCCTCCCAGTTGGGAGACCATTTGCCCAGCTCCCTATCCTTTGTTTCTAATGGCAGTATGGCCTTCCACACTATTTCCCCTTCATGGAAGCTTTTCTTGTTAATTCTTTTGTTGTAGATTCTCGCCACCTTCTGTTTCTGTAACAACAGAGCATTGTATGCTTGGACTCTCAGCTCGTCTAGTTCTTCTAACTCCATGATCATTGCTTCATTATAATGTTCAAGGGAAAGTTCATTTTGTCTTGCCACTCGCATTGATGGCACCATGATCTCTAATGGGAGCACTGCATCGTGGCCAAAGGTAAGGGAAAAAGGGCTCACTCCAGTGGCGGTCCTCTTGGATGTTCTGTATGCCCACAAAGTTTCTGATAATAGCCGTGGCCAATCCCTGGGATTCTCTTCCATCATTTTCTGTAGAATCTTTATCAAAATTTTGTTCGATGCTTCGGCCTGTCCGTTGGATTGTGGGTAATGGGGGGATGAGTTTATCAATTTGATTCCATAGTCTTCTACAAATTCCCTCATATCTGAGCCCGTGAACATAGTTCCCTGATCCGTGGTCAATGACTCTGGAATTCCAAATCTATGAATAATATTCTCTTTCACAAAGTTAATGACATCCCCTTGCTCCGCTTTCTTCAAAGGCACCGCTTCTACCCATTTGGTGAAAAAATCTGTAGCCACAAGGATGAATGAGTGGCCTTTAGATGATGCGGGGTAGATTTTCCCTATTAAGTCCATGGCCCAGCCCCTGAACGGCCATGGTTTGACAACGCTGTGGAGTTCATCCGCCGGAATTCTTTGGATGTTCCCGTGTTTCTGACATGGTTGGCATCCCTTAGCGTATTTGATGCAATCTTTCAGGATGGACGGCCAATAGTAGCCATACCTCCTTATCAACCATCTCATCTTTACTCCAGATTGATGCGCTCCACATACTCCCTCATGAACTTGCTTCATGATCTCCAAAGCCTCTGGAAAACCTATGCATCTGAGGAGCAAACCATCCAAACCTTTCCTGTACAAATCTCCCTCCACTAAGACGTAATTCAGAGCTCTCATTTTTAATCCATGTGGAATATCTCTCCCGGTTGATTCTAACACCTGTTTTATGTCATCCCTCCAGTCACTAGCTAAGTTTGTATCCAAATTGAGCGTGTCTACCTGAATTCCCCTTTGCTGGATTGAAGGGTGGTTTTTCTTCTGGATCAACACTAGTCTGTGTGTAAGTTCTGGAGATATCTTCAATCCCGAAGCAACCTGTGCCAATTCGTCAGCCTCCCAATTTTCTTGTCTTGGGACGTGTGTTAATGACACTTCCTCGAAATCATCTAGAAGTTGGGATGCCGCGGTATAATATGGAGCCAAGGACAAACTTGTGCATTTGAACTCCCCTGACAGCTGTTTGAGTACCAGCTGAGAATCCCCTGATATTAACAATTCCCTCGCCCCTAAATCTTTCAGAATTTCTAACCAATGACCAGTGCTTCGTATTCCGCCTGATTGTTGGTGCATGGAAAACCCAAACTAAAGGATAGAGCGGTTTTCACACCTCTTGGGGAGGTGATCACAATACCAGCTCCGGCTGCTGTTTCTGTACTTGATCCATCAAACTTCAACTCCCATGGTCGAACATCTATTCCACAAACCGGAAAACCAACCTGCTCTTCAATAGACTCATCAAGTGAAGGATGATCAGCTAAAAAATCGGCTATAGCTTGGCCCTTTACTGATTTTTGGGGGTAGTAGATCAATGTAAACTCGGCCAATGCTAAAGACCATTTGCCAATACGCCTAGAGAGGATGGGTCTATTAAGCATATATTTAATCAAATCGGTTTTAGTCACCACAAACACTCTTGATTGAATCAAATAATGTCTTAACTTAGTACATGCGTAATACAATGTTAAGCATAGTTTTTCAATCACAGAGTATTTTACCTCTACTGGAGTAAGGAATCTACTCAAATAATAGAAGCCTTGCTCATTTCCTTCGTGATTGTTTTGAACTAGTAAACATCCAATTGACTCATGGGCAGCAGAGATATATAATTTAAGGGGCATTCCATGCCTTGGAGGCATAAGAACAGGTGGATTGGATAAATATCCCTTTACCACATCAAAAGCTTTCTGATGTGAATCTTCCCATTTGAACTCCCTACTGTCTTTAAGCTTCAGCAACTGTGAAAACTCTTTGGTCTTCCCTGCAAGGTTAGAGATAAAACGCCTCAAGTAATTTACTTGCCTAAGGAAGCGTTGCAACTCTTTCTTGTTTCTAGGCGGATTTGCTTCCATAATAGCTTTGGCTTTATTTTTATCCACTTCAACTCCCCTCTGATGTACCAGAAATCCCAAAAAGTTTCCTGCTTTCACACCAAAGGCACATTTCAATGGATTTAACTTTAACTCATGTTGCCTCATTCTTTGGAAGCTTATCCTCAAGTGTTCAACGTGATCGGCAGCTTGTTTGGATTTCACAACAATATCGTCTATATATACTTCAATATGATGTCCTATTATATCATGAAAGATTGAGTTCATAGCCCTTTGGTACGTGGCCCCTGCGTTTTTCAGCCCGAATGGCATGACAAGCCATTCAAACGTACCAACTGCTCCTGGACATCTGAATGCAGTTTTGTGAGTGTCACTTTCTGCTATTTTAATCTGGTTGTAGCCCGAGAACCCATCCATGAAAGACAAAAGCTCATGCCTAGCCACTGAATCAATCAACATATCAGGTATCGGCATTACGTACACATCTTTGGGAGTTGCACAGTTCAAGTCTCGAAAGTCAATGCATATTCTGATCTTGCCGTTCTTTTTCATGACTGGCACAATGTTCGAAAGCCATTCGGTATATCTTATTGGCTTTATAAACTTGGCCCTCAACAGTTTCTCGACTTCTTCTTTTACTTTCAACTCGACTTCTTTCGACATGCGACGAGATGGCTGTTGAAATGGTTTGAATCCATCTTTGAGTGGAAGTCGGTGTTCGACCAATTTCCGGTCCAACCCTGGCATGTCATCATAACTCTATGCAAAACAATCTCTGTATTCTTTCAGCACACTGATCAGATCTTGCTTCAACTGCTCTTCCAGTATCTTACTCACATATACTACTTTTGGATTCTCCAGCTCCCCCAAGTTAATCTCTTCCAATGGATCTTGCACTTCGTGTTGGCCATCTTCCATTTGAGATGGCGCCATCAACAATTCATCAACTTGGAGCTCATCCTCTTCGTATTCTTCTTCTTGAACAACCTCAGTTCCATAGGTGTCCCATGCTTCCTCTTTCCCTAATTTGTCCAGGACTTGCTGCGCATGCGCCTTCCATATGGAGGTTGCAGCTACCTCCTTTTCTTTTTGGTTCAAGTCAATCATCAATCTACTCAATCAGCGGCTGAATTATCGGCCTAGGCGGCACGATAACAGTAGGCTTGAGGATTCTTTCTAACACCGAGCTTGGAGTCGGTGTTTGCATGTACAATGGATTTTCTTTCTTGCTGTTGCTACGAATTTTGATAGGCCCGAAATCCCCATTGTAATATCTGGCCTCCACTGCACTTGCACTTGTTTGGAACGGCTGTCCATCCGCTTCTACAACCTCCACATCATCCCCTTTCCAAAATAACAACAGTTGGTGCATTGAGGATGGGATGCACTGGTTTGCATGGATCCAATCTCTGCCTAACAACGCTTGGAAGTTGGCGGAGGAGTTTACCACGAAAAATGCACATAAAGACGACATGCTCCCTACAGTAACATCAGCGGGGAATACTCCAATGGTCTTGGTGGTTTCCCCGGTAAACGCAGCAACAGAAACCTCAGTAGGAATCAAATCTTCTTCAGTTTTGCCCAAATTTCTTAACATTCTTACTGGAAGAACATTCACAGCTGAGCCATTGTCAATCAAAACCCTAGACACTGGTTTCCCATTGACATGGGCCTTGATGTACAACGGCCTTATGTGCTTGGTCATGGCCAGTGTAGGCTTTTCAAGTATCACCTGTAGGCTTATTTGGGTGATCTTCTTTTATAATCACTCTTGAACTCCCTTCAGGGAGTTTATTTGCATGATCTTCCTTTGACACCGACTTCTGGGACATCAACTTCCCATTCTCTTCTTCTATCATTTTAAACCTCTCTAGTAGTATCACCACTCATGTGGCACAATCCACAGTGATGTGAAACTCTCCAACACAAAAATTAATTGTTTTTCTTTTTTGATCATCCTCTTCGCTTAACAAATCATCATCCTCCTCTACAAACTTATCTCCGGTCGCCGATCTTCCAAACTTGGATTCACTCCCCACTGGATTCCTGGAGACTGGAACATCAATTGTGGGTTCATTTCTCAACTTAGCGGACTCTTGTCTTCTTGCAATAGCTCTTTCCCTCAACATCCGTCTCTTTTGAGTCCTAGTCGGTGGCCTAGGGAACTTTTTGTGTTGGGCCACTCTCCAAGACTCACTGAACTCCCCTCTAGCTGGAAGGACGTATCTGGGCCTTGCTGTCCTACTCTCAATCATTTTTCCTTTTGAGATTTCATATGCACGCCGCTCTCTGCCTTGATCAGCTGCTATTTTCCTGGTTTCCACCCTTCGTGACTCAACTTCATATGCATTTCTCATGTCCGAATACCTTTGGTGCTGATTGCGAGATGACTCCCCTATAAACCATTGACTCTCCACCACTGGTCTTTCAAGGAAATGTTGGTTCCTCGGCCTAGAGGCTGCGGATTCGCCAACATTTCTGGTTACACGCTGCTGAACTGTTCTTAGTCGATCGGTATTATACCTTCCAGTGGCTTCATACAATTGACCCTTAGGGATCCAGCATTTTTTGATTATTCGGTCTTTCACTGCAAAGGATCGGCTTCTTTTTTCATTGAGAAGATCTCTCAGATCTGTCACATTCACATTGACTAAAGCTACTGGGGGAAAAGGATCATCATCCACCGCCATAGACTCCTGTTTGTTAGGGAACTTCACGACTCACTTATTAATCCTGTCTTGCAAAATGTTCTTGAACGCCCAACAAGACTTAGTAGCGTGATTGTAGGAGTTGTGGTACTTACAATACTCTCGTCCCTTCAGCTCGTCAGCGTGTGGCATCCTGTGATCAGGTGGGAATGTGATGAATTTTTCTTTTACCAAGAAATCAAAAACTTCCTCGGTCTTTGACACATCAAATGTATACTGTATGTCTTTGGGGAGTTGGGAGCTGTTCTTCTTTTCAGGTTCTGCTGGCTTCTTTTTTAGCAGAGGAACTGTGCACGAACCAGCTGATCGAATTTCTGCTAATGCCACATCTTCCACCTCCTGATAATAAGACCCCATAACAGTTTTCTTCTTGTACGACTCTTCCCGCAATAGTTCTTCGTGTTCAGCCACTTTGGCAGCTAGCTCAAAGAAATCCCTGAACTCCATTCCCTGGAATTTCTTCCTTAATTCAAAATCCAGTCCTTTTTGTGCAATCTTCACGAACTCGATCTCAGGTAGGAACACCTTGCATCTATTCTTCATCTTTTTGAACCTGTCGATAAAAGACTCCACAGATTCTCCTTTCTTTTGGGTTATTCTGGACAAATCGGCAATACACACTTCTGGCTCTGTTCTATAGAATTGGATGTGAAATTGTCTTTCCATCTCTTGCCAACTCATCACTGAATTTCTGGGGAGTGAGGCATACCATGCAAATGCAGTTCCTGTGAGGGAATTCGGGAATAGCCGCAACTTTAGATTGTTGAAGTTCTCCAAGTTGGCTAATTCCCCGCACTGGATGGTGAATCTGGCTATATGTTCCATGCTCGATTGGCCGTCCTCTCCACAGAATAGGCTGAAATCATGAACTCTATAACCCCTTGGATATGGGTTATTCACGTCTATATAGTCTGGATATGGTTTGTGAAACTCCGGGCGGCCTATCTGTCTCAAAGCCGGCCCATACAACTCTTGAACAGCCTCTCTCACCATTTCTGGATCAACCATGTGAATGTTCCGAGCCGGGAGTGGGTGATGGTAATGATTTGCCCCCCGAGCTTGAAACCCTGCACTCAAACCAATATTACCTCCTGGGAAGCCCCCATCTATTCCTTGATAATCCATATGTGACATATCTTCATATGCTCCCGGTTGATACAGAGGATTTGTCACGTTGGAAACCTGAGTAACAGGATGCTTCGAACTTCCCACTCCATGAGCACGTGGATATGACAGAGCCCTCCCTCCTAAGGTTTCTTCTCTCCTGTGAGGTGGTGTATACCTTCTTTCTGGCTGGTTTGGGAGAGTAAACTCCGGGCGGCGAGGATCACCAGCCCTTGAGTTTCCTACTCCCTGCTCAGATTCATGCACTTGGTTGCTTCCCTGACCAGTTTCTTTGACAGCGGTATTTTGTTCTCCTTGAAGAGACTGACTTGGTTTAATAAAAATGGTCTTCAAACAGTCGGCCATCGCTTTAGACAATGCCAGTGAGATTTCCTCAATCTTTATAGCAGTCAGTTCTTCCATCACCTTGTTTGAGACTTGGTCGTACGTAGCAGGAATATGTAGATCCACTTCTTCAGCATGTGGTTCAACAGTAGGTTGCTCTGGCTGTGGAACCTGAGTTCCCTCTTGATTAGCCAGAGACTCCCCACTCTCCTGATTGACGTTTTCTTTTCTCCTTGGCGGCATAGTGTGGTCCCACTGGGCGTGCCAAAAATATGTTTGCACAATATTTGGTTTGCGGGCGTGCCAGGTGCGAAGATGCACCGATTTGTGTGAAAAACAGTAAAAATCTAACTTCTAACTATCAAACGAAAGCGAATCCTAAATTCGATCGTCGGTTCTAATCTCCTAAACTAATATAACGCCAAAATGAAGAAAACTAATGGAATTTGAAGAATAAACCCCCGACATCGTTTATATTTTCAATAAACAGTAGGAATTTACAAGACATGAAATATAACACATAAAATTGCTGAAATCTAAAAGGACAAGACCTAGAATGCGAGAAATATACTGGAACGCTTAAAAAACTAGTGCTTGAATATTGAAAATTTTGCAGAGAGTATTTGCAGATTTGTCTGTAGAGTTGTCTGTGTTTGCCG
>NC_133306.1:9013826-9077644 GCF_012295235.1 Primulina huaijiensis
CGTGCCACGAGTTTGTATGTTTGTCGGATTCATGCAACTATATTATCTAATAATATACATACATGCATACTACTATATATCGCATATATATCATAATATGACATTCAACAATAAATAAGGATGATCGATCGCAACACTATTAGATCCATGTGAGCCATACATGGATCCAGGTCCAAAACCTAGGTTAATGCAGGGATGCAAATGCAACTATTAAAAGAGCTTCCAATATTTTACATGTCTTCATCTTGCTCATCGGGCCCTCTATCTTCCAGTCTTGATCTCCCACTATTTCTAATAATTACATTTACATAGTCTTGGCACATAAGGGATACATCTCATGGGGGTGGGAACGGGCCATAAACCAGGCCCACTTTAATAATATCAAATATTAACAAAATGACTAAAACAGTAAAATATCCTAACATTCACCTAACACGTTGGTCAAGGCTCTCGATCATCCTTCATGCATTTAATATCAAATATTAACATCAATTAATTAAACAAATTTAATTAACTGATAAATCATATATCTAATAATTATATCACTAACCACCACAATTATTAAAGCATATAATAAATTAAATAAACACATTTATTTAATTTTCAATTAAATCAATAATAATTTATTTCTTTTAAAACTCATTTTTACTATAAATAATTAAAATTATATTCTAATTATTTATTTTACAAGAAAATTATTAATTTTTTAAAAATTAATTTTCAAAAAGAAAAATTGAACCAATTTTCAAAAATATGAATTTTACCCAAAATTTTGAAAAATAAGAAAATTGCACCCTAGGTCCAAACAATTCAAGCCCATCAACCATCATGCTTCCCGAGACACTCCCGGGTAACCGCCCGCGCTGCCCGATCGTATCGGGCACTGGCGAGCCTCTGCGCGCACAGGCGTGCGCTGCACGGAACAGTTCCGGGTAGACCCAAAAAAAATATTTTTTTTTATTTCCGAAAATAAATAATTTTGTGATGTTATAATTTTCTGAAAAATTTTCTTGTGTGTTTAGAAATAAATTATTCAATATCAAAACCATACGATCTACTAAAACCTGGCTCTTAAAACCTTACAATCAAAATATATTTGTTTGAGCACTTGTATGGTTTTAGGAATAAACATTCATAGGGCGTTAGAATTTTATACCTTTGGTGAATTAAATCACTTGACTCCAACGAATCCGATTGTTTGCACAATATTTGATTTGCGGGCGTGCCAGGTGCGAAGTTGCACCAATTTGTGTGAAAAACAGTAAAAATATAACTTCTAACTATCAAACGGAAGCGAATCCAAAATTCGATCGTCGGTTCTAATCTCCTAAACTAATATAACGCCAAAAAAGAAGAAAACTACTGGAATTTGAGGAATAAACCCCTGACATCGTCTATATTTTCAATAAACAGTAGGAATTTACAAGACATAAAAATATAACAAATAAAGTTGCTGAAATCTAAAATGACAAGTCCTAGAATGCTAGAAATATGCTGGAATGCATAAAAACTAATTCTTGAAGATTGAATTTTTGCAGAGAGTATTTTGCAGATTTGTCTGTGTGTTGAGAGTTCTGTTTTCTGTGTCTGCTTGCCGATCTCCTTTTTCCTCCCAACAACTGTGCGGTTCTTCTCCATTCCCCTATGATTCACGTTCCCCGTTTTTCACGCCACGATCTCCACATCTCCTCACATGATCTTCTATCTTTTCAGCACTTCATGATCAGTTTTTGAAAATTAATCCGTTGTACTTGACGGGCTTCTAATTAAATTGGGCTTTTAATTAAATAATTAAATTGGGCTCCTAATTTAATTATTCTGGCCCAAACAATTGCCCCCTCAAGCATTGGCCCATGGGCCAAAATGCTTGTATGTAAGCCCGGTCCGACCCATTTATCCGTATTGACCCATAATTATTTATTTGTGAATTTGATTTGTATCAGTGGGCCATTTTCCCAAGCCCAATTCGTATTTAGGCTTTAAAAACACTGGGCTCCCCATTTTCTCTCATCTAATTCAAATTCTGTAGCCTGTGATCTCTTCACTTCTTCCTTCCCGCCTCTTCGTCTGATTTTTCTTCGCTGCTAGTGGAAGATTGTTACCCTTCCTACTTCGTCTTTCAATCGCTGTGCCTTCAAGATATTCGATCCTTCTCTGCCGCCGCTTCATCCGATTACTCTCTTTTCCTGGTGTGGAAGACGCCGCTTCACCAGCCCTACTCCCCCTTCGTCCTTCAATCATCGCGCCTTCCCGGGAATTGAATTTTGCGGTCGCCGTTGCTGCATGAAGAAGCTGTATGGTCCAAACGTCGGCGCACCTTTCTGATTCCAGCGTCTCGGGCATCATCTCTGCTCCCATCGCTGTTACTACTTCGCCGCCCGTCACGTTCACCGGCCCTGCTGTGGTTGCCGAGGGTGTAACAGTGGCTCGTGGTTCTTCTTCGGCGGCTCTCCGTGACTCCAACATCGTGGCTTCTTCTTCTCAAGCCCACGCCGCCGGTTTCAGCCAGTTCTCTGCCGCTTCCGGGTTATTCATGGGTGTCCACTCGAGTTTTGGCCCGCCGTCTACTGCTACGAGTAATCCATTATTCCTTCTTGAATTGCACTCCGTATTTCTTGGCTCCTTATTTATCTGATAATTTATTTATCACCTTGGCTGGAATTGCATTTCTTTCTTGCTTACCCGATTAACTTTAAGTTATGCGAGGCCTTGAGGTGTACGAAGGATGATCGTAAATGGAGGTTTTGGTCTTGCCTCGACGCCTCGACTCTTTTCTGAGAATTGTAGGATAGATGATTGTGCTCATTTAGACGGTCTATTTGAGTTGTCCTCCTTTACTCATTAGCACGGTATTCCTGGGGGAGTTTTGGGTTGGAGGGATTTTGGCCATACATTAGCCTTTGTCCTGTGGATGGGGTAAATGGATCCATGTTAATCCTGCCTCAACAGGTGTTGTGTGCTGCTCCAAGTATACAAGTACAGTCCAGCTTCTAGACGAAGGCTGTCTCGAGCTCCTAACCCTGTTAATCTTACCTTATTCTTAGATTTGTCAAGAATCGCTTTTGCAAGATCAACAACATGCTCGGAAGGGACGGAGATTTCAAAGCCATCTTCACCTGTGTACCTTGTTCGAGTAAGATAGCATGTCGACCCATTGATATCTATCATTTTGAAGTTACTAAAGTACATCTTGCTCAAATCTTCTTTAGTCAGGTGCTGGAAAACTGGGGCAACTAGAGGCCCCTACAGAGTTGGAAGGGAACGCTCATCATGAATGTGCCATGAAACGTCGCCACTTTTTGATGTGAATGCCTTCATGTGTTCCTCAATATGGGCAAGATCCTTGTCTCTGTAGCCGGCATTAACAACCAGGTATATATGATCATTTGTCACCTTCGTGATTACTGAATCATCTATTGAGCCTCCCTTTTCATTTGTAAAGACAGTCAAAGTCCCAGTCCCAGGTGCAAGCCCAGTGACATCGGCAATGATAAGCTTTTCAAGGAAAGCTATGCAGCCCTTTCCTTTAATACTTAGACCACACATATGGGAAACATCAAATAGGCTACCATTCTCCCTACAATTTATGGTAGAGTCCATGATTGAATCTTTGTACTGGATCGGCATACTCCAACCCGCAAAAGGCACCATTTTCCCACCATGGGCGACATGAAAGTCATACAGAACAGTTTTCTTTAGATCAGCTTCAGATGAAAAGCACCGACGAGCTATAGTCTTTTTGTCTCCATGAGCCAAACGGCGAGTAATAGATTGACCAAGTTGTCACAATCCCCCTCCTTTCATATTTGTAAATATCTTGTATTGCATGTTTGCCCTCTGTAGCTTCCATTCCTCCTTGGATTTGGAATTACCATGGCCATTTTTATTGATCTGAAGGACCTTTGGGGGCCCAAGAGACCAAGAAAGCTCATTCTGCATGCATTCTTCATTCCGGTGCCATTTCCACATGCGGTGAAAAGAATAGGTTTGTAGTCTCTTGTTGTATATACGGTTTGCATGTTTGCTCTTAATAGGTAATGCTGGATTGAGAATTGGCCATGGGTTGGCCTCAGTTTTCCTGTGCATTCGACACTTAAGCATTAGTGTCACTTGGGGTATCTTGCAACACAGTTACCTCTCAACTCTTATGTGCCCTTACATGCTCTTATGTGCTGCATCCACTCAAGACGATTCACTCGTCCTTAGCATTATGCATTGCACTTCAGTCGGACCCCTTTCCATCATACACGTATGTGCATTTGCACTTCAGTCGGACCCCTTTCCCGCATACACGTCTGTGCATTTGCACTTCAGTTGGACCCCTTTCCCGCATAAACGTCTGTGCATTTGCACTTCAGTCGAGCCCCTTTCTCACATACACGTCTGTGCATTTGCACTTCAGTCGGACCCCTTTCTCGCATACACGTCTACTTATCGTTCTTGCATGCGGTGATTCCGCTTTATATTTGTTGACTGTTGGTTTGGTGTTGTGGTTGTTGGGTGCGGGATGTAGAGTGAAGGTGGATTTGTATGTGATGTTGTGTATTGGATGTCGGGAAGGAGTTTCCTTTCGTTCTTAATCCATTTGATCCAACTTACTTCAATAGCTTCAAATCAAAACCATAGGTTGGCTTAAAACTCCCCACTCGAGATTATTCTCTCCCTTGATTCCCTATCGAAACACAATGAATCCAATATGATAAAAGTGGCCTACTGGCCAACTTTAATTGATCTTTCTCGTTTTTTACATCATAACCAACAAATTTTTACATTAGTGATCCTACGGCTTACTTAAAACAAAATTTTACAACATGAAGCTAGAAATCGTACAAAAATGGCTGGATAGCCTATTTCTATACCAAAGTCCACTTCTGGTTCCTCTCGGGGTTCGCATAACGTCCTTGTTCTCTTCTGTTCTTCATTATTACTCATTGTTCTGTTCAGTGAGCCCAACTCCCCGCCTGGTATGTTTCTTTCTTGCTCCATTCTAAGTGGCCTGAAAGCCTACTTCATGGGCCTGTCACTGCACACACAAACAACCAATTTATATAATGGCGGTACGGTCTATTTCATCATGATTTCTATGACATATATACATGAGAGACATCGACTGAACGCATATAAGTGGCCATGAGGCCGACTTCACTTCATCAGTCTCATTATCAAATCATGACCAATCGAACATTTATATCAATGGCCCTAAGGATTAAATCACATGAAGTTTCGAAGTAACTACATATATATAAAGGTGGCCAATAAGCCTACCTTGTCAATGATTTCCCATAACTTAAGAATAATAGACAATCAACCAAATGTATGTTCAAGTGGCCACAAGGCCGACTCCCCACACATCTAATGTCCTTTCAAGTAGCCCGAAAGCTACTGTGGACTCGAATTATCACCGTTCAAACAAAATTTGGTCCCTGAAAGTGGCTATAGAGTCCACTTTGTTCTCCATATTTCACAATATGCAAGTAGTAAAAAACAAAAGTATGCCAAAGTGGCCCAAAGGCCAACTCCCTGCTGGATACCAGCCTCCCTGCTTGCTTTACTCAATTGCGTTTCCTATTTCATCCCTCATGCTTGGAAAGTATGGCTTTAGATACTTGCCATTTATACATCTTTTGTGTGGTTGGCCATCTACGCTTGATAGCCAATATGCATTGCCATCTAAGACTTTGTGCACCTTGAATGGTCCTTCCCAATTTGGTGACCATTTGCCTAAGTCTCTGTCCTTTGTCCCCAAGGGCAATATGGTTTACCACACAATATCTCCTTCTTGGAAGTTTTTCTTGTTGATTTTTCTGTTATAGATCCTTGCAACTTTCTGTTTCTGTAATAGCAGAGCATTGTACGATTGGATTCTCAGTTCATCCAGTTCTTCTAACTCCATGATCATTGCTTCATTATAATGTTCAAGGGGGAGTTCATTTTGCCTTGCCACTCGCATTGATGGCACCATAATCTCCAATGGGAGCACTGCATCATGGCCAAAGGTAAGGAAAAAACTGCATCATGCCCATAAAGTTTCTGATAATAGCCTGGGCCAATCCCTGGGATTCTCCTCCATCATCTTTTGTAGAATCTTTATCAACACTTTATTTGACGCTTCGGCTTGCCCGTTGGACTGTGGGTAGTGAGGGGACGAGTTTAGCGATTTGATTCCATAGTCTTCTGCAAAGTCCCTCATATCTAAGCCCGTGAACATGGTTCCCTGATCCGTGGTTAGCGACTCTGGGATTCCAAACCTATGAATAATACTTTCTTTCACAAAGTTAATGGCATCCCCTTGTTCTGCTTTCTTCAAAGGCACTGCTTCTACCCATTTGGTGAAAAAATTTGTGGCCACAAGGATGAACGAGTGGCCTTTAGATGATGCTGGGTAGATTTTCCCTATTAAGTCCATGGCCCAGCACCTGAACGGCCATGGTTTGACAACGCTGTGGAGCTCATCAGCCGGAATTCTTTGGATGTTCCTGTGTTTCTGACATGGTTGGCATCCCTTAGTATATTTGATGCAATCTTTCAGTATGGATGGCCAATAGTAGCCATACCTCCTTATCAACCATCTCATCTTTAGTCCAGATTGATGCGCTCCACATACTCCCTCATGAACTTGCTTCATGATCTCCAAAGCCTCTGGAAAACCTATGCATCTGAGGAGCAAATCATCTAAACCTTTCCTGTACAAATCTCCCTCCACTAAGACGTAATTCAGAGCCCTCATTTTTAAACCATGTGGAATATCTCTCCCGGTTGATTCTAACACCTGTTTTATGTCATCCCTCCAGTCACCAGCTAAGTTTATATCCAAATTGAGCGTGTCTACTTGAATTCCCCTTTGCTGGATTGAAGGGTGGTTTCTCTTCTGGATCAACACTAGCCTTTGTGTAAGTTCTGGAGACATCTTCAATCCCGAAGCAATCTGTGCCAACTCGTCAGCCTCCCAATTTTCTTGTCTTAGGACGTGTACCAATGACACTTCCTCGAAATCATCTAGAAGTTGGGATGCCGCGGTATAGTATGGAGCCAAGGACAAACTTGTGCATTTGAACTCCCCTGACAGCTGTTTCAGTACCAGCTGAGAATCCCCTGATATTAACAATTCTCTCGCCCCTAAATCTTTCAGAATTTCCAATCCAATGACCAGTGCTTCGTATTCCGCCTGATTGTTGGTGCATGGAAAACCCAAATTAAAGGATAGAGCAATTTTCACACATCTTGGGGAGGTGGTCACAATACCAGCTCCGGCTGCTGTTTCTGTACTTGATCCATCGAATTTCAATTCCCATGGTCGAAATTCTACTCCACAAACTGGAAAACCAACATGCTCTCCAATAGACTCATCAAGTGAAGGATGATAAGCTAAAAAATCGGCTATAGCTTGGCCTTTTACGAATTTTTGGGGGTAATAGGTCAATGTAAACTCGGCCAATGCTAAAGACCATTTGTCAATCCGCCAAGAGAGGATGGGACTATTACGCATGTATTTAATCAAATCGGTTTTAGCCACCACAAACACTCTTGATTGAATCAAATAGTGTCTTAACTTAGTATATGCATAATACAATGTCAAGCATAGCTTCTCAATTACAGAGTATTTCACCTCTACTGGAGTAAGGAATCTACTCAAATAATAGATAGCTTGCTCATTTCCTTCGTGATTATTTTGAACTAGTAGACATCCAATTGATTCATGAGCAGCAGAGATATATAATTTAAGGGACATTCCATACCTGGGAGGCATAAGAACAGGTGGATTGGATAAATATCTCTTGATCACATCAAAAGCTTTCCGATGAGACTCTTCCCATTTGAACTCCCTGCTGTCTTTGAGCTTCAACAATTGTGAGAACTCTTTTGTTTTCCCTGCAAGATTAGAGATAAAATGCCTCAAGTAATTTACTTGCCCAAGAAAACATTGTAACTCTTTCTTGTTTTTGGGTGGGTTTGCTTCCATAATAGCTTTGGCTTTATTTTTATCCACTTCAACTCCCCTCTGATGAACAAGAAATCCCAAAAAGTTTCCCGCTTTCACACCAAAGACACATTTCAATGGATTTAACTTTAACTCATGTTGCCTCATTCTTTGGAAGCTTTTCCTCAAGTGTTCAATGTGATCAGCAGCTTGTTTGGATTTCACTACAATATCGTCTATATACACTTCAATATAATGTCCTATCATATCATGAAAGATCGAGTTCATAGCCCTTTGATACGTGGCTCCTGCGTTTTTTAGCCCGAATGGCATGACAAGCCACTCAAACGTACCAACAGCTCCTGGGCACCTGAATGCTGTTTTGTGAGTGTCTGTTTCTGCTATTTTGATCTGATTGTAGCCCTAGAATCCATCCATGAAAGATAAAAACTCATGTCTAGCCACTGAATCAATCAACATATCAGGTATCGGCATCACATATACATCTTTGGGAGTTGCACAGTTCAAGTCTCGGAAGTCGATGCATATTCTGACCTTGCCATTCTTTTTCATGATTGGCACAATGTTTGAAAGCCATTCGGTATATCTGATCGGTTTTATAAACTTGGCCTTTAACAATTTCTCAACTTCTTCTTTCACTTTCAACTCGAATTCTTTTGACATACGACGAGATGGCTGTTGAAATGGTTTAAAGCCTTCTTTGAGTGGAAGTCGGTGTTCGACCAATTTTCGGTCCCACCCTGGCATGTCATCATAACTCAATGCAAAACAGTCTTTGTATTCTTTCAGCACATTGATCAAATCTTGCTTCAACTGCTCTTCCAGTAACTTACTCACATATACCACTTTTGGATTCTCAAGCTCCTCCAAGTTAATTTCTTCCAACGGGTCTTGTACTTCGTGTTGGCCATCTTTCATTTGAGATGGGGCCATCAACAATTCATCAACTTGGAGTTCATTCTCTTCGTATTCTTCTTCTTGGACAACCTCAGTTCCATAGGTGTCTCATGCTTCCTCTTCTTCTAGTTTGTCTAGTACTTGCTGCACATGCGCCTTCCATATAGAGGTTGCAGCTACCTCTTTTCCCTTTTGGTTCGTTTCAATCATCAACCTCCTCGATCAGCGGTTGAATTATCGGCCTAGACGGCACGATAACAGTAGGTTTTAGGATTCTTTCCAACACCGAGCTTGGAGTTGGTGTTTGCATGTACAGTGGATTTTCTTTGTTGTTATTGCTACGAATTTTGACGGGCCCAAAATCCCCATTGTAATATCTAGCTTCAAATGCACTTGCACTTGTTTGGAAGGGCTGTCCGTCTACTTCTACCACCTCCACATCATCTCCTTTCCAAAATAACAACAACTGGTGCATTGAGGATGGGATACACTGGTTTGCATGGATCCAATCTCTGCCTAAGAAAGCTTGGAAGTTGGCGGAGGAGTTTACCACGAAAATGCACATAAAGATGACATACTCCCCACAGTAACATCAGCGAGGAATACTCCAATTATCTTGGTGGTTTCCCCGGTAAACGCAGCAACAGAAATCTCAGTAGGGATAAAATCTTCTTCAGTTTTGCCCAGATTTCTTAACATTCTTACTGGAAGAACATTCACAGCTGAGCCATTGTCAATCAAGACCCTAGACACTAGTTTCCCATTGACATGAGCCTTGATGTACAACGGCCTTATGTGCTTGGTCATGGCCAGTGTAGGCTTTTCAAGTATCACCTGTTTAGGCTTATTTGGGTGATCTTCCTTTATAATCACTCTTGAACTCCCTTCAGGGAGTTTATTCGCATGCTCTTTCTTTGGCACTGACTCTTGAGACGTCAACTCCCCATTATCTTCTTCTATCATTTTAAACCTCTCTGGTAATATCACCACTCCTGTGGCACAATCCACAGTGATGTGAAACTATCCAACGAAAAAATTAATTGTTTTTTTCTTTTTTGATCATCCTCTTCGCTTAACAAATCATCATCATCCTCTTCAAACTTATCCTCAGTCGCCGATCTTCCAAACTTGGATTTACTCCCCACTGGATTCCTGGAGACTGGAACATCAATTGTGGGTTCATTTCTCAACTTAGCGGACTCCTCTCTTCTTGCAATAGCTCTTTCCCTCCACAGCCGTCTCTTTTGAGTCCTAGTCGGTGGCCTAGGGAACGTTTTGTGTTGGGCCACCCTCCAAGACTCACTGAACTCCCCTCTAGCTGGAAGGACGTACCTGGGCCTTGGTATTCTGCTTTCAATCATTTTTCCTTTTGAGATTTCATATGCACGCCGCTCTCTACCTTGATCAGCTCATATTTTCTTGGTTTCCACTCTTCGTGACTCAAATTCATATGGATTTCTCCTGCCTGAGTACCTTTGGTGTTGATCACGGGATGATTCTCCTCTGACCCATTGATTCTCAAGCACTGACTTCTCGAAGAAACATTGGCTCCTCGGCCTATAAGCCGCGGATTCACCAACATCTCTGGGGAAACGTTTCTGAACTGTTCTTACTTGATCAGTAATATGCCTTTCTTTAGCCTCGAACAATTGACCCTTCGGGATCCAGTATTTCTTAATTACTCGGTCTTTCACAGCAAAAGATCGGTTTTTTTTCTTGTTGAGAATATCTCTCAAATCTGTCACATTCACATTAACAGAAGCTATTGGGGGAAAAGGGTCATCATCCACAGCCATGGACTCTAGTTTTTCATGAAACTTCACGACTCCCTTGTTAATTCTGTCCTGCAAAATATTCTTGAACGCCCAACAAGAATTAGTAGCGTGGTTGTAAGAGTTGTGGTACTTACAATACTCTCGACCTTTCAGCTCTTCCTTGGGTGGCATCCTGTGATCAGGTGGAAAGGTGATGAATTTTTCCTTTATCAAAAATAGAAAACTTTCTCGGTCTTTGACACATCAAATGTATATTGTATATCTTTGGGGAGTTGAGAGCTGTTCTTCTTGTCAAGTTCTGCCGGCTTCTTTTTTAGCAGGGGAACCGTGCAAGAACCAGCTGATCGAATTTCTGCCAGTGCCACATCTTCCACCTCTTGATAATAGGACCCTATAGCAGTTCTCTTTTTGTATGACTCTTCCCGCAACAGTTCTTCATATTCAGCAACTTTAGCAGCAAGCTCAAAGAAGTCCCTGAACTCCATGCCTTGAAATTTCTTTCTTAATTCAAAATCCAGCCCTTTTTGTGCCATCTTCACGAACTCGGTCTCAGGTAAGAACACCTTGCACCTATTCTTCATCTTTTTGAACCTGTCAAAAAAAGAGTCCACAGATTCTCCTTTCTTTTGGGTTACTCTGGACAAATCGGCAATACACACTTTTGGCTCTGTTCTATAGAATTGGATGTGAAATTATCTTTTCATCTCTTGCCATGAATTTCTAGGGAGTGAGGCATACCATGCAAACGCAGTCCCTGTGAGAGAATTTGGGAATAGCCGCAACTTTAAATTGTTGAAGTTCTCCAGGTTGGCCAATTCCCCGCACTGGATGGTAAACCTGGCTATGTGCTCGATGCTGGACTGGACATCCTCACCGGAGAATAAACTGAAATCATGAACTCTATAACCCCTTGGGTACGGGTTATTCACGTCTATATAGTCCGGATATGGTTTGTGGAACTCCGGGCGGCCTATCTATCTCAAAGTCGGCCCATATAGCTCTCGAACCATCTCTCTCACCATCTCTGGATCAATCATGTGAATGTTCCGAGCTGGGAGTGGGTGATGGTAATGATTTGCCCCCCGAGCTTGAAACCCTGCATTTAAACCAACATTACCTCCTGGGAAACCCCTATCTACTCCTGGATAATCCATGTGCGATATGTCATCATAAGCTCCCGGTTGGTACAGAGGATTTGTCACGCTGTACACCTGAGTAACAGGTTTCTTCGAGCTCCCCACTCCATGAGCACGTGGATATGGCTGAGCCCTCCCTCCTAAGGTTTCTTATCTCTTGTGAGGTGGTGTATACCTTCTTTCTGGATGATTTGGGAGAGTAAACTCTGGGCGGCGGGGATCACCGGCCCTTGAGATTCCTACTCCCTATCAGATTCATGCACTTGGTTGCTTCCTTGATCAGCCTCTTTGACAGTGGTATTTTGCTCTCCTCGAAGAGACTGACTCGGTTTTACCAAAAGGGTCTTCAAACAGTCAGACACCGCCTTAGATAAGGCATGTGAAATTTCCTCAATCTTTACAGCAGTCAATTATTCTATCACCCTGTTTGAATCTTGATTGTACGTAGTAGGAACATGCAGATCCACTTCTTCGGCCTGTGGTTCAACAACAGGTTGTTCGGGCTGTTGAACCTGAGTTCCCTCTTGATTGGCCAAAGGCTCCCCGCTCTCCTGACTGACGTTTTCTTTTGCTTTTTGGCGGCATAGTGAGGTCCCACTGGGCGAGCCAAAAATATGTTTGCACAATATTTGATTTGCGGGCGTGCCAGGTGCGAAGTTGCACCAATTTGTGTGAAAAACAGTAAAAATCTAACTTCTAACTATCAAACGAAAGCGAATCCTAAATTCGATCGTCGGTTCTAATCTCCTAAACTAATATAACACAGAAAAAGAAGAAAACTACTGGAATTTGAGGAATAAACCCCTGACATCGTATATATTTTCAATAAACAGTAGGAATTTACAAGACATAAAAATATAACAACTAAAGTTGCTGAAATCTAAAATGGCAAGTCCTAGAATGCTAGAAATATGCTGGAATGCATAAAAACTAATGCTTGAAGATTGAATTTTTGCAGAGAGTATTTTGCAGATTTGTCTGTGTGTTGAGAGTTCTGTTTTCTGTGTCCGCTTGCCGATCTCTTTTTTCCTCCCAACAACTGTGCGGTTCTTCTCCACTCCCCTATGATTCACGTTCCCCGTTTTTCACGCCACGATCTCCACATCTCCTCCCATGATCTTCTATCTTTTCAGCACTTCGTGATCAGTTTTTGAAAATTAATCCGTTGTACCTGATGGGCTTCTAATTAATTTCTAATTAAATTGGGCTTCTAATTAAATAATTAAATCGGGCTCTTAATTTAATTATTTTGGCCCAAACACCGGTATATACGGATCTAGCTCTTGATGAATCCCTACGAACGATCTTCAAAAAACTCCTTCCTTCAAAGTTCTAATCAGGTCAACGATTAGATGATTTTTTCCTCTTCTAATTTGCACTAGTAAAATTAGAAGAAGTTTTACGTTGGAGATCATAGTTTGAGAGACGGCTCAAACTTTTTTCCTAAGAGGGGTGGCCAAAATATTTGAGAGAAAATATGGAGGAATTTCGAAAATTTGGAAGTGTGGTGGCTAGGGTTATGGCTTGATTACACCTATTTATAATTAAGTCATAAGCCAATATTCATAATTAACATTAATGGGCCTGATTAATTATTTGAGCTAGTCCAACTAGTTTAATTAATAAATCAAGGTCCATTAAGAACTTTAATTATTTAGTATGTTGGATTTGTACTGGTACAAGCCATTAAACATACTTCCCACTATATTTAATTTAATATTTAATAAACTCAACTTTTGAGCTTAATAAATTAAATACATTATAGATTCAACATTTGAATTTAATAGTATAAATTCAACTCCTTGAATTTATCACCTGCATAATTTAATATTTAATAAACTCAACTTTTGAGTTTAATAAATTAAATTCTCAAATTTTTATAAATTCAACTCCTTGAATTTATTCTTTCAAAATTTAATTATCATAAATTCAACTCCTTGAATTTACTATATCATAATATAAATTCAACATCTTGAATTTATTCTCTCAACGGGAACAAACGATCCAGTGCTTGTGTGACCCTCAATGGTTCAGGGATACGGCTAGCCGTGGGTTCACAACTCCTTGTGATTCAGGACATTATCCTTTATTCGGGCTTACCCTAACTTGTCTCATTCTATGCATCAACAATTGATCATCAGAATGTCAGAAATCATATTTCTTATTAAACCCATCGAACCATGGTAAGAGCGTCTAGTAGCATCGCCCCATGATTCCCTAGGTATCACTGATAGTGCCTGCAAGAACCAGTCGATTATGATTAACGTACAGTACGGTCCCTTCATCTCATATATCCCGATGGAATCTGCAACAATTGGTTCATCGAGGGTTGCAAAATAATTCGATAACTATGTGACACATATAAATAGTGGCATCGCATGTACTATTGGAGAACTCTTTCTCCAACGTACATCTTATACTCTGGCCAGAGATTCCACGCACTATTATTTCATCAGATCACATAGGATATCCACACCCGTAGGTGAGCGATGAATCCCCGACTATAATGCACTGGCTCCTATATGTGTCGCAACTGTACCCAACCTCGCCACCTGATGACTCTCCTGGAGCCGGTAAACGAGTCAAAGCACAGCCCTAGCATAAAGAACCTCAGTGTTGTCCCGGGTCGTAAGGACTAATGGTGTACAATCATAACCACGGACTTATCCTCTCGATGAATGATAACAACTTGGAAAGTTATCGGTATAATCATAATATGACTACCCATCTACATGTTTGGACATCTTTATGCCCTTACCAAGAAACGCAGTACACAACATCACAGATGCTAGTCTCGAGCTCAAACGACCTTTATCCATGTTCTAGGCGGCTGAATCGACTATGAACGAATTTAGAATATGCAGTGTTTACAAATGAGTTTTAACATCGAATTACGATTCATTTGTATTAATACATAATCAAATACTTTATCTATGCTGGTCGCATGGGTATACAGATAAAGTGAAACGAAACCATTAAAAGTTAAATTATATTAAAATAAAGATTGTTTATTACAACTGAGTCAATAAAATCTCTAGCCAACAGTTGGCTTGCCGAGCATCTACTCTAACAGTAAGCTGTTATGTTAAACATTGAATCATTACTGTGAACACCTTCTGCCGGTGTACCTGAAAAAGAACTTGCAATCACGGTTGTTTTTTTTCCTGGCTTTATAGAACTCTGTTGTGGAAGATCTTGTAGTTTCATGTCTATACAATTTCCATTTGGGTATTGTCTGTTGGCTCTTTCCCCTGGCTTTCGTGCTATTTCAATGTAGGCAGATTAAATTTTACTACCTTTGCTAATATTGTTGAATTTTTTTTACTTTATCAGAGTATGCTTCGTTTGGAGAAAAAATATTGGTGTTGCCTGTAAAGCCCGAGTCTCTTCAGTAGTTTACAATTGAAATATGTATGGGACGGGATAATCATATCAGATTGAAAACAAAACATCTCCCAAACAGAGACGCAGATGGTATCAGGCACAAGAGTACTCCTTTTTGTGTGCTGTAAATTATGTTGTTGGAGTATGAATCATGCAAAACTGGAGTGGAAAAACATGTGTTTAAGTTCTCTGGTTGATCGCAATTAAGCCAGTTCTATGTTTGACATTGCTTTTGCTCGATTTCGATATTTATTTATAGAATCGGTGTTCCCCAGTCAATCACAATTTTACTTGTTTATTATTTGTGTTTGTGAACATCCTTTTCTAATTCGTTTATCATGAAGAAATTCCATGATAGGCAGGATTAACAATTGCTAAGCCGAAAAATTTACAATAGCTCCATCCCATATCACTATTAAAATATTCTGAATTTTACTCGTAAATAAACCGAGAATCATTGGTGGTTAAAAACAGCCCATTAAAAAATGGTAAAACCGAGGCAGACCACTGCAAATCCAATATTTGGCATATTTTACAATAATGTTTGTTAATAATTATCGTACTACTCAAAAACACCCATTAGAAAAGAGAAAGAAAATAATGTGTAGGCACAAAAATTAGGGAAATATGATCTCAATTATTGGTATACAAGATGATAAGATTAACACTACCGATACCGCACTTTCTCGTTTTCTTGAACCCAAATAGCAGTGTTACAGATAATAACGTCTCAACAAAAATCTTGCCATGGTAACCAAGGACATGACTGATCTTGAAACAGGTTTTTCAAATGTAAACACACTCCAGGAGGTCGTATTGTTTCTGAAAAGGGAACAAGAGGTGTATCTCAAACCCAGAATTCTGCGGCCGAGTCTAGTGCTGGCGATGTAACATTAAACTCTGGATACCCCTAGCTTTCTCTCAAATAAACGACGTAAAATGTAGACTTGCAAAACACTTGCCCCTATCAGAGCTGCTGATTCGAATAAAGCTTTTTGGACAGCTCGATTGCCCATTTTCTCATTCACTGCTCAACCAATTCAAAAATCAGTGTTAATGATTCAGCTATCTAAGGAGTAGATGACTACAACTGATCATTAGAAAATATATAGCCAATGAATATAATGAAATATAAAGAAAAACGAGCTTTGCCAAATAAATACATAAATATATATGTATTTATAATACACACACACACACATATATAGAGAGGGGAAGACTCTTCCGATCACAAGTTAAATCAGAGTTATATTTCCACTCTGAGGCACACTAATTAGATATTCTGTTCGTGTAACTTATCTATGGAATTGTGCAAATGGTTTGGGGTATATAACAACCAGAAGCCATGCATAAAGAAGAATTCTCATCAATTCAAGTTTTTTTTGAGGAAAAAGTAGAGAAGACTGGACAGCAAACCTTTGTCCTCAAGTTTGGTTTAAGTTCAGCATAGGGAAAAAGAGAGAAATATTGAAAGGAAAACAAAGAACTTTTACAAAAGTCATCGTGAACATTTTTAATTTTTCCTCGATGCCAAGCATTTAGAATAAAGGAACAACACTTTATGGTGAGAAGAACGGGAAAATAGTTAAGACTAGTTTTTCTCGAACTCTTTCAGAGACAAATCGATAATCCAGATGGAGACCAAGATTTAGTAAACACATAACACAAGAAGTTCATTGTAATTGCACGTGAACTCATGAAGCAAGGGTTTATTCTCATTTTGTGTTCACCGTCTTTTTTCTTCATCAATCACCCTCACAATGATACGTGTACGGGTCATACAAGCAAAATTTTCATAATAAAAATAATGAAATGATGTCAAATATTTTAAATCAAATTAATATAAAATAGCAAAGGCTGCCAAAAACCAAAGGATGTAAAATAAATAAATTTACCGATTGCCTGTCGATCAGTCTGAGCCTCTAGCCAGTGTTGCTCAAACTGAATATTGTACAAAGCTTCCTCCAACTTGCCAATATGATCAAAAAGAGGTTTAAAATGCTCTGCATATGCCGACAAGTCACATGCTTGAGTTAATATTCTAAACTATTCTTCACAACCAAAAAGAAAGTGAAAAAAATTCACCATCTTTAGCATGCTCATCATGGTAATAGAAATGGCCAGCATGCACGTCAAAGTCTATGGTTTCATGATAAGGAGATTTGTTGGTGAAACAAAATCGGTAAACTCCTTGATGATAAGCCACAAACTCGTGCTTTTCACTTGTCTTGTCACGAACATCATGGACCTGTGAACCATCTGGTCCCTTCACCTGAATAATATTTCTTTTATAAGAAGCAAAATCTTTTAATGAATATAAATAAACAGTTGAACAATAACAAATCCTTCAGTCGATAATTTGAAAATATGAATCAAGCTATATATCCTTCACATGGATAATTCGATGAAAGTCAAGAGTATAATTCCGACATAAAGGAAACATATTTTATTAAACATTTAGCATGAAGCTTCCCGCAAAATGAGAAATATATCCAAAAC
Source organism: Primulina huaijiensis (assembly GCF_012295235.1). Classification (NCBI taxonomy): domain Eukaryota; kingdom Viridiplantae; phylum Streptophyta; class Magnoliopsida; order Lamiales; family Gesneriaceae; genus Primulina; species Primulina huaijiensis. Next base: position 9,031,457 of record NC_133306.1, read on the forward strand.
AACTCACAAAAGCACAATGTATTCAACAAAAGCTACAGAATACTGGCAATAAACATCCATTAGGACAATTTCTGCTCAGATTTTAATACATATTGGGATGACAATGGTCTCAACTCTCAAATTCGAGTAGTTGCAGCTGCAACATTTTGTCCACCCTCGTGACATTGTGTTGCATTCCAAGCGGTGAGAAACTAAACCATGCCACCAATTTGTTTCAAGTGGTCATAATTGAGAAAAGTAAAATTATTGTAGTCACTTTTGTCGGTTCATTAATGTCAACCAACAATTAAAATGATGAATAATATCATAAAAATATTTACTATGAACAGAAACCCTACATCTCATTCAAATAAAGACCCCATTTCTATTCTAAATTAACCCATAAAAATTTAAAAAAAAAACGGAATAAAGAATAAATTACCACAAGGTCGACGCCATCTTCATTGTAATGCCAAGAACCCTCTGATTTAATCACCACGAATGAAAAATGCACAGTATTCCCATATTCCACCTTGTGGGAGATGCACTCCTCTCTATCTATCACAAATCTGATCCCCATACCACCCTTCAAAAGACCCAAAATCACCGCCACAACAACCGCAACCGCCACCGACGAAAGCCTCATCTGCATCCCAAATCGAAACAACATCAGCTTAAGTTTCCTCGTCCGAATCGTTGTCAGACACAGAAAAATCAAATCCTGAGAAACTCAGATTTCTTACCTTAAAGAACAGAGATTGTTCGGAGAGAGAGAGATCGAAGCTGTTGCGTAAATGGATTTTTCTTTCTTTCTTTTCTTTTTTTGCCGTAAGAAAAAAGGCAATCAACCAATCTAATATTATTACCGAACTGTAAGTCTTAGAAATCTGAGCTTAGGTTTGCGAGCCGAGGAACAATGTGTTTGACTTTTTTTGCTTACGTGGACTCTCCAACGTGCATTAACCAATGATCAACTTCCAAGTCAGCAGTGAGAAGGTCCATGTATATATAACAGTATCATGTTTGTCATACTTTTCAGCATATTTCTTTCAAGTTTTAAACATAGATTTTACAAGTTTTGAGTATTACAAATAATGTAGTATATTTATTGTGTTTAATTTAATTAATTGACAAATGATAATTTTTTAATTGTATACAATATATACATTATCATATCAAAATTTATTGGGATATTTACTTTTCAACAATATAGTTGCATACTTCGAAGGATATAAAAGATATTAATGATTTTAGTTGTTTTCAATAACTTTCGAACATCATATATCAAGTCATGTGTAGATTAATAAAATATATGTAAAATAAGATTAAGTTTTTTTTAGACGATATCACATAATTAAATTTTTGAGACGAATTGATTTGGTTCATATTTAAAAAGAAAGTAAGAGGTGTATCTAATGTTGGAGATGTGTTGACTTTTAATTACTTTTGTAAATTTTAAAAATTTTGAGGTATTCATTCAAGATTTTTGTATATTTTAGAAAAGTCTAGTGTTAATTAAAATAGATTTTCATAGAGTTTTAAAAACTCTATAAAAGTCAAATTATAAATAAACTTTTAATAATTTCATTGAATTCATTAACATACAAATATTAAATAATAAGGTACAACTATAAATTGTCAAAAATTATCTTCGGTTTAACCCAAATATTTGGAATAATTTTTAAAACTTCGAACTTATACATTAGCTCTTTCTTTTTCTCTATCACTTCACCTCACATCATCTCTCTTTGTCATCTCTCTTTGGTGAAGAGAGATATGTGAATTCTAGAATATCACTCTATCTCTCTTCACTTTTAGAATTGATTTTGTGATTTTATCTCTCTTAACTTCTCATGTTCTTTCACTTCTCATCTTCTTTCATCTCATCTCATCTCATCTATCTTTATGATTCTATTTAATTTCANAATAATAATAAAAATGATATAAAAAATAATATTGTTTAATTCTTAATTGTTGAATAGTCTCGTAACAAACATGTTAAAAAAAATTAAATTAACTTAAGATTTTAAGTTATACTTTATAAAAAAAATTTTATTATATAATTGATAAAATAATTTATTTCCTTTGTTGTTTAAAAATTACATTTTATTTATTTATTTTATTACTTTTAATCATGAAATTCTATAAATTTTAAAATTATAATTATTAATTTTTTAATAAAATTATCATAGTAGATATAAGAAAATCATAAAATTTTATTGGCTTATAGAATTAAAAGTAATAATATTTTTTTAATAAACAAAAGTAATTTTTTTATTAACTTTTTGACTAAAAATTGATTTTTAAAATTCTTTTTAGCATTTTCAATAATCGATAAATTATCATATTTTTATAAAAAAAATTATATCCACACAATGATAAATAATATTTTTCAAATGAATTCAAACACAATGTTGCAAATTAATACATTGATGCATTTTTAGAATTTACAAATATACATACAAACCCACATATATACACATATACATATAAAAATTAAATTTTAACTTTTAAATAAGTAAATTTATTTATTAATATAAATTTTTAAAAACTATTTCAAAATTGAATATGTTATTTATATTAATTAATTATTGGTCAAAGAAATTAATAAAAAATAATATGCTACAATTAGATACAATATCTATAGAATTCAGTAAAAAAATTTTTACAAAAGTCGATAAAAATCTTGCAAAAAAGTGTAGAGGAATCCACATAAATATGATTGTAAATATGTGAAATTGTGTCAAAGTCAATAAAAATCTATCAAATCCATAGAAGTCTATCATTTTAAAAAGTCGTCAAAACTCTAAACAGAGTACACTCCACTAATCCTTTTGACTTTTATGACTGGAACGGATCGAAATTTTTTTCACAAAATTGATTTATAAAACGGTCTAATAGGAGTTTTTGTGATTAAAATCTATTTTATTTTATAGAAAAAAAAATCAAAATATTTCATGATTTTATAGACCTCTGACCAAGAAAAAGAGGTTATCAGGGTATTTCTTAATATTAAGCGACTGAATTTTGAATGGGGTGATGTATCAATTAATGTTTTTTTAAAAAAAATTGAAATTTGTATAGAATCTTATAAAAAAAATTCATACAACCACCAGTAGCAAAAAATCAGATATTAATACCATCGGGTGCTCATTTTCAAAAAAATAATGAGAAGTTAAACGTACAATTGATGAACGAAAATAAGATTATGCTATTTGATTTTGTTTTGAAAAATGAGAACAGCTTCGGAAAGAGAGAAAAACAAACAAACAAACAAACAATATGATTCTTTGAATAAAAAAGGTAGATTGATACACTGAAACTTGAAATATCGCATGGTGGTAAAACGAAAAACTCTTCATTTTTTTTCCCAAAAAGAAAATGTAGGGAACAAAAATACATTTTCTCTTATAAATAAAGCATTAAACAGGTGATAAATGGCAAGGAAGGTAAAGAAAGAAAGCAAGAATAATGGTTGAATCCACGCTCTAGTTCCTGTTTGCAGCAGCTCTGGCTCCAACCTTATCTTTCCTCTTGGCTTCCCTGAAAGCTACTCTCTTTTCTTCTCTGCAAATGTTGGCCACAGTAGATTAGGAAAGACAACCACTAAAACACACATGCACATGTCACTTTTTATAATTCTTGAAAAGAAAACATCACTCCTCTCCGCCGTTGCCTGGTACCTGGTTTGTGAAATCTCCTGCCTAGAAGGACGTTTCCTTTTTTCTCTCTTCTCACGGACAGATGTTTTTTCCTCCTTTTGTGATTTTTTAACTGAACCTTTATTCACTTTTTTGTTCACTTTGGAATTGTCCTTTTTCCTCTGCTTCTGTTGGACATCTCCTTCAACACTGTTTGCATCAACCAACTCAGGTTCTTCCTCCACCTCTCCCGATGGTTCAGATGGCTGTTGAGTTGGCTTCGTGTTACTCATTTTCTTCAGCTGCAAGCGAAAATGAGATATACAACTCAAAAGTTAGTTTTGAAGCAATAGTATATTTAATAATAAAAAAAAAGAATAAGCAGATAAAAGTCAAACAAATACGATGGAGGCATTTGGCCGACAAATAAGCAGTGAAGACAAATATGGAGCAAATTTTGAGCTCGTTAATTGGGTTTTTTTTTTAATATTCCGATTTTTTTAATAACTAATATTCCAAGTTACCATAATTACTTAGACCAAAACCATGACATGAATCCTTGATGGCCATAGCATAAGATTCAAAAAATATTGGAGCAAATGGTTGAGTTTGGTTCTGAGGCAAACCTTAGCAACAAAGAACCCATCCATGTTGTGAACATGAGGATAAAATCGCCGTGCTTTCTCCAAAGAGGTGTGAAAACGATGTCCTCGGAATCGAATAAATCTGTAATTGAAAAAATTGGTCAGATCACACATCCATTTCTCCATTAGTTAAGAATAGAAGTAGCAGATAATACATACCCTGGACGTCCAAAATCAAGGCCACAGGGCACAAGTTTGACATCCCTCTTCTTGAGTGCATAATCAATGATAGCTTCATTCTGCAGATTTCAAATTTGAGAAACACGAGGCAGGTGCTATGGGATTTCAAAACTTGTATATGTTACCAACCTCAGCAACCATAATGGAGCATGTTGAGTAAACAACATATCCTCCTGATTTCGAGCCAGCATCCACCATATCTATCGCTGCAAGTATTAATTGCTGCCAAGGAAAATTTAACATGAAGCTGACATTCAGAAAACAGCATTAAAAATTGTTGTAAGAGGTGAAAGAACTACCGGATTGTGGGATCCCAAATACGAGTACAAATCATAATTAAGAGATAACATAACGCAAGGAATCAATGTCAAACAAACAAGAGTCCCAAATTCCGAATGCAATCAACCCACAGTCTATGTAAAAATGAAACCCAGCTTCAATAAAACTTATGATCTTACTCCAAAAGTAACATGAGGGTCTCAAATGCAATGTTATGGAAATGACAATCAATAGGAGAGAAAAAGTGGTGGCGGCAGGGCTTGGACGTGGTGCCATCATTGAGGCAGTAGAAAGGTGACGGGAAAGAGAAATTAAAACCTTTAATTTGCCGTTAAATTTAACAGTTTGGACTAATTTTACTGTCTTTTTAAACGTTTAGGGACTCAAACTGTCATAGTAGAATGTATAAGGACAAAATGTATTCAAGGCATACTTCTCCCAGTGAGAGAATGAGAATGAGAATGAGGTATACCTTTTGCAGATAAGCACAATTCTGTATATCTAACTCGCTTTTTGAGGTCTTCACAGACTCGTCCTTAGATATAACCTATAACATACACAAATTAAATCAAATGTCATGCTACTGACTTAAAAAGAAATCTCAATACAAATTTTATATTAAATTTGATTGCATACGGCATACCCCAGTGCCACTGCAAGGAGCATCCAACAAAACCCTATCAACAGAATTGGCTCCAAGAACTTTGGGCATCTACATTCATGCAGGAAGAGAAACAAATCTTTTATGTCCAGCAGAATGTCATCGATATTCGAAAATTTAAACATGTTCAGATGAATGTTTGGTACATGATAACTAGCAAAAAACTGAGTAAATGGAAAGTAGACACTTTCGAAATTCAAAACAAAAATCAAATAGTAACCAAAACAAGACATCAAAAAAAGATTTATATAATAAATGACTTGCAAACACTTGGCCGAAACCAGCAAGAGACATTGATTATATAAAAAAGAAAATCGCTTTCTAGTTCAAAGGAAAGGGGGTGCAGTACAGAAAAGAAACATATTTCAGAAATAAACATGATAATTTTCACCAAAAGTATATGGAAAGCAAATTAAGATCCTCACCTCCCTCCCATCGTAGTTGCAAACAATGGTGTTCGTAACCCCCATCCGGTGTAAATTTGCAGTGAGTGACTTGAGTCTAGATTCCTTAATCTCGTTTGCATAAATGATACCTTTTTGAGGAAAAATTACATAGTAGAACCATCAGAACACAAAATCACTCTGATTTATCTATAACGTTGTTCACAATGCAAAACTGCATATGGGGTTGGTGCACTGCCATACAATTGATAACAGTTCCAAACTTTGAAATGTTAAGCAACTCTGACATCCTAGCATTATTAAAAAATGGAAAAAGACTTGTTTCTTTTGATGGTATATCATAGGACTGAAGGTGATAAGTGGTAGCACAATGCATGACAAGGATAATAAGACAAATTCTTAATATATATCATGAATAATTTTTTGAGAAAATATAAAGAACCTACTTTTCAGAAACATAAAGGAAGATGACTTGAAGTGATTGGCAATATCCAAAAGAGAGAGACAACAAAAATTAAATTTTGACATAGGTTGTTCAAAAGTTCTACAGAAAACTAAATGTAAGCAGACTGCAGAGTCTTTTAGTTCCTTACCACTATTTTTCATGAGCGCAGCGACATAGGTTGTTTTACCACCAGGAGCAGCACTGTAAATGCACACAAATAAGTCAGGAGGAAAGAATAGCATAGTTTTATGATATCCCACAAATGAGTGAATTTCAAGTGAGAAGAAAAGGACAACAGGAAATAAGGAAGTCAGTGAACATAATAAACCAGAAAAGTTGAGGCGAAAATTGGACGAACTAGTTCATTGGTAATGGAAAGAAATAAAGAGGAGATAAGAGAAAAATGATTCCACAAATAACAAATGCTTACGCCATATCAACAACTCTTTCTTTTTCCTGAGGAGCAAGGGCCATTACAGGCAGAAATGAGCTAGCACTTTGGAGCTGGCAGCAACAAAACCGTTAGTTTTATAAATTCGACGACATGAATTAAAGTTGGAAACTGTAGAATCTGTAGACTAGATACCATATAATATCCAGCCATATATTCTGGAGTGGCCCCAATTGGGACTTGTGAATCATAGACAACCAATCCTACCTACAAACAACATGTTATGTAGCCATTCATATTTTTATCCTTCAAAATTACCGAGTGATAAAAAGAATGATCCACAACACATGGTGACCCTTACTTTGGACCATTTGCTCAATGGATCAAGGTTGACTCCCCTGTTCAAAAGAACACCAGCCAAGTCCCTCCTCCGAGTCTAAATTCCAATTTAAAAAAATCATTTTAGGAAAACTTCAGTAATTAGAAAAGATCTCGGAATAAAAAACCATTACCATCCATATTACCTTTAAAGTGTTTGTTCGAAGACATATAGGCCGAGGCTTCTCAAAAGCTTCTATAAGTTCCATGAGTTCAAAAACTGGAAACATCTGACGAGCACAAATCAAAAAAATCCACAAGCAAATGTAAACTATTATCCCAAAAAACTAGATAGAAGAAAACAGGCACAACAAGAATTGTTTTAGAATAGAAAAGTCACCTCAACTAAAGCCTCAATCAGAAACTCATTGTATCCATAGTAAGCACGTAAGTCCATTTTCAATTGATCAACATAATCCTTCCGTGTTGCCCCCTCTTGCCTCAATGACTTAAAATTTGAAAGCACGCGCACAACTGACACAAATCACATCAGTCCAGTGGCGAGAAACTAAACAAGCCATACTTGCACATATTTAAAATTATGCATACTCTCTTTTATCCTTCTCTGGAGATTAGAAAGATCTGGAGGTCTATGCGCTTCTCCTTCAAGCTCCTGTTTCGTAAAAAACTATAAATTAAATGTGGCAAAAATTTTAAAGCCAGCTGCCAGTACTAAACTTGAAAAAATATTTTGTAAGCACAGAAAAGGAGTAAGAACCTATTCACTAACCCCCTCAGTCGGTAATCTAAATTCATCAGCTTCTTCTTTAATATTAAGCTGCAATTCAGCTTCGGCATCCTCCTGTTCCTTTGCCTTTTCCTCATCAATAGCTTTTGCTCTCTTCTCGATATCAGATACATCAGAATCTGAATCTTCATCAGAGCCGTCCTCTAAAAACAAGAGGCATAAGAATACCGAATTAAAAATAAGGGGAAGAACCACTTAGAAATGCATTACCTTCTTCATCACTTCCATGAAGAATGTCATCAGCAAATGGGTCATCGCCTTCCGAGGACATATCTGAATCAGCGTCCACTTCTTGTTCTTCGAGCTTGTTCGGTTCTTTATCCATGCCATCAGAATCACTAAGCAAGTCCTCTTTCGTTGGTTCTTCGGCCATTGGAAAATCTGCTTTGAGCTTCTTCCTGGGAGGGTGATTAGGTGCCCTCGCTCCCTTCTTCTTATTGAATTTAGGAGCCCACATAAATAAATCTGTAAGATCACGAAAGGAGAAGAATGCAGTCAAACTCTAACCGAAAAAGGCCATGAGGCATGAACATTTAAGGAAACAGCAAAAAAAATCTCCAGAATTATTAGCAGTTTTTGTACAACAGAAAAATAACACAAAGTTCAGAACTTTATCATTCATTAGCAAAAATTACAATACCGCGGGTAGATTCGGAGGTCCCAACAGCGGGCAGTTGGGTGAAGATGGTGGAGTATTGGGTCGAAGAAAAGTTTTGAATACACGGGATATTCGAACCGGGAAAAGGGAAATAAGAGAGATGCTACAACAAGAGGCAAGGGTTTTAGCAGGGAAGTTAAATAGACTTAATTGCCCTTGAATGAGTTAACAGCTTTCTATTAGACTAGGTACAGGCATCTCAAATTTTTGAGGTGTGTAGCCAAGTTTTCATGCAATAAATGGGAAAATTTCACCCTATCTTGTGGGGCACTGTCCCATAAAATGATCAAAGGTCTAGATTTAATCACACATACATCCCATGAAGTGGTCAAAGGTCCAGATTTAATCACCATGTAAAATCAATGGCTCAGATCTTGTGGGGCACTGCCACCACAGGTAGCATCGACACTCCCTAATAATTGATAAATTTTGTTTATATTTTAAATACGATAAATATGTATTTATATTTGTATATATTTAATTGTAGGGGTTCTTTTTTCAATGTATTATAATTATACAGATATAAACTAAACTAAAACAATTGTAGTTTTTTTGGTAAAATAACATAGTAAACAATATATATTTTGAGTTTTTAAAGCGAATATCAAGTTTGATTTATTTGTGTAAGAAAACTTAGAGATGTTAAATATGAGAAGCAGGAAAATTAGTATTATAGATATCAAATATCATAGGGAATTAGTTTATGTATACGAAGTATATTTGGGTATAAACTGTATATTAGATGTAGGATTATATATTTGAAAATGTATAAAATAATACTTTTTAATTTAGTAAAAATTATGTATGCATGTTATAATGTGCAAAGATTTTATTTAAGCTTGTTTAAAAAATAATGAAATTAACCAGTTTGAATACAGTTGGGCAGTAGGAATGAACAAGGAATTAGCAACTAAATACGCGGAGCAAATTTTTTTTTTTTTTTTGCTTTTTTTAGGGAAAAGGTGACTAATAGGGATTAAATTTTTTCTAATTTTTGAAAATTTTGTGTGTTATGAATCAAAATCTAGAAATTGATTTGACTAAGAAGTAATGTATTTTATTTTATTTATCGTAGACATTCCATCAATGGTGTTATTGTGAAGGTATGATTAAAGCATATGTGTTTTTTTGTTTATTATTGGGTAAGGGAAAAAAATATATGTTTTGTATATATTTGAATTAGTTACTATTTTTAAAATTTTAGTAATGGGAATGGTTTATACATATAAACTATTTTCTTTTGTATTTAAATGTTCTTTTTCTTAGAAAAATTAATGAATTATATTGTTTGAATAATGGCGTGTCTAGAAAATAAGGTACAACATGTGTTTAAAAATATAAATGCTATAAACAAAATCTATGGCTAAGCCTGGATGGAGTTAGGTTGTGGGTGTTTAAACATGATAGATATGATTCAACATATTAACACAAATCGAGGAATGAATATTCTAAATGCATCGGTGTGAATATAACCTTTTCTAATCTTAAAAAATATTTTAGGGGTTAACAATAAGTATATTTTACATATATTTTCGATTTTTAAAACTGAATTTGACATTTATATTTCTCAAAAGCACAAGTTTTTAAGTTGTTTAGATAAAGAAGTATGGAAGAAAGTATGTAGAAAGGGAAATTGGCCTTCAGTCCCCAGCCGTCGATTTTTTTTGTGTTCAGTCCCTGGGTACTTTTTTAATACCACATTTCCACATGAAGTGTACCACATTTTGTATGACATAGTACCACAATTTTGTGGGTAGGAAGTGAACCCAAAGAAATATTTTGATTGGGGATTTTTCATCAACTTCCTCTATGTAGAAACCTAAAGGATTTTTTTATGTATTTATAAATCAAAATTTGCACATTCTTAGTTTTGTAAATATTGGCTTTTTTGATAAAGCTAAGAAACAAGTTATAGGTTGGCTGAATTTTGCTATCAAGATATTATTAAAGTCTAAATATAATAGCAGCTTGATAATTTACATATATTTTATCTAATGTTTTTAGATAGCACATACCTAGAAAGCACAAAAAAACTTAGTTATGTTCCTATTATTACAAGATCACTCCATTCCTCGTTTCTGCCTATGGGGTTGTACCTGAAGAAAAAAATCACATAATAAGGTGAGTTAAATTCTGGTATATTAACTGGTACTGAATTGTAGAAATTTAACTTATTACAAATAAAAATATCCAGAAAATCTGAGCATATCTTTTTAGCTTAATAAAACTAAGCAGTTGGTGAAAATGTTTAGATTTTATTAAATTTCTTTTTTCTAATAACAAAAACAAACTATTGTTTGTAGGTAATCGTAAGCAATAATACATTTGTATAAGCTATATCACATATTGGTATTTACTGAGCATATCCGTAATTCAAAGGTTATATATATGATTTATTGACTAAAATTAGAAACCAGCTAAATACATTAGTCATTAGCTAGTTTATTAATAACATGTTAAGGCAGGTACATCTTGAAATGATTGAAAATAGATTTATTAGGTAAAAAAAATTGTATGTCAATAACATGAAATAAAGTTATTTATGTACTGCAATATGGAAAAGGTGAGTAAGTGTAAAAAATAAAATAAAAGCAACTTTTATACATGTAGTTTCTGTAAAATATATTTTATTTTTGTTAGAAGACCGATGCAAATGTGTTTGAATTAAACGATTTCTAGACTATAAGATAGCTGTTTTAGTATATGTTTAATATACATATTTGGTTTGCCGGATAATGTTGATATTTATATCTGTTTCAATATCGGCTGCGTAGTCTAGTAGAAGAGCTTTTAGCAAAAGATGTATCACAATGTACTCCCATTGATGTTAATGCAAACATGTTATTGTAACTACGAATGCATGTGTTGAACTCTTTTGCATAATTAGCATTACCAACATACAGTTGTACTAAGTCGAAAGGCATTTCTGAAGGTAAGAGATTTATTTTTCCTAACGAACAACAAAATGTTGGTGGTTCAACATATATGCGCGTTGCACCGCAAAATTTACAATCCACCATATTAGGTAGTACATATGGAGTACTCGCTATATATGTCAATGGATCTGCCTTAGTTTTTTTTACTTCAAGTATCTGTGAAGCACATGTTTTATTTTTTTGGTTTCGACGCATATTTTTTTGCAACCTACGATTTTCTAAGCAAGCATATTTTTGTTTACGAGAGTTTTTAGTCTTGTTGATTTCTATTGCATTATCTTTTCTTTGCCGCGGCATCATTTTTATTTTATAATATCAAGTAGTTCAAAATGTCTAATTTTAATATTACTTGGTTTACTGGTATATGGAATTTTTAACTAATGCTAGATATGAGGCTTTTTTTGAAAAAAGGAAACACACAAGAATGAGCTAACCTATACTTTGACACCACAAAAGCTAATTGTTAAAATCTGTCGACGCTAATGAAGACTTAAAAAAAAACCATGTATATAGTAAAAAACCAAGATTATTAAAGGGTGAACTAATAAAACTGTAAATAAAGATCGCACATGTATGCAGTACGAGAGGACGAGCTAGCCATGGTTTTAAATTGGTGAAGCTTCTTATTGATTGCAATTTGTTTCTATATAGTCAAAATTAATCTATACAGGAACAGAACAGCAGCCTATTTTAATGATCAGTATGGGCATCCACATCCCTAAAACAAAGGCAAACAAAGACTAAAACAAATTACGTCATAGTGAATAACGAATGAGAAACAAACAAGCCCAAAGAAATTACAAAAAAAACCTTTAATTGTCTAGGTAAAATTATACCAAATTATTTCCTTTACTAGTTCAATTAAATAACAAAAGTCACAATAAGAAAAAACCAAGGGCTCTCTACTCAAATAAGGGAAAAACGAAGGACCTCTACAAAGACACAGAGAAAACGACACCAAAATAAGGCGAACGGGGGGAAGGGCAAAACTTCCTAAAACAATTATTGTAATGGAGGGGAACACACATCTGATCTGTAACAAAAGAAAAGCAAGGGCCCTCCGCTCAAGCGGGGGAGAAAACAAGGGCCTCTACAAAGACACGGTGGAGACGACGTCAAAATAAAACAGTCGGGGTTACCTGCCGACACTTCCCAACATGATTAAAATATAGCTACGAGAGGGGAAAAACACATGAAGAACAACATCATCAAAGAGAACGAACAGGAGCACTAACCTGTCGGTGTTTTCTGGTTCTCCAGCGAGGAGATCGAACGAGAAACGAAACTTTTAAGGAGGAATGAACACAAACAGATGGAGAATTGGAAAAGGCCGAACAACAAATGCGACAACCGAAGGAAAAGAAAAGAAAAAAGATACAGGTGAGAAAGAAGGAAGAGGTGGACATAACCGATTAATCTCCTATTGACAGCACGAAATCTTGATTGTTGGAGAAAGAAACATAAGACGCGTGTTTTTACTTTTAACCGGGAACCGATAATGTGACGCCCGGTTTAGGAATTCATACTTATTCCCTTACTAAGTGCCACATTTTCTACAATCTTTCTTTATTGAACTGCTATCTTTATTTTTACCATTATTATTATTAAAAAGTTATTGTAGATAAAAATTTAAATATTTTCTACTATCATTAAAAGATTATATACAAACATTTACATTCTTATTTCAAATATGTACAATTATTTTACAGCGGAAGTTTAACATTTATTTATACACAGATCATCCCAACTTCTAAATGCTCTTATTTCAGCTTCAGTTATTTTCCTCATGTTCCAATTCTGGGTTTCCTGTGTCTGGAAATTACAATAGACGAAAAGAAACAGAGGGTTAAGTCTTTTAGGACTTAGTAAGTTTAAATTAGTAAATAGCTTTTAAATAAATTAAAATAGCACTTCATTATAATTATGCAAGAAGTAATAGGCATAAAAATTTAGATGTTATGAATGCTATGCAATGAAATAATAGATAAATGAAAATTTCATAAATTAACATTGGTGGCTCTAATTGAGCACTTTTTACGAGACGGGTGAACCATTCTCCGGACCGAAATATTCGGTGCGCGTTGTTCAGATGAACCATATACCCGGGACTTCTGACTCGTTGTTCACTGGACTCATTTTCCGGGCTGAAGCCACCTTGTCCAGTGGACTCAATTTCCAGACCGAAATCCGTTGTCCATGACTCCATTCATTAACGATATATCAATCCATTCATAAATATGCAAGAAAAATATATCAGTAATCGAAATGAACTGTGGATGATATTTGAACATTAAATAAATGCTATTGAAATTCCAGGCCAAATGCCAAAGGCTTTAATATAAAAATAAATAGTAATTTCCTCACTTGATAACTTACAGTTTAGACTTGATTAGTAATCCGAATTGTTGAAACAAGTCCTAAAAATATATTATGAATGATATTTATATGTTAGAGTTTTAAATAAATAGCTGATCATTTCCAGATTATTTTTTTGTTCAAAATTTAACCCGGTTGATTTTACTTAAGTTTGCAAAATTCATATTAATTAGAAGATATCTCTAAACATTACGAAAGTTGGCCAAAAAGTCGGAAATATCATCATGAAAGTTCGGCCGCCGGAAAATCGCTGATACGGCGGCGCGTGAGATACACGCGCCGACGGTTCCGGCGCGTGACTGGCCTTCCAGCGGCCACGCGCGGCCGATTGTTTTCCAGGTTATGTAACTTTTTATGATCTTTAATTCTTATGTTGAACGTATTTTCAAATTCCTACCCGATCAATACTAGATTTAAATATCGTCCTATGGTGAACTAAGGTACTCTGGCATTCCGAAAATGTTAGTTCTGGCAATATTTTGGGACGACGGATAGTATGTACCTTATCTATGCAACAAGAGGTACAACTTTTGTGTTCAAGTCAACCTCGAGTTTGGTGTGTAGCTATAAGAAAAATGAGCGAAAAGTACCTAGTTTGAAACGAGATTCCGTTGCCGTTTTTCGAGATATCTTGGTTTGATTTTCTTGTTCTTGATCGCTCCCTTTTACATCACCTCCAGTGTTATATTGCTTTAAGAGATGAGGTGAATAGTTGGTGATTTATTGGAATTTTTCGGAAAAGGGAATAGATATTTCTTCTATTTTCCTCCTTCCCTGTTCTTCCTTCTTCCGTGTCTTTCTTCTTTCCTCTCGATAGATTTGTGAATTGAGAAGAGCATTTAGATATATATATATATATAGCCGTGAAATTCATACTTATCCATATTTATTATTATTTATTAAATAGAAAAGATGATGTTTATCCAAAACTTAATATTATTATATACTTACATACATTTAAATACTTTGTATTTAGTTAGAATACATTGTACTTAATGATTATATACATTGAATCTAATTATAAATGATATTACATTGAACCTAATGATTATATGCATTGAACCTAATTATAACTTATCTTATATTGAACCTAATGATTATATACATTGTACTTAATTACTTAACATATACGTTGAGCTTAATTATAATATTTTATTATATTTTGGGTATTTGGTCTTGGAATGAGAATCTTATAGTATTTGATGAATTTTTAAGTATATTGTGATGTATTTTAATGTATTTCTAGATACTTTGGACAAATAAAATTTGTACCGAAAAATAATGTGGTAAAAATTCTAAAATGAAAATAATAAAATTTAATTATACTAATAAAATTTAAAATGCATTTATGCATCTTGGTGTTTAGGGTGTCACAGATAAAACTATTCGGCAAACCAGATATCAAACTCCATAGTGGGAAATCCCATGATTTCAACCTACCAGTATGGGATTCTTAACCAGTAGTCTACTATAGATAAGCTGTGGGTGGCTGCGCCCGTCTAGTGTGGATCCGTACTGGCGCAGAGAGAAAGACTCTCAACCTCGTCCAAATCTTAGAGTTCAATGATAGAGAGGTAAGTCTGCCACGAACTTTATACCCGGCTCTGCTAATCTAATGAAGTCCGATCGTTAGTAACTTCCACCGAAGAGGACCAAAACTGGCCAAACAAAATTTATTCCCACTTTTATATAAGTAGATATAGTTTTTTTTTTAGAATTTCAAATTAAGAATTGTTATTATTCAATACATTCTAACATATTTATATATGTGATACATGCGAGACAGATCGACTTGATTTATATTTGAAGTATAAATTAATATTTTTTGTATTAAAAGAAATGTTTTGCATGAGCGATAAAGATTTGTTTTACAAAATTGACATGTAAAATAGTCTCATAGGAGTTTTTGTGTTCAATACATAAATTTAATTTAATTTTTGAAATCCAATTTTAAAATTTATTTTCTCCAATAAAATCTCCAACAATAGTTTAATAATAATGATAATAAGTTATAGAAATAAAAATAAGTCCTAAAACACGTGTTTTTATGTTTTTGATGTTTTCACGATTTTCATGTACTAGTTATTTGAAATTGAATTGGTTAATTCTTTGAATTGAAAATTTGTTGAACCACCATCTTGTGTTTGGTAATGATTGGAATTGGATTGAAGTCAAAGTAAAATCTCATGACGAAAACTCAAGGATTAGACATGTGGTGTTCAAGACGCATAATCATGAAATAAAACAGTTGAACGTCTCTAGCTTTGAAAAAAAAAAACAGTTGGATATCGCATCTCTAGGCTCAAAAGCTCTGACCGCTTCCGCCCTACTCGAGAAGTTATGGTATAAAGCGCATTTATATCCAACCACTTGAGCATGTGTTTCTATCCAAAATCCATAAACCCCCAGTTTTTTCTCCTTAGAAAACAACGAACATTTTTCCCTATATTACATGAAAAAGTTGTAAATTTCATTATTCCATTATAAAAATAATAACATTTCAACCAAAAAAAAATCAAAATTTAAGAACTCACTATTTAATTAACTAAATACAAATATATCAAAATGTGCTAATGTATTTGTGTTCTGACTTTGATGCTCATCTGCATTCCTCAAACATAATAACTCAGTGTGTCTGTCTATCTTTCAAGAGATTAATCACCAATGTTATAGATCAAACTCAGTGTGTCAAATGATGCATTAATCAAACCTGCCTTAATCACAAGGGATCGAAGAATATTATATGCATTCATCAAACATAATAAGATCCACACTAGAAGTCGCGTTTAGAAATTTTTCTGATGAGAAATTTCAATCGTTAAGGTTTAGATCTAAACCAACTCTTGTTCATAGTTGGTCAATAGAGTTTAAATGTAAGAAACATGTGAGAAACACACGGCGTTCAGCTGGAAACTAATTTTCACGTTGAAGCTTCTGCCCGTATGGTAAATGAATGACCCAGTTTTTGCTGTACTTTTTTAATATTANGATACCCAAATATCGTATTAAAGTATGATACATTCTAATCCCAAAATTCCCTACAATTGAAAACTATAAAATCATATCTTATATAATTTTAATGCTCAAATTATTATTTTACCAAAATAAATATTTAATGAAATCCTCAAGTCCAAAGAAAGGACTGAGCCTTTATAGATTAATATTCTTTTTTCTCAAGTCTAAAACATCCACAATTCTCATATCTAAATTCGAAGTAAATATTATTACAGATATACATTATGATATTATTATTTTCCAAAAACCGGTTTTCTTTGTCGAGATGAAAGCCAAATAAAATAAAAACCGTAGGAACAGATTCCCAAAACAATGTAAAATGGCTAAAATGATCACTTTCAGGAATGGAAACGAAACAGATATAAGAGTACAAAGTTCCAAAATTTTACTTAAATTAAAACTTGCCAAAAGCTCAGTAGCAGGAACCAAGTAAACAATGAGAAGTAGACACCGCTCATCGGGTCCAAGTGAAAATACTTAAAATCGATGACCTCATTTGTAAAGGTCTGGATTCAGCCAATCCCTGTCGAAAATTCAAAGGCGTTAAGTTCCATATTTTCAAATAGATGGTGAACAGAGTTGAGTAGTAAATGATTCTTACTTGCTGATATCATCCAGGTGATCGTCAAAGTCGATAATGTCCTTCCATTTCTCGGAAGAGATGTAATCCAAAAGGACAATGTTTGCTGATGGTTCCTTGAGAGTAAGGTAATTGCTTCCATCTAGCCCAGCTAGCTTCCAATTTTTAGATGCATCCTTCGAGTAGAGCTAAGGAAGATTGAAAGACACACGATACTTGAACAAACTCTAAGGAGCATGTTTGGGTGGGTTGCAATATAAATAAGCCGAAGCAGCTTCAAGAAAGGAGTAAAGAAAAACACATACACATCGACGACACACAAAACAATTTCCTTGCTCATGGTGAATATTTCATTTAACATATAGAATCACCAATGTGACAACATTAGATCGACGTACTGTAAACTATATCACCACAAAAGATTAAATAGAGTAGTTGAAAATTGTTAGTGCAGCTCCATGCGAAGAGTGAAAGAAAAACACAAAAATGTTAACAACACACAAATTCAAAAGGATTAACTCCAATTTCCTTTCTCATGGTGAATTTTTCATTGATTGGATAGAATCACCAATGACAACACTGTCGACATACATCAACTAGATTACCAAAAAAGTTTAACTGAGTGAAAGTCATTGAAACAATAATTTTCCTCATCACTCTCAAAATTTTTCCAACACAAGCACATTGTTCATTTAAAATATTAACTAAGATAAAAAAAACACACTAAAAAATTTCATGTGACGTGTCCTAGCAGAACTGTACTTGTCTACAGCATATCGATGATATAATCCTTTTCAAAATACCAAAACTAAAGTAGGAACATGCCCATGCTAATTAGTTGTACTAGTTTTGGATAACAATATAAAAAATTTAATATAATGCGTCCTAGTCCTAGAATAATAAAATCATATCAAGAAGATATTCTTGTCTAAGAGCCTAGTTGGCTAAGTTAAAACTATTCAAAACAAATTCTAAGTTGTTTGGCAACTTATTAGATGTCAAAGATAAGCTCAGCCAAAACAGCTCTAAATTAACCAAAATTAAATTACAAACATGTTTGGGATTGCTAAAAGATATGAGATGACTTATCAGCTTAAGGTCAAATGCCACCTTGGATGGGATGCATCGTATGGTGCCACTTTTTGATAAATCTACAAGTCTGTTCAATAAACCTCAAACTTGTCTATTGATATCGCAGCGAATAAATTAGATGGATGTGAAGGGTATAATCAGATATTACAAAAACTTAACAAGGCTATCCGTCAAAGAAAACTCAAACAGCACATATATGGAGAGACTGTGTTTGGATGGACAAGCGCTTTTATGGCAAGCATTTTTTAACTATCACTTGAAAAAAAAATATTTGGACACAGCTCTTTGAAACAACTTTTTCAGAAGTCAGAAAAAGTAGTTTCAGGGATTTTCATTGAGCTTTTCTTTGAAAAATAAAAGAAAAAACTATATTTGAATACTGCATCCAAACATTAAAACTGTTTCTTTTTTAAAAATAAAATAAAATGAATTAAAAACTCGAGCTTAATAAAATGCTTATCTGAAATATGACTCCTATATCCAAACTGCCACTTTGTGAGACCAGACTAATCAAGGTAGATAACATTTGAACATAAACATCTTTCTGAAGACAAGGCCAACGTACTCCTCCATATCCAGACATTATATATTATATATAGGTTTGTCTCATTTGCTAAATTTTGTATGTCCTTATAAATTCGTCAAGCAAAAGAACATTATTAATGCATATTCCAATGGAATGGCAGACTAAAGAAGCCATTTTGTTGCAACTACTACAAACAAAATCATTATTAGATACTAAAATCACCATCTATTTTAGGTTACTTGGTCTCCAAAGGATAAGCACGATGTAAGGGCCTCTTTCTTTATAATTTAGATGACTTTTTGAAAGATCTTCTCTGGTAAGTTTAGTTTCATCTGAATAACTAAGAAATATTCAGTGTATGCACAACAAGAGTTAAAGATTTATCCAGTATCGAATCTTACGATTAAAATAATGGTAAATTATGGTTCAGACATTACTTTTTGGTCATAAGTAATTTCTCAGTAGCAAAATGATCATAAAATAGAATAGTCCACTCTATCTAATTTGGTAACCTAAATCAATACATCTGTCCGACAGAACAAAACAAGTACACAGTTCGAAATTTGACACAAAAAACACCTGCATCACGGGGCTTCGATCCTTTCCCTGTGGTAAAGCCTCAAGTTTTTTATTATCCAACTGAAAATTCACAAAGTTTACAGCATAAATCTTCATCAGTAAACAAAAATAAAGTTTTGACCTATGAGCAACTTTTATGTCAGTATAAAACCCACCAAAAGTAGAGCAGCCTGAGGAAAATATCTGGTGATGTGATCTCCGATATTCTTTGCCACACCAGCGAGCTCAAAATCATTGAACCTCTCATTAGCATGAAAATATCCCACAATACCCAAGCCTTTTTCTCCATAATACTCCTCTATCTATCTAATTCACATACAAAATATTGTTACCCCAAACTAAATTTCAGTAATCACTTTTAAATTCAACAACTGACCATGGTAAGGGCGATTTCGAGGGGAGGAAGGAGGCCGATCTGTGAGTGGAAAAGCGGGACTGAATCAATGATCTCGACGGAATTCCCGAACGCGGCGGAGCGCCCGATAAGGACGGCGTTGACTGCGGAGGTACGGTGTTTTAGGGCATGAAGGACCAGCTTTATGTAGGCGATCTGGTGGATCTCATACGGTGACTCGCCTCCCATGATTCACAGTTTCCGAGCAGAGAAAGTAACCCAACGAAAATCGAGTAATTAACAGTCGCAAAGACTCCTACTCCGCTCACTCCTTGCAATTTTTTGTTTTATTTTTCCGTAAAAATTAGGTTTTGTTTGGAGGAACATAAATTTGATTAGGAAAATAATCTGATAAATGTATTTCATTGCAACTAGATTAACCTTTCAAACCAATCCAAATATATCCAAATATTATCAAGCTAGCCAAAAACATTAAAACGGTTTCATGGATCAATTTTTTGAGACAGATCTTCTATTTAGGTCATCCATAAAAAAATGTTACTTTTTATACAAAAAATATTACTTTTTATTGTAAATATGGGCACAACTGACTCATCTCACGAATAAATATATGTGAAACCGTCTTACGAAAAACTTACTCATACATTAAATCCTGACATACGTAGAAAATGATTCTCTCATTGTCAGTTATTTAATTTGTCAAGTTTATTTTTATTATACAAAAATAATAAAACTTGAATTAAATTAATCAATATTTTAAATTTAAAATCGACCTGTTTAAATAATCTAATGATAGGATCGAATACTTGATTAAAAGAGTGTTTAGAAGGAGGGTCGAATAAACACTCACAATTTTTATGAACTTTTCGAAAACTGATACTCATAATCTTGTCAGTCAATATCAATCAGTTAACAATAAAGTACGGAATAAAACTGACTGATAGATAGATTAAAAACTGAAATAAGAACACAAGATTTTATGGATGTTCGGAGATTTCAAACACTCCTACATCATCCCTTCTATCACAATGATAGGATATTCACTAAAAGACTTTGATCGATACAAAAGTTTGTACAGACCCACTTCAGTTTAGACTTAACACTGCCAAAACTGAAACTCTTAGTTTACAAAATACTTCACAGTATACAACTGAATTTAGCACAACTGATCTCTTACAAGATCTAGTTTTACAAAGATAACAATGTGCTAGAAAGCTCGAAAGAGTAGCCTTGATTGCTACGAATATATGCGATAAGTGTGAGCTATTATTTCAGCAGAGTAACAGCGTATTTTTCAGAGAATAGACGAGTTTTGATGTTCAGAACTTTTATGTATTGTTGTATTCTCTCATCTGCTCTTCTCTGCTATTTATATGCTTCTCTTCAACGGTAACATTTAATAGAATTTGAATCTTTTTATCCGTTGGTTTGCCATGTCAACATTCTTCTGACATTCGTACACTGTAGCTGAATTACGGCGTTCCCACTATCTGTTGCAGTCTGCTTTTGTACTATTGTCGGTTGATCGTCCTTTTCTAGATGTGTACAGCTGAAGGATCAGCTGATAGGCAATAGTTGATAAGTTTACAACTGTTTGTAACAACTGATTAGTTTCCAACTGATCAGTCAGTTGTCTTTGAAAGTTTAGTTCAGCTGGTTTCAGTTGCCTTTAGAAAATCTGCGCGTAATTCGTATTTTGATTAGTTACGAACATTAATCATTTAGTTTGTCAAACAACTGAAATTTGGTTTCCAACAATTTCCTCCTTTTAGATGTTTAACAAAACTTAGTAAATGAACTGATCAACTGAACTTTACGTAGATAAAATAATTCGAACTCTTTGTAGATAAAATAATTCTTCTAATGTACAGATTCGTACAAAGAGTAAAGAATTCAAAATTTCTTCAAAAATCTGCCATAATCTTATCAATATCATCTTCTGATTTTTGATCCTTTTCTTCTATTTTTTCCCCTTTTTTGTCAAACGCATCAATCTTTCTGGATAATTTACGAACATCCGAGGTGATGTCTGACACAGCATTCATAACAATATCTTGAAGCAAATCTATCCTTTTAGTGACAGTCTTCTCAATAAATTCAAAGCGTCTTCCAACTAAAGCTTGAGTTTGGAAATGAGCTTCAGTTGACACTCTGTCCTTTCTAATGTCATCCATTTGGAGAAATAAAGAAGTCACGTGCTCTTGGATTTGCTACAGTCTAACCGTAGTAAATTCATATGAAGAGTTGAGCTTCAAACTATGCGCAAGTTGGGTAGACTGGATGCTTGAAATGACATTCATCATACTGACAAGGTTGTTCTGAACATATTGTATTTCTTCAAACAGAGATTCGGTATCCATAGATACACCAGGAGACATGTGTCCAGAGGTTTCTGGTATCTCTTCCCTGTTTCCTTTATTGAATAAGACCAAAGCCCTGTCAATTGTTTCAGTTTCAAGCGTTGCCTTTTCTGAGACATCTTCAAGTAAAGCTTCCTGTTGAAGATGTGGAGGAGAAGAAGAGTTCGGATCTTCAAAAGTACTAGATGGTTCTTCAGTTTGTTGATTAGCTGCAACAGTAGATGTTTGTTCAGTTTGTTGCGCAGCGAATCACAAACTGGTTCTTCAGTTGGTTGAGAGGCTGAAGCTTCGATTGGTTCTTCAGCTGGCACTTCTTCAGTTTCAACTGAGTGCAGCTGAGCCTCTTCAGTTCCCTTAGAAACTGCTTGTTCAGTTATGGCAGCTGACACATACATCTTACTCTTACTTCAGTTCCCTTAGAAACTGCTTGAGTAGGGTCCACATGCCACATACACATTACATTAACACATCTATTCTCCCACATTCATTTTAACATTCACACTCATTATTTGTAGGTCCCGCTGTCCACTCATTCATCTTACTCTTACTTTAAATTAAATATATTCACTTTCAAATTTTTTAAGAAATTTGAATTATTATTATTTTATATTAATAATAATATGTTTTTATATATTTAATACGTAAAATCATTTAATTTTATTTAAAATTAAAAAATTATTATAAACCTAAAATAAAACGGTACAACATAAAATAATAAATAACAATTGCATAAAAATATTAGAAAATAAATTAAACTTAAGAGAAGATGCAAAATACTAATTGATCGGAGAGTTACATTAACGAAAATGAAAATTATAACAAATGAAAATTACAATAATCGAAAATTACAATAACTGAAAATTAAATATTCCATCTCCCCCTAATCTCTTGACATAGACGTTCGTGGATGATAAGTTGCTCATATGTCATTTGCGAAGTATCATTCGAAAGGATTGCATATTCCTTTAGTTGAACTTTGGCCATAGCAGCTTTTGTTTTCATCTCCTCTACTTCGAGTTGTTTTTGTTTCATTTTAACCTCAACTTTTTTCATGCTTGTATATTCAGTAAACTTTGCAAACATATTGTCCAAGTTTGTTGTCATACACTCCATGTCCGATCTCGTTTTACCTTTTCCCTTTCTTTTTGCTGCCTTCTAACCCATTGGACCATTTTCTTCTTCGATTAGGGCTACATGTAGACTCGCATCCTGGTTGGATGAGGTGTTGCTTGCTCCCGACTCCGAGGTCCTTGCCTTCTTCGTGCTAACAAGGTGATCAACGGACTGTGGAGTAAACATTGGACGCTCTTTTACGATCCTCCACACATGCTCAAGATTAAATGCGGTGCCGTTATTTTCCGCACGATATTTTTCATACGCAAGTCGTAGTATATCCTCATCACTGCGGCCGCTACGATATGCACTATAAATACTATTGTAATTTGCATTGAAGCGATATACTTTTTTTTGGATGGTATTGTGCCAGTGTGATCGTATGACACTTGCACTTCTATTGGGTGTACCTGCGGGACGACTGTCATTGTAGTAGCTTGCAACACGTCCCCAGAAAGCTTCCGCCTTTTGATCATTGCCGAGGATTGGGTCATCGCTGATAGTGACAAACGATCTCGCTAAGACCTTGTCTTCAACCTTTCTCCAGGTTGACCGTTTTTTTCTACCCTCAGCGCCAGAATCCACATTCTCCACATTTACGACTTCAATTGGGGATTCACGGTCGGACAATTGAGTCTCTGGGACAAAAGTCGGAGTGGCCGGTTCATTTTCCGTCCGAGAAATAAATGGCATACTGGTTGCATGTGGATTTGATGGATAGTTTGGTGGATATGGATTATATGGATAATTTGGTGGATATGAATTGTAAGGATAATTTGGTGGAATTTCAGAATTTTGGGAAGAAGTATTTTCTTCCGGCTTTTTTGGATAACTCACGAAATTTCTAAAAAACCCTCGGTAATTTTCATCCATTTCGGAACAAAGTAGGATTTAAGAAATTTTTGAAAAAAAAATGAATTTGAGATGATGAAAATAGAAGAGAGAAGATTTTTGGAGTGAAGAATAATATGTTTTGATGTTTGAAATAATTTGTGTAGTGTGTGAATATTTATAGATGAATATATTATTTTTTTTTATTAAACTAGCCGTTAACTAGCCGTTAACACAATTTTTTAATTTTAAAAACAAAAACAACCGTTAGTTTTTAATTTAACATTATTTTTTAATTTATTTTATTTTTCGAATTTTTTTTTAAAACATACAAATTTGAAATTTAAATCAATATTCATCACGTGTGTGGGGCTCGTGTTCAGCGACTGTTTTTGAAAATCCGTCGCAAATAGCGACGGTTTATCACAAACCGTCGCTAATTATCACATTTTTTTTTAAAAAAAAACTGACACAGGGGCGTTCATATGTATGAACGCCCCACACCCTCTCTCATGTGAGTGGGCGTTATAACGCCCACTCACATAACGCCCACTCACATGGGTACCCTAAGTTGTAGAAGGAGCAGTTGCTTGCTGAGAAGATCCAGCAACTGGGTCCTTGGTTGGCTCTTGTTGAGCTGACTGCTCAGTTGGCTCTTCTGATGAAAGATGTAACGTCCCGAAAATTTAAAGGTCCACGCGAACCACATAGACGCAAGTTATTAATTTCTATTGTATTTTAATTAAATGTTTTAATTGCATGAATTAATTATGTTGTGCATATTTGAATGTTTAAAATATACTTTTCTACATTGTTGCATTAAAATGTATTTTTAAAAGATTATTCGAGTTGCGATCGAAGAATGGAGACCGATGACTGAAAAATAGAAAATGTTTTTATTAAATAATTATTTTTAATTATTTAAAAAATGGGTGATTCTTTTTATTATTTTTGAAAATAAGGGGTTTTGAGGTGATTTTATACGCCGGGACATAATTTTTATCAGTGTTGGTTTTTCAACAAAAATTCGAACGTGTTGGAAACCCGGCTAATAAATTCACAAACTGTTTTAAACAAAACTATTTTTAAAATTTTAATTAAGTACTAATGGTCCTAATTAACATGCTTAATGGACCTAAGCTTAATTAATGATTTATTTACTATATAATATGTACAAAACCCCACCCCAAACCCTTCACAACCCACGACACTTTTCAGATTTCACCTTCAAATCCCTCCCCTAATTATTCACGGCACACACACAAATAAATTGGAGGAAAAATCGTGAGGTTGCAAGGAAGTTTCATACCTAGGTTCTTGCCCCGTTCTTCGCAATCGTCAACGAATTATCATGCGTTAAATACGCAAAGGCACGCCATATTCTTCCTTTACTCATCATCACACCATACTATATATTTATGATTGAAATTGCATGAAAAACAAGAGCACCATGAGATATTTTCGTTTGTGCATCCAAGGTGATTTTTAAGGCTTGATTTTTGTATCAAAAACATGCTTTATATGTACCTAAAAGGGCTGCCATGAATTAGGATGTTAAGGGGCATGTTTTGCACTAAGTTTAAGGTCCTATAACCCACACAAAAAGGGTGCACACAAGAATTAGAAACAAGCTGGAAACATGGGCAGCAACAGGAGAAGGGACGTGAGATTGTGCTTGTTGTTCAAGTCAAGGAATTCGGTTATTTTGCATGGCCCCTTGGGGCTTGGCCAGGGCTGGCTACGGCCCGAGTAGGGTTGAGGAAGAGGGCCTGGTGGAGTCCTAGAGGGGCTTGGTCTGGGCGTGGTCCAGGGAGGGTTAGGTTCATGAGGGGTCGAGTGGTTAGCAACTGGTAGTGTCCTAGAGGGAGAAGGAGTCCTATTATCCAAGGGAAACTCACCCACACACACACATATTTGGGGTCAAGTTCCAGCGAGTTTTTGAGCGGGCCAGGGCAGGTTTTTTGGGCTGGGCTTGGTCATTAGGGTCCCTAGGTGGGTTGGCTAGGTTTTGGCATGAGGTGGCTCAGGCATGGCTTGAGTAAATTGAGAGATGGCTCGGGTGGTTCGATAAGGTGTCAAAAATAAAAAATAATAAGACTAAAATTGAATCCATGGGTCCACGGGTGTGACTCATGACTTGGAAGGGTAGAATAAATAATAAAAATGCTATGTTTAAAATTTGGGATCAAAATAACGAGTTTTGGGATTTTTTTGGGATTTAATCACCGCACGAAACGTTAATTAACGAATTTATTGAAACGCTTAGATTTAAGCGGAATAAAATTATGAAAAATTATATTTAAGCTCAAATAATTATTAAATGTCTAAGTTTTTAATTTGGGAACTTTATATTAAGTTTTGGGTTAATTCGAGATTAAAATGCATTAATACGTTACATTTAAATATTAATTTAAAAGTCCTCGAATTAAGCTAAATAAAAATATAAGAAAATTCATGTAAACTTAAATAATTATTTGAGACATTTTAGAGTCAACGAAATCAAGAAAAAGTCAAAAACGTAAAATTTTACGTCCAGGGATAAAACAGTCTTTTTATACCTAAAAATTAGTAAACGTCATGGCAGTGCTCTGAAAGCTGTTTTGTATGCTATTATGATTATTTTCAATGTTTATGAATTTTTACATGTTAAATTATGATTTTTAAATGTCAATGGATTTTTATGATTTAAGGTTGATATTTAAAAGACATGTTGCATGATTGGTTTCAAAAATAAAAATGATATGAAAAATGATATGTTATGCATGATTTTTTATAAAGTGATGGAAATGAAAAACGTTGAAGTAAGTGAAGTAATTGTGACTATAATGATGTTATGTTGGAGATATCGTGAGGGTTATGGTTCAAGTGAGAGCCCGACGATCGTATTTTCAGTGACACCATTGAGGATATGAGGATAAGAATGGGGATATCGTGAGGGAAAAGGCCCCAGAGAGAGCCCATTTATGGGAGAAGGCCCCAGAGGGAGCCCGACGATCGTATTTTCATTCGATGAGGATAGGCCAGGGCTCAGTTGACCCGTGAGAGTGTCGCTGATGTCCCCCGCCGCCCAGTACTGTGGTTACATATAGATGGATCCATCGACTTTTTATGAATTGAGGAAAGTCACAATTAACGATCTGAATTCAACAAAAGAAAATGTTATGATCATGATAAAATGTTTTATGTTATGAAATGAGGAAATGGAAAAATGTTGAGGATTAAGTGATGCATCATGAAAATGTTTACGAAAATGCTCATGTTTAAAGTTTATGCATTTTCATGAAAACAATATTTTAAGTACAAGTATTTTTCACTGTTGCATATGATTTTATACGTATTACTTGTTATCAAGATTATGGTGTGTTAAGTCTTTAGACTCACTAAGTGTGATTGATGCAGGTGTTTATGATATTAATGTTATGGGAGGGCTTGATGGTTGACCTGACTTGACTGAAGGTGCACACGACCCGAGGACCAACACTTCTAGCATTCCGCATTTATGATTATGATTTATGTTAAAGATTTTTAGGACTTTTTATTTATTCTTTTGAGTGATTTTTTAGAGATTATAGAATGAGCTGTATTTCTCAAATATAAAGTTGGTTGTTTTAATTTTAAAAGGGTTCTAAAATATTGTTATGCAATGTGTATGGTTCGGCCGATGCTATGTAAGGTTTTAAAAAAAAAATTTGTAGTACTTTTTAAGAAAACAAATAAGCAGACGTGTCAGTTGGTATCAGAGCAATGGTTCTATAAAGGGTTGTGTCACTATCAGCGTCAGGAAGATCAGTCGTCAAGTCTCAATTTGTAAGTTTTACATGCCTTATATGATTTAATATGATGTTACCTGCATAAGTACATAAATTATATGTTCACCTCACATGTTTAATAGCTTTATGATAATATATGATTTATATGCTTTAGAATTTTTATACGTGATACGATATGAAATAAGAAATTATTTGATTTCAACGCATGTTGGCTTCGTGGTTGAATTTGACAATGTTGATTTTTGGGTTTTATTATTAATATTCTACTTTTTGGGCGATAAATCAATCGTGAATATTATGAATGCTTCTGGGACACGTAGATTTTATAAGAAAATATTTATGATTCGTGGTTACTAGTTGAATTAATTTTTGAGAATTACTCATAGGTAATAATGATTCGAGGATTTGCAACGAACGAGTATGTCAACAGATTGTCACACCGTATGCCCTATTATTCATCGATAAGTTCCCAGTTGACTGTAATCGAGGAGGTTGAATGGTTTGCACAATCCACTGTCAAACTAGTTGTTCGGTGAATCGTCTTCTTTGTGTGCTTTACCCCTTTTCCATATGGAACCCCACCTTTAGGCATTTTCGGGGAGTAGCCTTCTTCCCATTACTCAATAAGGCAATTCCTCGCACATAATTAAGGGAGCCATTGAAAGGTGACTAAAACACAAGAAACGACGACTACCCGAGCTAATGATAGAGGGAAGGTGGGAGTACAGAAATGTATAAATTGGGATTTTAAGTTTGACGAAAGGTAAGATTGGTTATAAGAAATTGATTTTTGGGTAAATAAGTTTTAATTTTTGAAAATTATATCCTGGGAAACCTGTAGAAGGGTATTAAGAATACCATGAACTTATGGGTTAATCATAGGATTTTCGAAATTTAGGACCAATTGGATAATTTTTGAGGAAATTAAGAATTAATTTTGCAATTTTTAAGGAATTTGAGAACTAGTTTAGCAATAAGTTATAATTGAATGGTTTAAATGATAAGAATTTTTGATGATTTAGACTTTTAAGAATATTTGGAACCTTGAAATATCTTGGGTTATAACGTTATAAGAAAGGTTAATCAAGGGTTTTGTAGGATGAAACGATATTAGGCTTGAAAATCTAAGCGTTAGCGGATGCGTTTGGGATTTTAAGATTGAAATTTGATAAGTTAATGAACATTTTTGGTATAAAATAAGGAAAGTAATATACGATAAGCGTGGTCATCCATATTTTTATATTGAGAATTGTAAGAAAAATTGAAATTCGAGGTTATAATAGTAACAACATTAGTTCATCATGGGTCTTTTTAAGTTGCGAGTGGCAAATAAAGATTTAGAAGGAAATTTTAATTGGGATCAAGGAAACGTAAGGACATTCTAGAACTTAAGTTAGATCAGAGTAGCGTAGCGGAAGCGTGGATTTTTGGTATACCAGAACTGAGTATAAACTTTGGGTTATTAAGGATAAGCGAATTTCGAGAACGAAATTCAATTTAAGAAGGAAAGATTGTAACGTCTCGAAAATTTAAAGGTCCACCCGAACCACATGCACGCAAGTTATTAATTTCTCTTGTATTTTAATTAAATGTTTTAATTGCATGAATTGATTATGTTGTGCATATTTGAATGTTTAAAATATTCTTTTCTACATTGTTGCATTAAAATGTATTTTTAAAAGATTATTCGAGTTGCGATCGAGAACGGAGACCGAGGGCTGAAAATAGAAAATGTTTTTATTAAATAATTGTTTTTAATTATTTAAAAAATTGGTGATGCTTTTTCTTATTTTTGAAAATAAGGGGTTTTGAGGTGATTTTATATGCCGGAACGTAATTTTTATCGGCGTTAGTTTTTCAATAAAAATTCAAACGTGTTGGCAACCCGACTAATAAATTCACAAACTTTTTTAAACAAAATTATATTTAATATTTTAATTAAACACTAATGGGCCTAATTTACATGCTTAATGGGCCTAAGCTTAATTAATGATTTATTTACTATATAATATGTACAAAACCCCACCCCAAACCCTTCACAACCCACGACACTTTTCAGATTTCACTTTCAAATCCCTCTTCTAATTATTCACGGCACACACACAAATAAATTGGAAGAAAAATCGTGAGGTTGCAAGGAAGTTTCAAGCCTAGGTTCTTGCCCCGTTCTTCGCAATCGTCAACGAATAATTGTGCGTTAAATACGCAAAGGCAGGCCATATTCTTCTTTTACTCATAATCACACCATATTATATATTTATGATTGAAATTTCATGAAAAACAAGAGCACCATGATATATTTTCGTTTGTGCATCCAAAGTGATTTTTAAAGCTTGATTTTTGTATCAAAAACATGTTTTATATGTAACTAAAGGGGCTGCCATGAATTAGGATGTTAAGGGGAATGTTTTGCACTAAGTTTCAGGTCCTATAACCCACACAAAAAGGGTGCACACAAGAATTAGAAACAAGCTGGAAACGTGGGAAGCAATAGGAGAAGGGACGTGAGATTGTGCTTGTTGTTCAAGTCAAGGAATTCGGTTATTTTGCATGGCCCCTTGGGGCTTGGCCAGGGCTGGCTGCAGCTTGAGTAGGGTTGGGGAAGAGGGCCTGGTGGAGTCCTAGAGAGCTAGGACGCGCGCAGCCAGGCTAGGGAAGAGTCCACGCTGCATAGGACTCTTCCCGTAAGGTGTTGGTGATCGGCCGAGAATTTCAGGGGGGTGGCTCGGTTGAGGGCTGGGCTAGGTGGTCTGGACGGTGGCCAAGGAAGGTCCAGGGAAGGTTAGGAAGGGCTGGGCTCGGTGGTGGCTTGGGTAGGAACCTCCACGAAAGAGATAGTAGCTGTAGCGTGGAAGATGCAGGGTGAGCGAGGCTGCTGTCCTTGGTTCAGGGGCTTCACTGCTTGGGTTCTTTGGTCTGGGCATGGTCCAGGGAGGGTTAGGTTCATGAGGGGTCGAGTGGTTAGCAACTGGTAGTGTCCTAGAGGGATAAGGTGTCCTATTGTCCAAGGGAAACTCACCCACACACGCACAGATTTGGGGTCAAGTTCCAGCAAGTTTTTGAGCGGGCCAAGGATGGTTTTTCGGGCTGAGCTTGGTCAGTAGGGTTTCTAGGTGGGTTGGCTAGGTTTTGGCTTGAGGTGGCTTGGGCGTGGCTCGAGTAAATTGAGAGATGGCTCGGGTGGTTCGGTAAGGTGTTAAAAACGAAAAATAATAAGACTAAAATTTAATCCAAGGGTCCACGAGTGTGGATCATGTCTTTGAAGGGTAAAATAAATAATAAAAATGCTATGTTTAAAATTTGGGATCAAAATAATGAGTTTTGGAATTTTTCGGGATTTAATCGCCGTACGAAACGTTAATTAACGAATTAATTGAAACGTTTAGATTTAAGCGGAATAAAATTATGAAAAATTATATTTAAGCTCAAATAATTATTAAAAGTCTAAGTTTTTAATTTGGGAATTTTATATTATGTTTTGGGTTAATTCGGGATTAAAACGCATTGATACGTTACATTTAAAGATTAATTTAAAAGTCCTCGAATTAAGCTAAATAAAAATATAGGAAAATTCATGTAAGCTTAAATAATTATTTGGGACATGTTAGAGTCAATGAAATCAAGAAAAATTCAAAAACGTAAAATTTTACATCCAAGGGTAAAACAGTCTTTTTGAACCTAAAAATTAGTAAACGTCATGGCAGTGCTATGAAAGCTGTTTTGTATGCTATTATGATTATTTCAAATGTTTATGAATTTTTACATGTTAAATTATGATATTTAAATGTCAATGGATTTTTATGATTTAACATTGATATTTAAAAGACATGTTGTATGATTGGTTTAAAAAATAAAAATGATATGTTATGCATGATTTTTTATAAAGTGACGGAAATGAAAAACATTGAAGTAAGTGAAGTAAGTGTGACTATAATGATGTTATGTTTCAGATATCGTGAGGGTTATGGTCCCAGTGAGAGTCCGACGATCGTATTTCCAGTGACACCATTGAGGATATGAGGATAAGAATGGGGATATCGTGAGGGAAAAGGCCCCAGAGAGAGCCCATTTATAGGAAAAGGCCCCAGAGGGAGCCCGACGATCGTATTTCCATTCGATGAGGATAGGCCAGGGCTCAGTTGACCGGTGAGAGTGTCGCTGATGTCCCCCGCCGCCCAGTACTCTGGTTACATGTAGATGGATCCATCAAATTTTTGAGGATTGAGGAAATTCACAATTAACGATCTGAATTCAACAAAGGAAAAAGAAAATGTTATGATCATGATAAAAAGTTTTATGTTATGAAATGAGGAAAAGGAAAAATGTTGAGGATTAAGTGATGCATCATGAAAATGTGTACGAAAATGTTCATGTTTAAAGTTTATGCATCTTCATGAAAACGATATTTTAAGTACAAGTATTTTTCACTGTTGCATGTGATTTTATACGTATTAATTGTTATCAAGATTATGGTGTGTTGAGTCTTTAGACTCACTAGGTGTGATTGATGTAAGTGTTTATGATATTAATGTTATGGGAGGTCTTGATGGTTAACCTGACTTGACTGAAGGTGCACACGACCCGAGGACCAGCGCTTCTAGCTTTCCGCATTTACGATTATAATTTATGTTAAAGATTTTTACGACTTTTTAGTTATGCTTTTGAGTGATTTTTGAGATATTATAGTATGAGCTGTATTTCTCAAATATAAAGTTCGTTGTTTTAATTTTAAATTGGTTCTAAAATATTGTTATGCAAATGTGTATGGTTCGGCCGATGCTATGTAAGGTTTTTTTTTTAAAAAAATTTCTAGTACTTTTTAAGAAAACGAATAAGCAAACGTTTCAGTTGGTATCAGAGCAATGGTTCTGTAAAGGGTTGTGTCACCATCAACGCCGGGAAGATCAGTCGTGAAGTCTCAATTTGTAAGTTTTACATGTCTTATATGATTTAATATGATGTTACCTGCATAAGTACATAAATTATATGTTCAAGTCACATGTTTAATATCTTTATGATAATATATTATTTATATGCTTTAGAATTTTATACGTGATACGATATGAAATAAGAAATTATTTGATTTCAACGCATGTTGGCTTCGTGGTGGAATTGGACAATGTTGATTTTTGTGTTTTAGTATTGATGTTCTAATTTTTGGGCGATAAGTTAATCGTGAATATTATGAATGCTTCTGGTACACATAGATTTTCTAAGAAAATATTTATGATTCGTGGTTACTAGTTGAATTAATTTTTGGGAATTACTCATAGGTAATAATGATTCGAGGATTTGCAACGAATTTGGGAGTATAGAAATGTATAAATTGAGATTTTAAGTTTGACGAAGGTAAGATTGGTTATAAGGAATTGATTTTTGGGTACACAAGTTTAAATTTTTGAAAATTATGTCATGAGAAACCTGTAGAAGGGTATTAAAAATACCTTGAACTTAGGGGTTAATCATATGATTTTCGAAATTTAGGACCAATTGGATAATTTTTGAGGAAATTAAGAATTAATTTTGCAATTTTAAAGAAATTTGGGAACTAGTTTAGCAATAAACGATAATTGAATGGTTTAAATGATAAGAATTTTTGATGATTTAGACTTTTAAGAATATTTGAAACCTTGAAATATCTTGGGTTATAAAGTTATAAGAAAGGATAATCAAGGGTTTTGTAGGTTGAAACGATATTAGGCTTGAAAATCTAAGCGTTAGCGGATGCGTTTGAGATTCTAAGATTGAAATTTGATAAGTTAATGAACATTTTGGGTATAAAATAAGGAAAGTAATATACGATAAGCGTGGCCATCCATATTTTTATATTGAGAATTATAAGAAAAATTGAAATTCGAGGTTATAATAGTAACAACACTAATTCATCATGGGTCTTTTTAAGTTGCGAGTTGCAAATAAAGATTTAGAAGGAAAATTTAATTGGGATCAAGGAGACGTAAGGACATTCTAGAACTTAACTTAGATCAGAGTAACGCAGCGGAAGCGTGGATTTTTGGTATACCAGAACTGAGTATAAACTTTGGGTTATTAAGGATAAACGAATTTCGAGGACGAAATTCAATTTAAGGAGGGAAGATTGTAACGTCCCGAAAATTTCAAGGTCCACGTGAACCACATGCACGCAAGTTATTAATTTCTCTTGTATTTTAAGTAAATGTTTTAATTGCATGAATTAATTATGTTGTGCATATTTGAATGTTTAAAATATACTTTTATACATTGTTTCATTAAAATGTATTTTTAAAAGATTATTCGAGTTGCGATCGAGGAACGGAGACCGAGGGCTTAAAAATAGAAAATGTTTTTATTAAATAATTGTTTTTAATTATTTAAAAAATGGGTGATGCTTTTTCTTATTTTTGAAAATAAGGGGTTTTGAGGTGATTTTATATGCCGGGATGTAATTTTTATCGGTGTTGGTTTTTCAACAAAAATTCGAACGTGATGGCAATCCGGCTAATAAATTCACAAACTTTTTTAAACAAAACTATTTTTAATATTTTAATTAAGCACTAATGGGTCTAATTAACAAGTTTAATGGGCCTAAGCTTAATTAATGATTTATTTACTATATAATATGTACAAAACCCCACCCCAAACCCTTCACAACCCACGACACTTTTCAGATTTCACTTTCAAATCCCTCCCCTAATTATTCACGGCAGACACAAAAATAAATTGGATGAAAAATCGCGAGGTTGCAAGGAAGTTTCAAGCCTAGGTTCTTGCCCCGTTCTTCGCAATCGTCAACAAATAATCATGCGTTAAATACGCAAAGGCACGCCATATTTTTCCTTTACTCATCATCACACCATATTATATATTTATGATTGAAATTGTATGAAAAACAAGAGCACCATGATATATTTTCGTTTGTGCATCCAAGGTGATTTTTAAGGCTTGATTTTTGTATCAAAAACATGCTTTATATGTACCTAAAAGGGCTGCCATGAATTAGGATGTTAAGGGGCATGTTTTGCACTAAGTTTAAGGTCCTATAACCCACACAAAAAGGGTGCACACAGGAATTAGAAACAAGCTGGAAACGTGGGCAGCAACAGGAGAAGGGACGTGAGATTGTGCTTGTTGTTCAAGTCAAGGAATTCGGTTATTTTGCATGGCCCCTTGGGGCTTGGCCAGGGCTGGCTGCGGCTTGAGTAGGGTTGGGGAAGAGGGCCTGGTGGAGTCCTAGAGGGCTAGGACGCGTGCAGCCAGGCTAGGGAAGATTCCACGCTGCATAGGACTCTTCCCGTAAGGTGTTGGTGATCGGCCGAGAATTTCAGGGGGGTGGCTCGGTTGAGGGCTGGGCTAGGTGGTCTGGACGGTGGCCAAGGAAGGTCCAAGGAGGGTTAGGAAGGGCTGGGCTCGGTGGTGGCTTGGGTAGGAACCTCCATGAAAGAGATAGCAGCTGTAGCGTGAAAGATGCAGGGTGAGCGAGGCTGCTGTCCTTGGTTTAGGGGCTTTGCTGCTTGGGTTATTAAAAGTATATTTAAGCTCAAATAATTATTAAAAGTCTAAGTTTTTAATTTGGAAACTTTATATTAAGTTTTGGATTAATTCGAGATTAAAACGCATTAATACGTTACATTTAAAGATTAATTTAATAGTCCTCGAATTAAGCTAAATAAAAATATATAAAAATTCATGTAAGCTTAAATAATTATTTGGGACATGTTAGAGTCAATGAAATCAAGAAAAAGTCAAAAACCTAACATTTTACGTCCAAGGGTAAAACGGTCTTTTTGCACCTAAAAATTAGTAAACGTCATGGCAGTGCTCTGAAAGCTTTTTTGTATGCTATTATGATTATTTCAAATGTTTTTGAATTTTTACATGTTAAATTATGATTTTTAAATGTCTATGGATTTTTATGATTTAATGTTAACATTTAAAAGACATGTTGCATGCTTGGTTTCAAAAATAAAAATGATATGTTATGCATGATTTTTTTATAAAGTGTTAGAAACGAAATTCCGGCGTTTGACAAAATATGAAATTCTGGAGTTTAACAAACTGATCAACCAACTGATATGCGCAACTATATTCAGCAAACTGGACTTAACAACTGGAATTAGCAGATCTAATAAAGAAAACTGATCAGTTGTTGTTGGAAACGAAATTCCGGCGATTGGCATAATATGAACCAAATTATAAATTCTAGAGTTTGACAAACTGATCAACCAACTGATACGCGCAACTATATTCAGCAAACTGGACTTAACAACTGAAATCAGCAGATCTAAACTGATCAGTTGGAAACCGATCAGTTGATATATTCAGCCGTATGCTTCCTTCAACTAAACATGTCTCGGGAAAGAACATTCAACTGACAAAGAGACATAGCAGATTGCAACTGAATGCGAAACGACGCACTTCAATCAATACAGCTTAGAACAACGCATTTCGGCTAAAGCAATTAAGACGCCGCATTACAATAAATGAAGCAAACAATGCCCAAGGAATGATGAAGTGGCAATTAACGGATACAAAGATTCAAACATATCTCAAGTTACCGTTGGAAGGGAAGCTTATAAATATGACAGAAGAACAGCTGAAAAAGTGAGGACACAGATCACTCTATTCAAAGCTTGTTGTTACTCTGTCAAAATCTCAGCTCACCCTTACTTGATTTATTCGTAGCAGTCAAGGCTACAATCTGAGCTCACTAGCACTTTGTAATAATCGTTAAATTCGATAGTGCTAAGATCAGTTACGCACTAAGAACATTTTGTAATACTAAGAGTTTCAGTTTTTGGCAGTGATTAGTCCAAACTGAAGTGGGTCAGTACAAATCTTGTATTCGATCAAAGTCTTTTAGTGGAAATCCTATCCTTGAGATAGAAGAGGTGACGTAGGAGTAATTGAAATCTCCGAACATCCAGAAACAATCCTTGTGTATTTTATTTCAGTTTTGTATTATATCTTTCAGTCAGTTAATTTCCGCAACTACTTCAGTTTAACTGATTGTCATTGACCAGCAAGATTCCGAGAATCAGTTTCTCACCAAATTGAATTCAAAACTCGAAAAGATCAGTTTTAATTGAGAGTGTTTATTCAACCCCCCCTTCTAAACACTCTTGCTACGTTAATCGATTCTATCAAGTGGTATCAGAGCGGTTGAATCTTGTTCTTGAATACTTTTAATCTATAAACTTGCTAGCATGACTTCATTCAACAAAATTCCTATGTTCTCCAGAGAAGAATTTGATTATTGGAAAATTAAAATGCAGGCTCATTTAGCTGCACAAGATGATAACATGTGGTATGTCATAACTGATGGATCCATGAAGATTCTAAAAACAAATACAGCAGTTGCTATAACAGAAGGGGCACCACAAAGAATAGAAAAGCCCAGAGATGAATGGACAACTGAAGATAAAAGAAAAGCAAATCTTGATAATGTGGCTAAAGACATTCTGTACAAAACGCTGGAAAAAGTAACCTTCAGCAAAATAAAGATGTGTAAGTCAGCCAAAGAAATTTGGGAAAAGCTGATCCAGCTGTGCGAAGGAAATGATCAAATCAAAGAAAATAAAATTTCTGTTGCTGTTCAAAAGTTTGATAACATCAAAATGAAAGCAGGAGAATCAATGCACGAGTATGATGAAAGAGTAAGCAGTATCATCAATGAGTTAAATGCACTTGGAAAAGTGTATACCAACAAAGAGATTGCACTGAAGGTAATGAGAGGTCTTCCCAAGGACTGGGATGTCAAGACCATGGCTATGAGGGAGTCCAAAGATATGAACCAGATTGAACTTCATGATATGTTTGCTGATTTAAAGGCTTATGAATTTGAGCTGCAGACCAGAGAAGAAGAACCATCTACCCCTGCAGCCACAACTGCTCTAGCTGCTGTCAGAATTGAACAAATCAGTTCAGTCGAGAAAACTGCAGATCAGTTGAGCAGTGATGCTATGTCACTGTTCATCAAAAAATTTGGAAGATTTATGAGAAAGAATCAAGGATACTTCCAGAAGCCATACCAAAAGAACAACTTCAAAGTTGAATCAAATGCCTGCTACAACTGTGGCAAATCAGGTCACTTTATGGCCGATTGTCCTAAACCCAAGAAGGACAGTCAAGGCTCAATTGATAGAAGAAAGAAATCATATGAGCACAAAAGAAGACCCAAGGAAGATAAGAAGTCCTTCAGAAAGAAACATGAAGTACTCTTAGCTGAAGAAAACAAATCTAAATGGGCAGAAACTGACAGTGAGGAGTCAAAACTAGAAAGCTCATGCAGCTCTAGTGATGATGGGGAAGTCAAGTGCTTAATGGCTAATGATGCAGAAGAAGAATCATCTAGCCAACAGGTATTTGATTTCAGCTCAACTGATTTCACAAGAGAAGAACTCATTCTAACACTACATGACATGGTAAATGAGTATCAAAAGCTTGCATAATCATATGAAAAAATCAAAGCAAAGCAAACTGATCCCACAGACAATAAAACCAAAACTGATGAATCAGTTGATGGGTTGAGTCTAAAAAGGGAAATTGCTGAGTTAAAAGCAGAGAGAAACAAAAATCAATCATTAATCCAGAAGTTGATTCTTGAAAACTCAAAACAGACTGAGTTCATTCAGTCTTGGAACAAGTCATCTACTGCACTGAATGAGATGCAGAATTCACAAAAATCTGTTTCTGATAAAACTGGTTTAGGGTTCAACACTCAAGAAGAAATATATCCAAATGATACTCAACCAAAGTCAAAAATAGACAAAGGAAAATACATTCATTTTGTCAAAACAGCAGTGATACAAGAACAAATTGAGCCCAGTAAACTGATTGAGCAAACTACTGAGAATACGAACAAGGCTAGAATATATGGGATTGGTTACAGTCAAAAATTCTCAACTGATTCACAAAGTCAGTCATCAAAGAGGTCTCACAAGAACTATTAGAATAACTATTGCAATTACTATAACTGCAAGCCAGTTCAGAAGAGATATAGAGTGAACAATCAGTTGAATAAAGCTAAAACAAATATTGTATCATCTGTACACTACACACCAAGCACACAAAAGCCGAGAAAAAGCATTTGGAATACAGCTACTGGAAAGTCTGTTAGACTAATCCAAGTGTGGATTCCTAAAGGACTAATCAGTTTAGGACCCAAATAGATATGGGTACCAAGTTATATTATATGTGTGATTACAGGTAACAGGTACAAACAAGAACTCAATATGGTAATTGGACAGTGGATGCTCGCGACATATGACAGGAGATGCAAGTGTGTTATCCCAACTGATCTAATACACTGGTCCAAACATCAGTTTCGGGGACAATTCCAACGGTAGAACTGTGGGTAAGGGTAAGCTTATCCATATTAACTTTACTTTTAAAGATGTTCTATTAGTAGAAAACCTGAAGTATAACTTGATTAGCATCAGTCAGTTATGCGACAGTGGATTCTCAGTACAATTTGACAAAAACTCATGTTTAGTCAAAACTTCAACTGATGAAATCATACTAACTGGCAAACGTTGTGGAAACACATATAAAGTCAGTTGGAATGATCAAATTTATGCACCAGTTTGTTTTATTGCTTCTAAATCATCTAAAAACTGGTTGTGGCATAAAAGACTAAATCATTTAAACTTTAAATCCATTGCCTATCTGAGTAAACATGAACTTATAACTGGTTTGCCGAAAATAGATTTTTCAAAAGAAAAACTTTGCTCAGCATGTCAGTATGTTAAACAAGTACGATCCTCTTTTAAAAACAAGGGATGTAAATCTTCATCCCGATGCTTAGAACTTTTGCACATGGATCTCTTTGGTCCTATACCAGTCATGAGCTTAGGAGGAATGAAATACATCTTGGTAGTCGTAGATGATTTTTCAAGATTTACTTGGGTTATTTTTTTCAAATCTAAAGACCATACTGCTTCGCAACTAATAAAGCTCTTCAAAAGACTTTTAAATGAAAAATCAGTTGGAATTGATCGAATCAGATCTGATCGAGGAACTGAATTCATCAATCAAACTCTTTCAAATTTTCTAGAAAATGCTTGAATTAAGCATGAGCTCTCAGCAGCCAGAACTACTCAGCAAAATGGTGTAGCTGAGAGAAGAAATCGGACTCTTAAAGAAGCTGCCAGAACAATGCTTGCTGATTCTGGTATTTCTCAAAGATTTTGGGCAGAGGCAGTAAACACTGCGTGTTATACTCAGAACAGATCAATGATTAATAAGAATCATATGAAAACACCATATGAGATCTGGCATGGAAGAAAAAGTATAATTACTTATTTCAAAATATTCGGCTGCAGATGTTTTATTCTTGATAATGGTAAAAATTATTTAAAAGCGTTTGATGCTAAATCTGCAGAAGGAATATTTCTTGGATACTCATCAGTTAGTATAGCCTATAGAGTCTTCAACAAGAAAACCCTAAATGTTGAAGAATCTGCTCATGTTGATTTCGATGAAACTGAACTAACTAATAAGCCAACTGATCAAGTTGAGCTAGTTGATCGACTTACAGATATCAGTTTGGAAGATGATGACAAAAATGAAAGTCATGGCTATCAAAACATACTTCAAACACCTGAACCAGAAGTACTGGACCAATCAGATGTGCAGGAAGTCGTTGCTGATGATCAGTTGACAGAGCATAATGATAACATTCAAATACCAGTTGACGAAGCACCAACTGAGACTGAAAACTGTGTTCAGTTACCAACTGAAGAAATTGCTGATACAACAAATACTGAGTACAGATGGAGAAAATCACATCCACCTGAACTGGTAATAGGAAATCCATCTGATCCAGTAAGAACTCGCAATCAAATACTAAATTTATTTATCTATTCAGCTTTTGTTTCACAACTAGAACCGAAGAAAACTGATGAAGCTCTTGCTGATCCTAACTGGGTAAATGCAATGCAAGAAGAGCTAAATCAGTTCACTTATAACAATGTCTGGAACTTAGTTCCAAGACCAATTTCAAAAACTATTATAGGTACAAAATGGGTATACAGAAATCAACTGAACGAGGATGGTTCAGTTGTACGCAACAAAGCAAGATTAGTGACACAAGGATATAGGCAAGAAGAAGAATTGACTATGATGAGACGTATGCTC
Source organism: Primulina huaijiensis (assembly GCF_012295235.1). Lineage (NCBI taxonomy): Eukaryota > Viridiplantae > Streptophyta > Magnoliopsida > Lamiales > Gesneriaceae > Primulina > Primulina huaijiensis. Next base: position 9,072,511 of record NC_133306.1, read on the forward strand.
CAGTTGCAAGACTGGAAGCAATCAGAATTTTTCTTGCTTATGCATCACACAAGAAATTCAAGGTATATCAGATGGATGTAAAGAGTGCATTTCTGAACGGTCAACTACAAGAGGAAGTATATGTTGAACAACCCCCACGTTTTGTAAATTACAACTTTCCTGATCATGTATATCATTTGAACAAAGCCTTATATGGCCTTAAACAAGCTCCCAGAGCTTGATACGAAACTCTTTCAAAATTTCTAACTGATCATGATTTTTCTGTTGGATCAGTTGATAAGACCTTGTTCAAATTTGCTAAGAATGATCACATTTTATTAGTTCAAATTTATGTTGATGATATCATATTTGGGTCAACTAACCCCAAATTATGCGAAAATTTTGCTAAGCTAATGCAGGATAAGTTTGAAATGAGCATGATGGACGAACTGACATTCTTTCTTGGACTGCAAGTGAAGCAACTGGAGACTGGTATATTCATCAGTCAAACTAAATATACAAAGGAGCTGCTGAAGAAATTTGGCATGGAATCATGTTCAGCTGCAAATACTCCCATGAGCTTATCAGTGAAATTGGACACTAATCAAGGGGGAATATCAGTTGAGGCGACATTATATCGAGGTTTAATAGGATCATTGTTGTACCTAACTGCCAGTCGTCCTGATATTGTATTTGCTATCTGTATGTGTGCTAGATTTCAAGCAAATCCTAAGCAATCACATTTCTCAGCTGCTAAAATAATTTCGAAATATCTTAAGGGTACACAAAATGTTGGGTTATGGTATTCTAAAGACTCTACTTTCAATTTAGTTGGATATTCAGATGCAGATTATGCAGGATGTAAGCTTGATCGTAAAAGTACAAGTGGATCTTGTCAGTTTCTAGGAGACATACTGATCTCTTGGTTCAGCAGAAAGCAGACATCCATAGCTACCTCAACAAATGAAGCAGAATACCTTGCTGCTGGTAGTTGTTGTGCACAACTGATCTGGATCCAGCAACAACTGAAAGATTATGGAGTAATTACAAATGAATCGCCCATATTTTGTGACAATACGAGCACAATTGCCATCACCTATAATCTAGTTCTTCACTCAAGGACCAAGCATATAGATGTCAGGCACCACTTTATTAGAGATCATGCTTTGAAGAAGGACATCAGACTGGAGTATATTTCAACTGAGCAACAAGCAGCTGACATCTTCACCAAACCATTACCCGAGACTAAGTTTTCTTACTTTCGCAATATTCTTGGTTTAATTGACTTGTCTTAAAATCATTATTGATGCTATTTCACTAATAAAATTATTTGCAGAAAAGAACACAACAACAAATTGGAAATGATACTTTATTAAGAATAAAATCGATTCCACATTATAGAAGATAACTTAGAACCAACTGAATCTTGCCATTCTGTAACCCAATTATTCAACTCATAAATTCGGATTCTAGAAAATGATTCAGTTGTAGAAATCTTCTCAATTACATGCCATTCCTTCCATAGCATTGCATGTAACAGAACATTGTCATCAACCAGGTCTGTAACATGCCTGACTTCAAAACGATTAATGTATTTTCTTGCAGTTGCTGCTTGAGCACGAGAAGGAGCAGCACCACTACTACTTATCCTTTGCAAATCATGAATTTTGAACCATGTTGACATCACTTTCGTCAAGACATATTCCTCCATCGTTTTCTTCAACTCTTCTAAATAAGGACTTAATTGTTCGGTAATTTGAATATGTGTACTGCTGCATGCATCAGAATTACTTGAATCCGACATATTGAACTGTTATTATCTCACATTTTATCTCTATCGTCCTTTTTATAGACAGATGACATTAAATGTTGAAGAAGCTAAAGAGTCTCGAGTCAACCGAAGCGTTTTTCTCATTTATCCAGGCTTCTTATTTATCAGTTGTTCATTATTAACTGATATCAGTTTGTCATTTATTACTTAGTGCTTAACTGATTTCAGTTCATAGTCAACTGATAGAAGTTAATCTTTCATCAGTTCATCTGTTTAAAGTTCGCAATTCATATATATAACAACTGATGAAGTTTATCATTTGCAGGAAAGAGAAAAACAAAGTTAAGCTCATATAAATACTTTATTCAACCATAAATGTTTGCACGGATTACATCATCATATTTTTCCTCTACAACAATTATCCACATTTTCAACCAAGCGGATAAAGGTCCGGTAGATGTCTTGTCAAAGCCCTAAGAACCAGCTATGCGCTTAAGGATTTTCAGCTCCTTTCGAAGCATTAGCTGATAGAGATGACCATCCTTAAAGACGTCCACCCACACAGCTATGTTCAAGTGCTCCCGCAAATTTTTCATCTCTGTCACCAGTTCTGGAGTGGTAGCCTCCCCAGTATTGTACAGGAACTCAAGCTTCTGTAACTTTTCCCAGTAGTGAAGACTCTTATAGAAGACCTCATCTTCTATAACAGCTTTCCTGGCCTCTAGAGCAAACGGCGAAGCACTCGAGCTACTCGTATCTGCCATTCTTTTTGTCTTGAATATTTTCATCAATATAACTGAAACTAACCGTGTTACTTCTATTTATAGCCGAAAGTCATGGAAGCTGAAGGGCCGTCAACGTTTCAGCAAACGATAATCTTTCTGACCCTTAAATTTATTTTATATCGTCACTTTAATTATTCAATGCACCGATTAAGGGGGAATATCAGTTTTTGAAAATGTTAACTGAGATGACAATTGTTTGTGAATTCTCAACTGAAATGAATTAGTCTCCCAACTGATTGTTCAGCTGGATATTTTACAAATCTTCTCGTATAAGTTAACAAATTAAAAAAACTTATTATATTCCAAATCAACTAACGTGACGGCAGGTTCATAACGTGGCCTATTTTAAACCGCTTACTTTTTGCACACACGCTTACAGAACACGTACACATATTTTTATTCAAATTTTTTTTGGACTGACACGTGTCCCGAATTTGAACAGTCACGAACAAATGTACTATGCCCGCCTCAATTCAATTTTCTTTCTTACGCATACAATCAGTTCCTAAGAGCATACTAGTTCCAAAGCTTATCTTTAACGAATTTCAGATCAGTTTACTTTTCGAAATGGCGAATCAAATCCCAGCTCACATGTTGAATGCTATGGCCATTGATTTTGACTCAGTTTTATCAGTTCAAGAAGCTGATGTTAAGAACGTCTTTCTGAAGATAGAATCTGCTGGTCTCAGGATGTTTTTGGGACAATCTTCGCAGGAGATCTACCCCAAGGAAGTAAATGAATTCTATATGAAGGGGTTTGTCACTACTGATGGAAGTATCTCTGTAACTGTCAATAGTCAGCTGTTGATCCTATCTGAAGAGACCTTCGGAGAAATTTTCTCGTTGCCAACAGATGGGTACGTCAACTTCTCTGAAGTCAAAACATCTGACATTGAAGAAATGCAATCCTTGCTGTTTGCTGATGGGCGGAAAATTAAAGTTTCCGATCCTGAGAAGGAACTGAAGCATGAGGTTCAGTTATTAGCCGACATTGTGGCGAAGGGCATATTGGCTAAAGCAGGCTCTTATGCTGCCCTTACCCGTGAGAAATTCCAAGTGATGACCATCATCATGGGAGAGAAGAAAGCGAACGGGAGGCACATTATCTTCAATATTATAAGGAATATGCTGCAATCTACCAAACAATCAAGAGGCTTTGCCATTCCAATCAGTTATCCTCTGAAACTAAAGGGATTGGTAGCTGACAATGCTGGAAAATCATCAAAGTTCAAGGTCTTCACTGCCAAGAACATCTTGCCACCAAAAACCAAACAGGAGGTTGGGACGCAACCACCTGCTCCAACACCAGTCAAGAAGGCCAAAACTTTGGCCCAAATGAAGACTACAAAACGAAAACTGATTATCAGAGAATCAGATTCGGAGAAAACTCCTTCTCCTAAGCTTGTCAAGAGACCCAGGACGCAAAGAACTAAACTTATAACAGCGGTGAAAGTCATTCCAACTGAGAGCTTGACTCAATCAGCTGCTCAACAGCCTATTCAGGATATACCTTTGTAGGTTGTTCCACCTGATGATTCAGTTGCTGAAAAAGAGGCACCCGCTAAAATAAGAGCTCCCTTGATTCATGTAAATCGCCCTACCATTTTGCATCGGGCCAGATCTAAAGGCGTTATATTGAGAGAACCAGTGGACACCACTCATTCTGGTTTGAATATTCCTCACATTCTCACAACTGAAAAAGGAAAAGGCAAGCTAGTTGAAGAGCCAAGGCCATCTAATGCCATCCAAACTCACATTGACCTGGTTTGGGAACAGGTCAATGCATTTGTCACAACGAAATTGAAATCTTTTGATAGTTGGAAGAAGTTCAGGACTGAAATTTTTGCCAAAGAACTGAAGCGCAAATCCCAACTGAAAAAGTTTATTAAACTTGAAGAGATTGTCTTGAACATAGTCAAAGCTGCTACGATTGCCCAGGCATTGGAGAGGCAAAAATATTTCTTTGAGCAGATTCGAGTCAAAAAGCTGACTAAAATGGTTGAATAGCTGAAATCCAACTACAATCCCGTAGGTCCAACCGCCTATTATGATAGAGCTGTGTTCACCCAACTGGACACAGATCTTCGTGGGCTACAAATGAAAATCAGATTTTGGGAACAGGATCAGGAATTGGTTCTCCCTGAAAAATCCTCCCGTTCAAAAGCAAAAGAAGATACACTCTCCTCCCAGCATAAAGAGCTATCTCCACAACCAGCTGCTGAAGAACCTGTTCAGGATGTGCCACAATCATCTGCTGTAGAACATCAGATGTACTCTGAAGCTGAGCTGATTTTTGCCAACATTGATGAAATCATTCAAGCAGTGACGAAAGAATCTCTTATGAGTGAACTCATCTATGAAGAAGTTGATCACTCAACTGATCAAATCGCTCAAGAGGTTCCTATCTCAACAGAAGTACCAGTTCAGTCTATTGTTGATGAAATAGAAGATCAAACAGTGGTGGCTAGCCCATCACCAATTTAACAGATTGCTGAAAAACTTTCAACTGATGAGCCAGCTCAGATCACAATTGATTTTCAAGAAGATGCATCAGCTCATTGATGAAACTTAAAATTAATAATTTATTATATGTTAAAAC
>NC_133306.1:9077744-9077845 GCF_012295235.1 Primulina huaijiensis
ATGAACCAGATCCATTTTTATCTCAACTTAATTGGCCAACATCCAGGAGTAAGAAAAGAAAATTCATGTGATGCTGAACTTGTGATTCAACGGTATGTTTT
>NC_133306.1:9081679-9138283 GCF_012295235.1 Primulina huaijiensis
CCTCATTTTTCTATAAATTTTGATAAAGTTCTGGAAGATATTAAGGAAATTCAGCAGAAAATGAATGAAATGATCAATCATGTATACAAGATCCAGCATACTCAATTAGAGCATTCTCTGAAACTGGAACACTCTGAAAAATTCAACTATCAGAAACTAACGACAATTCAAGATGCTTTAACATCTCTCTCTCGAACAGTGGATGTTATACAGAAGAACAGAGGATTGGTTAAGAGTCTCTCAGTGACTCAAGACTCTATCAGAAAGAGAGTTGATGCTGTGGAGACACTTGTATCAAGAAAGATAGATGTACTTCAAATCGCTCTAACCTCTGCTGTTGAAAACGTATCCAACTCTGTCAATTTTCTATCAACAGATGTTCGAAGATTATCCTTGAAGATGGAGCTGTTGGACAAAAAGGGGGAAGAGATCAAAGAGATTCTAGAACAACAGAAGAAATCTTCTCGTTGAAGAAAAATCTCTACAAGTCTATCTATCTTGTATTTGTGTGGATTATTATTCAGTTGATCAAGAACAACCTCTTATTTTATCTACAAAACCTCTTATTTTATCTAAAATGTTTTCAGATGATCAATTTTTATTCACTTAGTTTTGTCAAACACCCTAAAGGGGGAAATTGTTGGAAACGAAATTCCGGCGTTTGACAAAATATGAAATTCTGGAGTTTAACAAACTGATCAACCAACTGATACGCGCAACTATATTCAGCAAACTGGACTTAACAACTGAAATCAGCAGATCTTAACTGATCAGTTGGAAACCGATCAGTTGATATATTCAGCCGTATGATTCTTTCAGCTAAACATGTCTCGGGAAAGAACATTCAACCGACAAAGAGACATAGCAGATTGCAACTGAATGCGAAACAACGCACTTCAATCAATACAGCTTAGAACAACTCATTTCGGCTAAAGCAATTAAGACGCCGCATTACAATAAATGAAGCAAACAATGCCCAAGGAATGATGAAGTAGCAATCAACGGATACAAAGATTCAAACATATCTCAAGTTACCGTTGGAAGGGAAGCTTATAAATATGACAGAAGAACAGCTGAAAAAGTGAGGACACAGATCACTCTATTCAAAGCTTGCCGTTACTCTGTCAAAATCTCATCTCACCCTTACTTGATTTATTCGTAGCAGTCAAGGCTACAATCTGATCTCACTAGCACTTTGTAATAATCGTTAATTCGATAGTGCTAAGATCAGTTACGTACTACGAACATTTTGTAATACTAAGAGTTTCAGTTTTTGGCAGTGATAAGTCCAAATTGAAGTGGGTCAGTACAAATATTGTATTCGATCAAAGTCTTTTAGTGAAAATCCTATCCTTGAGATAGAAGAGGTGACGTAGGAGTAATTGAAATCTCCGAACATCCAGAAACAATCCTTGTGTATTTTATTTCAGTTTTGTATTCTATCTTTCAGTCAGTTAATTTCCGCAACTACTTCAGTTTAACTGATTGTCATTGACCAGCAAGATTCCGAGAATCAGTTTCTCACCAAACTGAACTCAAAATTCGAAAAGATCAGTTTTAATTGAGAGTGTTTATTCAACCCCCCCTTATAAACACTCTTGCTACGTTAATCGATCCTATCATAAAGTGATGGAAATGAAAAACGAAGGAAGTGAAGTAATTGTGACTATAATGATGTTATTTTTGAGATATCGTGAGGGTTATGGTCCTAGTAGGAGCCCGGCGATCGTATTTTCAGTTACACCATTGAGGATATGATGATAAGAATGAGGATATCATGAGGGAAAAGGCCCTAGAGGGAGCTCATTTATGGGAGAAGGCCCCAGAGGGAGCCCGACGATCGTATTTCCATTCGATGAGGATAGGCCAGGGCTCAGTTGACCGGTGAGAGTGTCGCTGATGTCCCTCGCCGCCCAGTACTGTGGTTACATGTAGATGGATCCATAGGCTTTTTGAGGATTGAGGAAAGTCACAATTAACGATCTGAATTCAACAAAGGAAAAATAAAATGTTATGATCATGATAAAAGGTTTTATGTTATGAAATGAGGAAAAGGAAAAATGTTGAGGTTTAAGTGATGCATCATGATTGGACTGAAGGTGCACACGATCCGAGGACCAGCGCTTCTAGCTTTCCGCATTTATGATTATGATTTATGTTAAAGATTTTTACGATTTTTTATTTATGCTTTTGAGTGATTTTTGAGAGATTACAGTATGAGCTGTATTTCTCAAATATAAAGTTGGTTGTTTTAATTTTAAAAGTTAATGGTATGAATTACAGGCTCATCATCTCCGCCAAGGATACCCTTGCCGCAAATGCCGAAAGTAATTATCGGGTGGTTGTTTGGGACAAGCCTTGGAAGAAAGAGAGGCGACTCATTTCAATTGAGAAGATTGCTTAATTAATGTGTATATATTGTGAAAGAGTATGAGTGATTTTATTAAAATCCCTAGAATAAAGTTTCAGTTATTTAAGTGCTAAGGAGTTGTGCAATTTTGTATTGTTTCATGTTCAAGATTAAAGTACGAAAACTTTAAGAAAAATATTCGTTACAATGCATGGTCAAGTAGATAGAGAATTATATATCTTTAGTTCAAATATCAAATAACAAGACATTATTAAATCATTTTAGAAAAACTCATTAATTTATTAATTTATGTTAAGGAAAGAACTGAAATCAGTGATCGGCTCACAAAATGATTTGGATGCGAATTCAATATTATGAAAACATATTTAAAATAATTTTTCTGATAACTTGTAACTTATCAAATACAAAAATCTCAAGGACCTAATTGTAAAATTACACACCCTCAACTCTAAAAAAAAAATCAGTTGATGTCAAATTTGATAAACTCTTGTGTTTGTTTGACCCATGCACTGGTGGCGTCCTCATTGCCCCAATGTGTAAGGTTTGTTTTCATTTCATTGCATATTCTACAAAATATCGGTTCTAATCGTTTTAAAAAATAAGATTATAAATGTCATTTTATTGGAGATACAATTGTTTCCATTAGTATGACATATTTAAAAAACAAACAAACAATTTCTCAACCTCAGGAATTCAAAGTTCGAGACGAGATTTTAAATTCAATGTTCCGAGCTTTAAACAAACATGTTTTACGCAAATCACAATGGTTAAAATTTGATGATTTATGAACATAGATTGCGGATGAATCGAGGTTAACCAAATTGTGAACACCATCAAAAACGATAGTATGTTTCTTGTGATACGATCATACGGATTTTTATCAGTTAGATGACTCAACCATTCCTATGTTGACAATAATTAGCAACACTTTTGGCATAAAAAGTAATATTTTTATTGGTGACAAAAGTAGGATCTTTATCTTGCAAAATTGAGTTGTGAAATCATGTCACAAAAGTTTTTTAATAACATCGAACCCTTTAATGATATATTTAAAAAACTATTTAATTAGAATATCCAAATTAAATAATTTCTTTAAATATATTTCTCCCATCAGTACAACACATTAAGCAACGAATTTCTAGAACAAAATTTAATATATTAGACAAGCGCAAACTTAGTTTAGTTAACTGAATTGTGCGATTGATTCTTATTAGTAAAGCGCCGCTTTAATATTGTTCAATGTGAAGCAAAATAAACCAAAGTGTAAGTATGGGTGTCTGCGTGTGACAAAAAACGACCCAGTAAGATTATTATTGTTTATTTCCACTTGTACAAAATATAATTTATTTTTCTATATTGAAATTCAGGACTAAAAATCATGTCCAAACTCAACTATTAAATACCTTTGAGATTAAGACATTTTTATTTTTGTAAGCAAACACATTGGGATTAACAAATCATATTTGAAGTTAATCAATTCAAGTAAATGCAGCTTTAGAAGAGACCACGTGACTAACACTTATTTGTGATCCCAAATTTATATGACCAAAGGCAAGCACAAATGAGAGATTTTTTTTTCATAGGGTAATGTTGAAAGATGCATGTAGTTAACACACTTTTCATTTATTAAAAGAAAGTTTGGTGAAAATGAAAAAGAATTCGTTGAAAAAGTTAAATATATGCTTTCAAAGTAATCCCAACTCGATTTTATCTTTCTTAAAAAAAATTTGTAACAAGATTTGACTAAAGTAATGTTTGCTTAAACGTGTTAATATAACATCATAAAAACAGGCTTTTTGATTGGGCTTTGTCACTATAAAAACCCGCCAATAATCACTACATATTTCACAAGCAAATAAAATTGATCTGATCAAGGAAAGAAAATGGCACCCAAATTTCTCTCGTTGCTAGTCGTTACCTTTTCAATTCTTCTTGCTTCCTCTTCGATCGAAGCCTCCATCGCCGGTTGGAACCCGATCAGTAACTTGACCGACCCAAATGTGGTTGAGATAGGGAAGTTTGCGGTGAAAGAGCACAACAAGCGGGTCAATGCCTTGTTAAGCTTTGTGTCGATAGTAAAAGGAGAAACTCAAATAGTTAATGGTATGAATTATAGGCTCATCATCTCCGCCAAGGATGCCCTCGCTGCAAATGTCGAAAGCAATTACCGGGTGGTTGTTTGGGACAAGCCTTGGAAGAAAGAGAGGCGACTCATTTCGTTTGAGAAAATTGCTTAATTAATGTATATATATTGTGAAAGAGTATGAGTGATTTATTAAAATCCCTAGAATAAAGTTTTAGTTACCGAAGTGCTGAGGGGTTGTGTTATTTTGTAATGTTGCAAGTTAAAGATTAAAGTACGAAAACTTTAAGAAAAATATTCGTCACAATGCATGGTCTAGTAGATAGAGAATTATATATTTTTTGTTCAAATATATAATAACAAGACATTATAAAATCATTTTAGAAAAACTCATTAATTTATGTTAAGGAAAGAATTGAAATCAATGATCGGCTCACAAAATGATTTGGATGTGAATTCAATAGTATGAAAACATATTTAAAATAATTTTTCTGATAACTTGTAACTTATCAAATACAAAAATCTCAAGGACCTAATTGTAAAATTACACACCCTCAACTCTAAAAAAAAATCAGTTGAGGTCAAATTTGATAAACTCTTATGTTTGTTTGACCCATGCATTAGTGGCATCCTCATTGCCCCAATGAGTAAGGTGTGTGTTATCATTTCATTGCATATTCTACAAAATATCTATTCTAATTGTTTTAAAAATTAAATTATAAATGTCATTTTATTGGAGATACAATTTTTTCCATTAGTATAACATACTTATAAAACAAACAAACAATTTCTCAACCTCAAGAATTCAAAGTTTGAGACGAGATCTTAAATTGAAGGTTCCGAGCTCTAAACAACCATGTTTTATGCAAATCACAATTATTAAAATTTGATGATTGAACATAGATTGCGGATGAAATGAGGTTAACCAAATTGTGAACACCATTAAAAATGATAGTAGGTTTCTTGTGAGACGATTTTACGGATTTTTATCAGTCAGGTGATTCAACCATTCCTATGTTCACAACAATTAGCAACACTTTCGGCATAAAAAGTAAAATTTTTTATTGGTGACATAAATAGGAGCTCTATCTTGCAAAATTAACTTGTGAAATCATGTCACAAAAGTTTTTTAATAACGTAAAACCCTTTAATGATATGTTTAACAACTATTCAGAATATCCAAATTAAATAATTTGTTTATATAACTTTATCCCATAAGTACAACCCATTAAGTAACGAATTTCTAGAACAAAATTTAATATATTAGACCAGCGCAAACTTAGTTATTTATTTTTTTTCTTTCTTGTACACTTTTGCTTTATTTACCTGTATATAAATTCAAATACTGAATCATTTGAATTTTTGTGAGTAGAAACATTTTTAATTGAAATTTGGTTACTGTGTGTATCAAATAGTTCTTCCATCCACGTGCTTTAGTGAATCTCCATATGTGTTTTGATAACGACGATGATTAAACTTTCTAGAGCATGACTCTTTTTTTTGCCCTAAATTCTTTTGAGGGTATACTTGGTGATACTGCTTTACCTAGCCATTATTTGGCTTCAAAGATTTTGTTTTAACTCAAATGTCGATGGTGGAGTTATTCATTGGTTTTTGCCAAGTCATATGCTATTTTGACGTGACTTTAATATACTTTCCAGCTATGCCAGGTTCTGGGTCAGAATCTTCTAAAGATTTAGCCAACATGCACAACACAAACAAGAGGTAACAAACTACCCACAAGTCTCCTATTTGAATGAGATTGTTTTAATTTTGACTATCCACTTATTTTTATACATGAGACATTTGGTTCATCTTTAGTAGTATTTCACGATCGAACGAGAAACGGAGACCGTGGATAATTAAGGAAAAATATTTTTATTAAATAAGTATTTTTAATTAATTAATATATGATGTAATTAAGGGTGATTTTCTAAAATGGGCCTTGGTAGAATATTTTTACTCGTCGGATCATATTTTAAACCAGTACGCAAATTTTAGTAAGTCGGGGGACTTTTTGAGGGTTCAGGCAATATTTTCAATAACGTACTCAAACGAAATATTTTACGAGTGTGTTATTGGGATTATTGGGCCTATTTTAATGTATGTTGGGCCTAAACTCATACTTATCCACATTAATTTTAATTATGGCCCATTATACATTTATATTATAGAAAACCCTACCATCCAAAACCCTAATCACTCACTCTCACTCATTCAGCCGCCCCACCCTCCCTCGTCCAGCAGCTTTCAGAAATTTCAGCAGCCACCTTGCTAGGTTTCCTCAAGAAAATCTCATAAGAGCTCTTCCCCGTTCCTCCGGTGTCCGTTCTACTTGATTGTGTCAAGGTTTTCGAGCGAGGCACGCTCGATTCTATTCTTTTTGCATTGATCACATTATAATATTTGTTTTGAAATGTATTTGCATGATATATTGTGGTTATAGTGTTATGCATTGGTTTTACTTGAATTCTACACGAAAATAAGCAATTTTCTTGTCATGTTTCTCACGTTTCTTGACTGGTGTTGAAGGGGCTGCCATGTCTCGAAGTTTAGGAGTGATTTGATAGTAGATATGTAGGAACATGTGTGCTGTTCTTGAGGTCGATGCAAGTTTGAGGGAGAACTGATCGATTCTCGTGTTTGTAGCTCGATTTTGGAGAGTTGGGTAGTTCAATTGTATTCAAGAGCATGGGGTTGAAGGTCTTGGCTAGAGCAGTGCAGGAAGGTTTGGTTGTGGTCTATGAGACGTTGGTTCGAGTGTGGTTGGGGCTGGTTGGGCGTGGTATAGAGTTTGGCTTCAAAAGTCGATTTTGAGATTTCTCCCCCAGGGTTGGCGCCGCGGCGCTGTACCTATGGCGACGCAGCGCTGGTGCTTTGGCACTTGTAGCACCGCGGCGTTGGAACATGGTGCCTAGGCGCTACACTGCCAGTACTGTACAAGTATTTTGCTAGATTTTATGGATATTGCTCGTTTTGGGGGTTCCAATAAGTTACACCGACATGTCTGTGGTTATAAAGGGTTTTAGTTTAGTCAACGGGGTTTGTTTAGGAGTCGTTAGCTATGGTTAAATTAAATCAAGTCCTGGGTTAATTCGGGTTAAATGGGACTCCGATCTAAGCTCTTAAACGAAATATAGATGTTAAAGCGGGGGTTCAGGATATGTTTAAGGAAATGACTAGAAGTATGTTTAAGGAGTTTGATAAGTTTGAGCGGGTCGAGTAGCAGTCCAGGCAACGCCCTGATCACAAAATTACATTTTCTAAATGTATATGTTATCGTGAACATGACTTTTTATGGAAATACGAAAAATAGTTGCATGCTTGATTTTAAGAAAATTTACGTACATGCATGATTTTTATACTCTGTGGATGGGTAATACTGTCGCTGATGTCCCTGCCGTCGGGTACCGTGGTTATTCGTATATGGATCCATCCACTAGAGCTTATACGAAAATCACAATTAGTGATCTGAATTCAATTAAAGAAAAGAATACGTATATGATGATACAATATGACATGATTTGATATAAATATGTTTATGTTTATGTTCATGCTTTTGAAGATCGTGAAAGTTATTTTGCTTACAGTACTTTTCACTGTTGCATCATATGTATATGTACTTGTTATAACGGTTCAGGTGTGTTGAGTCTTTAGACTCACTAGGTGTGATTGATGCAGGTGATCTTATGGTTGAGGAGATTGGAGGATATAAAGACTGAGTAGGCCGAGCTGGGGGTGCACGTGAAAACACGAGGACCTTGCATTTATTCCGCATAATATGATTATATGTCATGGGTGTAAACTATATTTTAAATATCTTTGCATCTCTTTATACGTTGATGATTTTGACAGAAGTTGAGTTCCTTTAAAACAGTAAACTAGGAGATTGATTTCATTTTAAGATTTAATTAACTGCAGTTATTTTTATTCAGTAGTTGGACGACTTTTTAAAAAGCATGATTGACTGCTTTTATTGCACGCATGTGTTTGAGGATTTCCAAAAAGAGCTTTTAAAAAAAAATATTTCATTAGAATTTTAAGTAGTTGACGTTTTAGTTGGTATCAGAGCAAGGGTTTTTATAAAGGGTTGTGCCATCGCCAGCTTCAGAAACTCAGTCGTCAAGCCTCAAGTCTGTAAGTTTACATGTTTTAAATGTTTTGAAAGTTTTATGCTATCACCTGCATGTTTACATGATATATGTTTTTCAGTACATGTTTATCTGTCTATATGTTTATGGAATAGATGCTTTAGAATTTTTATTCATGTTACGACATGAAATAAGAAATTATATGATTTTCATGAATGCTGGCTTTGTGGTGGAATTGGACATGATTAAGAATTTGGTTAATGGGCGTTAGCAGAAGTTGAAAATGATTTGACTATATTGATTTTTGGTTAATAGTACTGATGTTCTATTTTTTGGGTAATAAGTTAGTCATGAAGATTATGAATGCTTTTGGGACATGTAGATTTTCTAAGAAAATAGTGATGTTCTATTTTTTTGGTTACTAGTTGATTTAAGTTTTGAGAATTTCATATAAGGAATAATGATTCGAAGACTACGACGATCTAAGTATAAAAATGTATAATTTGGGATTTTAGGTATTGATGGAAATGTAAAATTGGTTATGAGAATTGATTTTGGGTTTAATAATCTTAAGATGATTGAACTTTATGTTACGGGAAACCTATAAAATGGAATTAGGAATGCCAAGATCTTATGGGTAATTGTAGAATTTTCGAAACTAAGGACCAATTGGATAATTTTAGAGGAAATTAGGAATTAATTTTGCAATTGTTAAGAAAATTTGGGGACTGATTTAGCAATAAGTGAGAATTGAATGATTTAAATGATAGGAATTTTCGATGATTTAGGCTTGACGGGATATTTAGAACCTTGAAATACCTTGATTATAATGCTATAAGGAATGATAATCAAGGGCATTGTAGAATGAATCAATATTTGACTTGAAAATCTAAGCGTTAATGGAATAATGTTGTGGCCAATTAAGAATTTAGAGTGATGACAATTTAAGCTAAAGTTGATCAATTAGTTAGGTTATAGGATTAGACATTAAGTTAACATTTTTTGGGGAATTTAAGTTTGATATATCATAAGTTTTAGTCATGATGTTAAGAGTTAAAATTATATCTTTGTTAAGGTTAATTTTTTTTTTTTAAAAAAGTTTGGTATGATTGATGTTTAGGTTACTTGAGTGACGTATGTAAGAAGTGAGATAGACACGATGTCTTTGGGAAATTAAAAATGTTTGTTCTTAAAAGTATAGTAATATTGTGATATTTGGAAGTAAGTATATATGATTTACTTTCAAAAATTTAGATGTTATGCTTTATAAGAAATAAAGGCACTTGAGGAATTTTTGAAAGTCATTAAGAAACTTGGAATTAAGTGTATATGTGAATTGGAATTATGTTAACTAAGACTATTTGGGTTGTGTAAGCTTGAATTACAAGTTTTTGAGATAAGTGTTTATATGAAAATTTTGGGTGAAATAAAAACAAAAAGAAATTAGTTGTATTCAACATAAGTTACCAATGAATAAATATTAAGATACTTTTATCGAGTAAGTAATCTAAAATATTGATATATGGATTCTAGAATTCTACGGATTTTTAGTAAAGTTGAATTATTAGAGTTAGTCTAACGCTAAAATGGGATAACTTATTAAGTTTTATACACTAGTACTAATTAAGCATTAATGATACGTCAGAATGCGACATTTGTTCCAATGAAAAAAGTCCAAATGTCTTTGGCTTCAACTATATTGTAATTGGGAAGAAAATAGTTAAGCATGTTATTGATGCTATAAGGGGTTTTATCATATAGGTAGAAGATCGATATTGTATATTTTGGGTTTTATGGATTAACACTACTCGAAATTTAAGATTTGCAAAATTTTATATTTGGGGTATACTTGTAAATAGTTAAGTTACGTTAGTTTGATGCTGTAAGATAAATGTTCGATTCAAGGATCTTAGGCTAATATTGTTATGAGGTTGAGATAAGGTTTAACTATTAAATGTATTACCCAGGATAGAAGTTGATTAGTAAATTTTGGTGCTAAGATCTCTTAAGTTAAACTGCATAAATGCTAATATTTGGATTTAAAACCTTAGCATACCTCGAGTTTAATAAATTTAGGAAATGATGCTTTTGGGATTTTAATATTGAAATTTAATATGTCAATGAACATCTTGGGTATAGTATAAGAAAAGTAAGGTGCGATAAGTTTAGACCTCCATTTCTAATACTAGGAATTGCGAGAAAATTCGAAATTTGAGGTGATAGTAAAATAAAACTAAGTCACCATAAGTCGTTCCAAGTTGCGATTCACAAACGAGGATTTTGAAGACAAATTTAAATAGGGTTGAAGAGACATAAGGACATCCTAAAACTTATATTATCAGAGTGGCGCAGCGGAAGCGTGGATTATTTGGATTCTATGATTAAGAGTCTAAACTTTCTGATTATCGAGGATAAGCGAATTTCGGAGACTAAATTCAATTTAAGGGGGATAGATTGTAACGTCCCGAATATTTGAAGGTCCACGGGAACAAAATGCATGCAAGTTATCAAATTTCTTATGTATTTTAATTAAGTTATTTTAATGCATTAAATGCATGATTTTAACATGAATATGTATTTTTAATTCTTGGTTCATTAAGATTGCATGAAACGGGGCTTTTATAAGTATTTCACGATCGAACGAGAAACGAAGATCTGGGATACTTAAGGAAAAATATTTTATTAAATAATTATTTTTAATTAATTAATATATGGTGTAATTAAGGTTGATTTTTGAAAATGGGCCTTGGTAGGATATTTTTACTCGTCTGATCATATTTTAAACCGGTAAGCAAATTTTATCAAGTTCGGGGACTTTTTGAGGGTTCAGACAATATCAAGTTCGGGGACTTTTTGAGGGTTCAGACAATATTTTTAAAAACTTTTTGAGGGTTCAGACAATATCTTCTCCGTCCCTCCGGTGCCCGTTTTATGTGATTGTGTCAAGGTTTTTGAGCGTAAATACGCAAAGGCTCGCCCGATTCCCTTCTTTTCGCATTGATCACATCATAATATGTGTTTTGAAATGTATTTGCATGTTATATTGTGGGTATAGTGTTATGCATTTGTTTTACTTGAATTCTACACGAAAATATGCAGTTTTCTTGACTGGTGTTGAAGGGACTGCCATGTATCGAGGTTTAGGAGTGATTTGATAGTTGATATGTAGGAACGCGTGTGCTGTTCTTGAGGTCGATGCAAGTTTGAGGGAGAACCGATCGATTGCCGTGTTTGTGGCTCGGTTTTGGGGAGTTGGGTAGTTCACATGTA
The DNA here is from genome assembly GCF_012295235.1 of Primulina huaijiensis. Lineage (NCBI taxonomy): Eukaryota > Viridiplantae > Streptophyta > Magnoliopsida > Lamiales > Gesneriaceae > Primulina > Primulina huaijiensis. Next base: position 9,093,495 of record NC_133306.1, read on the forward strand.
TTCAAGGGCATCGGGTTGAAGTTCATGGCTAGGGCAGTGTGAGAAGATTTGGTTGTGGCCTATGAGAGGTAGGTTCGAGTGTGGTCGGGGCTGGTTGGGCGTGATATAGAGTTTGGCTTCAAAAGTCTATTTTGGGATTTCCCCCGCAAGGTTGGCGTCGCGAAGCTGTCCCTGTGGCGACGCAGTGCTGGTGCTTTGGCGCTGGCACATGGCGCCTAGGTGCTACACTGCCAGCGCCTAGGCGCCACTACTGTACAAATATTTTGCTAGATTTTATGGATATTGCTCGTTTTGGGGGTTCCAATAAGTTACACCGACATGTCTGTGGTTATAAATGGTTTAAGTTGAGTCAACAAAGTTTGGTTAGGAGTCGTTGAGCTATGGTTAAATTGAATCAAGTCTTGGGTTAATTCGAGTTAAACGGGACTCCGATCTAAGTTCTGAAATGAAATTTAGATGTTAAAGCAGGGGTTCGAGATACGTTTAAGGAAATGACTAGAAGTATGTTTAAGGAGTTTGTTAAGTTTGAGTGGGTCGAGTAGCAGTCCTGGCAACGCCCTAATAAAAAAATTACATGTTTTAAATGTATATGTTATCATGAACATGACTTTTTATGGAAATACGAAAATACGTTGAATGCTTGATTTTAAGAAAATTTACGTACATGCATGATTTTTGTAAGTGATGAATATGATGATATGTTTTGAAGGATGGGAGTTGGTTGTGACTAATACAAACACGAACAAGAACATGTAAGGCCAAGGCTCAGTGGATGGGTAATACGGTCGCTGATATGAATATGTTTACTTTTATGTTCATGCATTTGAAGATCATGAAATTTATTTTGCTTACAGTACATTTCACTATTGCATGATATGTATATGTACTTGTTATAACAGTTCAGGTGTGTTGAGTCTTTAGACTCACTAGTGTGATTGATGCAGGTGATCTTATGGTTGATGAAACTGGAGGCGCTGAAGACTGAGTAGGCTAAGTTGGAGGTGCACGTGAAAAACTAAGGACCATGCATTTCTTCTGCATAATATGATTATGAGTCATGAGTGTAAAATATATTTTACATGTCTTTGCATCTCTTTACACGGTGATGATTTTGACAGAAGTTGAGTTCTTTTACAACAGTAGATTAGGAGATTGATATCATTTTAAGATTTAATTAACTGCATCTATTTTTATTCAGTGATTTGACGACTTTTAAAAGGCATGATTGACTGCTTTTATTGCATGCATGTGTTTGAGGATTTCCGAAAAGAGCTTAAAAAAATATTTCTGTAGAATTTTAAGCGGTAGACATTTCGATTTCACTTCATTTGGGTCCCTTCTCCGCATACACTTATGTGCATTGCACTTCACTCGGGTCTCTTACCTGCTGTTTGCTCAATATTTTAAGTTGTGGTCATGCCATGTCAGGTGCTATAATGAAACGTCTCCTACTCTTTAACCTTTTGATTTCAAAATTCTACTAAATATTTTTTAAACATTAATTTTCGAAGAGTCATTTTCAAATAGTGTTCGATCGATTTTCACCATTAAAATAACTTAACATTTCACAAATCAAAATAATTTAACATTTAAAATCTCAAGTGCATAAAAATTCATAAATCGTGAATTAACAAAATTTGAATACAACCTTTAACATGATGATACTACTTCAAAATAAGGCATAAAAATATCTAATTAAATCATTAACAAAATCTTTAAAACTTTAACTATCAAGCTAATGCGAAAAATAAAGTTCCTCGAGAGTGTACTGTCTTCTTCGATCCACTCAAGCGTCAGCGCCTCCCTCACTAACATCATCATCTACAGCATTCAAATCTAGTGAGTCTAATGACACGGTACATTCTAAAAATGAGTAGCAAATAATACATATACAAGCAAATGCATTAAAATCATATTTTTATTCAAAATAAGATTGTGATTGATGCAGGTGATCTTATGGTTGAGGAAACTGGAGGCGCTGAAGATTGAGTAGGCTAAGTTGGAGGTGCACATGAAAAACTGAGGACCATGCATTTTTTCTGCATAATATGATTATGAGTCATGAGTGTAAAATATATTTTACATGTCTTTGCATCTCTTTACACGGTGATGATTTTGATAGAAGTTGAGTTCTTTTACAACAGTAGACTAGGAGATTGATATCATTTTAAGATTTGATTAACTGCATTTATTTTTATTCAGTGATTGGACGACTTTTTAAAAGGCATGATTGACTGCTTTTATTGCATGCATGTGTTTGAAGATTTCCGAAAAGAGCTTAAAAAAATATTTCTGTAGAATTTTAAGCGGTAGACGTTTCAATTTCACTTCATTTGGGTCCCTTCTCCGCATACACTTATGTGCATTGCACTTCACTTGGGTCTCTTGCCTGCTGTTTGCTCAATATTTTAAGTTGTGGTCATGCCATGTCAGGTGCTATAATGAAACGTCTCCTACTCTTTAACCTTTTGATTTCAAAATTCTACTAAATATTTTTTAAACATTAATTTTCGAAGAGCCATTTTCAAATAGTTTTCGATCGATTTTCACCATTAAAATAACTTAACATTTCATAAATCAAAATAATTTAACATTTAAAATCTCAAGTGCATAAAAATTCATAAATCGTGAATTAACAAAATTTGAATTCAACCTTTAACATGATGATACTACTTCAAAATAAGGCATAAAAATATCTAATTAAATCATTAACAAAATCTTTAAAACTTTAACTATCAAGCTAATGTGAAAAATAAAGTTCCTCGAGAGTGTACTGTCTTCTTCGATCCACTCAAGCGTCAGCGCCTCCCTCACTAACATCATCATCTACAACATTCAAATCTAACGAGTCTAATGACACGGTACGTTCTAAAAATGAGTAGCAAATAATACATATACAAGCAAATGCATTAAAATCATATTTTTATTCAAAATAAGCTTGTGATCATAAATAAATCATAAATCGTAGAATCGTAACATCGTAAAGCTGTCATTCATTTATCATTTTGGGTGAAGTTTGATCATTGAAAGTGACTAGCTTTTATCCTTTGGTCGACTGATCAGTCTTAGCTCACCATTGCGCATGGGGACGGGCACTAAGAACCGACGTAAAATGGAAATACGATCGTTGGGCTCCCTCTGGGACCTTCTCCTGTAAACGGGCTCCCTTCGGGGCCTTCTCCCTCACGATATTACCAAATATCATATAACATATCCTTTATGTCACAGTCAATTCACATCTTTAAAATTATTTTCCTTTTCTTTTTAATAATAAAATATCGTGTCATTTCCAAAATTAGCATTTTGACAGTAAAAATTGCACAGCTTTATTATAAATCATAAAATCCCATATTTTCATCAAAATCATCATCATATATCATTTAACATGTGTTATGACCTTTTGGGACGCTGCCAACCCTTTTCGTACTACCCAGGTGTAAAATGACCATTTTTTCCCTTTGACATAAAATTTCTCGACTTCGACTTTTTCTTACTTTTATTGAATCTACACCATCTCAAATAATTATTTAAGCTTAAATTTAATCTTTTTAATATTTTTATTTAGCTTAAATTCGAGGCTTTCTATTTAATTTCCTATTTATTAATTCTTGAAGCATTTAATTCTCGAATTAATTCAAACTTTAATATTTTCTTCCCAAACTTTAAACATAAACTATTTATCCCTAAAATACCCTTGTGAACCATGAATCGACCCCCTCGTGGACCTGTAAGGTCCAAAATGAAGACGACGTAATCCAACTGCATGCAAATATAGAGAAAATGAATAATAGCTAATTAAATTGATTTTAATTGCTAAATCGATTATGTTGATATGTTTATATGATTTTATAGTAGTTTTCTACTTGAAGGCATGAAAATGTATTTTTAAGGGTTATTCGAGTTGCGATCGAGGAACAAAGACCGAAGGATGAAAAATGGAAATTTTTTTTATTAAATAATTATTTTTAATTATTTAAAATAAGGTTGAAGCTTTTTATTATTTTTGAAAATAAGGAGTTTTGAGGTAATTTTATACGTCGGAACTTAATTTTTATTGGTATTTGATTTTCAACAAAAATACGAACATTTTGACAGCCCGACTAATAATTTCACAAACTTTCCTAAAAAAAATAATTTTATGAAGCACTAATGGGCTTATTGTGCCTAACTAACTTTGTAATGGGCCTAAGCTATTATTAGTGTTTTAATTAGTATTTAAAATACAAACCACACCCCATAACAAACATAACACGTCTCCCTCACCCAACAAATTACTAGGACTCTTTTCTCTCAAGAAACACATGGCACACACAATTTCAAGGGAGAAAAGCTTCGAAAATTTCAAGTAATTTAAAGCCAAGGTCGTTCGTCGTCGTTCTTCGATTCGTCAACGATAATTCGTGCGTCATACACGCAAAGACCCGCCATATTTCTTCCCTTTTCTCATATATCACACCCTAAGATTTATTTGATCATGAATTTCATGGAAAACAAGTCGCACTTTTATTATTTTCGTTTATGCATCAATATGAATTTTTAAAGCATGGTTTTTGATATAAAACATCATTTATATGTTCATGAAGGGGTTGCCATGATTAGGGAAGGTTTACGGGTTGTTTTTACATGAGTTTAAGAGTCCTAAGCCGCACAAAAAACGCTGCACACAAGAATCAAATAAGCTGGAACCAACCTTCGTGTTTTGTTGGCAAGGGCTCGATTTCAAGGGGACCATGGTGCATGGCTTGGCTTTGGCTAGACCAAGGCTGGGCTAGGGTCATGGTTGGGTCAGGGAAGGACTCCAAGCCACGCTAAGACTCGAGAGAAACAACTAGGAAGGAGTCCTAGCAAGCTATGACTCCACCCGAGGGGTTACGCGCAGGTGCAGCTGCGGTGCAAGGGAGTTTGTGGCTCGGCCATGGGGTTAGGGCTAGGCTAACCTGGTTCCCTTGGGTCCTAAGAAAGTGCACAAGGGTCTGGGTCAGGGGCTGGCTCGGTGGCTGGGGTCGTAGCAAGCAATCGAAGAGTCCTAGTGCAACATGATTCTCGACCGTGTCATACTACTGAGGTGGGAGGCTTTGGTTGGGGATAGGGTCAAGTCCTAGGGGTCCAGAGGGTTCATGATGGTCCACGGGAGGTTTGGTTTGAAAATGGCTCGGGATGGTTCGAGCATGGCTCGGTGAAAACGGATGATGGTTCGTGGTGTTAGTGAATGGTTCGAAAACTTAGGTTTGATGGGTAAGGTTTGAGCCGTGGTTCAACGAGGGTCGAATCGTGGTTCAGGAGGGCAAATAAAATATAAAAAGTCTAACTTTTAAGTTTAAGAATTTTATATTAAATTTTGGTTTAATTCGGGATTAAAACACATTAATATGCTATAATTATAGAATAAATAAAAGTCATCGATTTAAGCCAAATAAAATATGAGAAAATTTATCTAAGCTTAAATAATTATTTGGGATGGTCTAGAGTCAACGGAATTAAGAAAATGTCAAAATCGGGAAATTTTACGTCTAGGGATAAAACAGTAATTTGACACCCGAAAAATAGTAAATGTCATGGCAGTGTCCTGAATGCTGTTTCATATGTTAATATGATTATTTTAAATATTTATGGAATTTTATGATGAAATTTTAATGTTGAAAGATATGTTGCATATTTGGTTTAAAATAAAAATGATATTTATATGCATGTATTTTATAAAGTGATGGAAATATGAAATGTTGAAGGATGTGAAGTAATTGTGACTAATACGATAATACGAATATGATGATATGTGAATACGTAAGGCCAAGGCTCAATTGACGGGTTAGAGTGTCGCTGATGTCCCCGCCGCCCGGTACTGTGGTTATATGTAGATAGATCCATCGCCCCATACGAATACTAAAGTCACAATTAACGATCTGAATTCAACGAAAAAGGAATACGTATATGTATATGATGAATATGAATATTTTGATGATAATATGAAAATGTTTATGCTGATGCATGATTATGAAAATGTTATTTTACGTAAAAGTATTTTCACTGTTGTATGTGATTGTATACGTATTATTTGTTATCAAAATTATGGTGCGTTAAGTCTTTAGACACACTAGGAGTGATCGATGCAGGTGAGTTGGATGTTGATGGTAGTGGAGGTCTTGAGTCGATCTGACTGGACTGAAGGTGCACATAACCCGAGGACCATCACTAGTTTTTCCGCACTAGACTTATGTTTATGATTTATGATTTTATGTTAAAGATATTTTTACGACTTTCATTATGATTTTGAAAGGTTTTTTAGAGGTTTTTAGTTTTAGCAATTTTGCTAAGTTAGGATATGCAAACGATTGACGATTTTATGACTTAAATTATTTCCTTTGATTTTTCAAATATAGTTGGTTGATTTTTTTTTAAACGGTGTCAAAAATATTTTTAGTATATATATGTATTGTTCGGCTGAAACATTAAGAAAAAAAAATTTTCTAGTACTTTTTAAGAAAACGAGTAGTGGACGTTTCAGGACCATGGCTCGACCTTTTTCTTTTATACCTAACCTTAGTTCGAACCATGTAATCTCCCTCGAGCCAACTCTCGTTTTACTCAAACCACACCCTAGCCACCTCAAGCCAACCCCTGACCAGACCACCTAAGGACCCTACTGAACCCTCTTGACCCATCTAACCAGCCCCTAGCCCATGCCACAACTTCCTGCATGAGCCGCGACCATGACTTATACGCCTAAGAGTCTATCGAAACTAGGGCTCTTCTACTCAAGCCACCACCGAGACCAAGCCCTCCTGACCCTCACTGGACCACCCTACGACCTAGCCTAGACAACCCTAGCCAAGCCTTGACACTCTACGCAGCATCAGCACTCAGGTTGCACCGCACGCGCATGGGCAGAGTCCATGCGATCATGGAATCTTCCCTACCGACTAACCATGGGTCATAGCCCTGCTAAGACCCTTCCAGACCCTAAAACATGACCCACATCGAGCCCTCGGCCTGACCCTGGCCGAGCCCCGCCGGAGCACAACCCATAGCTGAACCATAATACAATCGGGTATGACTATTAGACCCTAGGACTCTCCTATCTCGGCCAGCACTATTTCCAGCCTTCATTTCAGCCCTTAACTACTCTTTTCCCATCCTTTAAACACCTTCTATTGACAGCGTATCCTTAAGAATCATAGCGTTAAATAAACAAGCTTAAATCGTCAAAACTTTGAAAATAAAGGTTCTATTGTTAAACCAATCGAGCGTAAATATTTTTTCATGGAAAAATAATCAAAACATGCATAATATAGTTTGAATGATGCATCAAAGAATTTAGAAACATGCCTTTGTGTTTTAGAACGCTCGAATATGAGATCGTCAGCATGGGGTGCAAAGAAGTACGAACGGACGATGAAGACTCCTTGTTTCATCCTCTCCTAGTTTTCGAAAATTTAGTGTGTGATGTATGTGTTGTGTTCGGCTGATAGAGGCCTCCAAAGCCTAGGTTTTCTATTTTATAGATTTTAATTTGCATGTTAATGGGTTTATGTTTTGGACCTTTGAGTTTAGGAGCAATTAGGCCTACTTATCTTAGGTAAATTAGGCCCAATAACACCTATTTAATTGAAAAATAAAAGTTTATAAAATTTAGTTTTCAAAAATAATAATTTTGATTTTTTAAAAGTCTCTTGTTTGCCAAAAATCGACTTCCCGAATAAAATCGAGCTAGACTCGTAAAATACTTGAACTCTACTATTTTTAGAAGAAATTAATCATATTTAATCAAATTAATAGGCCTTGAAAATATTTATTGAAAAACATTCATTTTATCTCGGTCGTTTCCGGTCTTCTTTCCCCACCCTATTTTCGAATATTCGAGAAAAATCTACAGTTTTCATAACATCATACAATTAGTCCCTTAATCATGTTGTATGCATCATGAAAGCACATAAAATCAATTAATCAAGTTAAATATGAAATTTAAATCATTTACATGGATGTGGTTTACGTAGGTTGGTTTTTGAACGTTACATATAAACTTCAACTTGAATGAAACATAATGAAAATTTAACTTCTAACTATTCAAACGACGTGAATCCTAAATTTGATCATTAGTTCTAATATCCTAAACTAATATGCACAAAAATAAAAGAAATTTATTGAATGATAATGGAAATTGAAGAAAACAAACTCTTAACATGATTTTATTTTCGTAAATCACTAGAAATCCGCAATTATGGAAATTGCAATAAACTTTTCTGAAATCTGGAATTGAAATACGTAAAATTCTTTGAATTAGACTTTAAAGATAAATTGCTTGAAGATGAAAATTAGATAATTTGCAGAGAATTTGCAGAAATTGTGTTGTTGAGTTGAGTTGGGTTTTTCTTAGACTGCTTATTCTTTTTATTTGTTCATCTCTGAGACATTTTCTTCAACTCTCCACTGCTCAACTCCCCACTTTTTGTTAGAGTAGATACCCTGCAAGCCAACGGTTGGCTATGAAATTTATCGGCTCAGTTGTAATTAACAATCTTTATTTTAATAATTTAACCTTTCATGGTTTCATTTTACTTTATCTGTATACCCATGCAATCGGCATAGATAAAGTCCTTTATTATACTTTAACACATTATTATACTTTAACACAAATTAATCGTAATTTGATCTTGAAACTCAATTGTAAACATTGAATATTCTAAATTCATTCCTAGTCGATTCAGCCGCGTAAAAATAAGGATAAATGCCGCTTGAGCTTGAAACTAGCATCTGTGATGTTGCGTACCGTGTTTTCTGGTAAGGGCATAAAAATGTCCACTCATGAAGATGAGTAATCATACGATGATTGTACCGAACAACCTTCCCTTCGACTTTCCAAGTGGTTATCATTCATCGAGAGGAAAATTATGTGGTTTTGATTGTACACCATTAGTCCTTACGATCTGGGACAATACTGAGGCTCTACATACTAAGATTGTGCTTTGACTCGTTACCGACTCTGCGAGGGTCACAAGGTGACGAGATTGGGTGTAATTGCGACATGTGTAGGAGCCAGTGCATTGTAGTCGGGATTTCACCGCTCACCTACGGGTGTGGATATCCTATGTGATCTAACGAAATAATAGTGCATGAAATCTCTGGACAGAGTATGAGATGTACATTATGGAAAGAGTTTTTTAGTTGTGCATGCGATGACACTATGAATATTTCATGAATGTATCACATAGCTATCGAATCTAATATGCAACCCTCGATGAATAAATAGTTGCAGATTTGATTAGGATATATGAGATGAAGGGGACCGTACTGTACGTTAATCATAACCTACTGGTTCTTGCAGGCACTATCAGTGATACCTAGGGAATCATGAGGCGATGCTACTAGACGCTCTTACCATGATTAGATGGGTTTAATTAGAAAAATAATTTCTTACATTCTAATTATCAATGGTTGGTAAATAGAATGGGGCAAATTAGGGTAAGCTCATATAAAAGACTATGTCCTGAATCATAAAGAGTTGTGAACCCACATCTAGTTGTATCCCTGAGCCATTGAGGGTCACACAAGCACTGGTTTACTTGTTTATGTTGAGATAATAAATTCAAGGAGTTGAATTTACAAGAAAATGAGTTTGATGGATCAAACGATAAGCTTATAGAAAATTGAGAGCATGACTGCTAAAAATAGTCAAGGGGAGTGCACTGCCTAATTTAAGTGGAAATATTCCAAAATTAACTGCTGCTTTATTTAGATATAAGTAATATCGAAGATGAAGTGTGCATCATAATGATGAGTAAGTTAAAATCGTAACATCGATGATATTGGATCATTGATCGGGATTATGACAAAATTAATATGATGAGAGCATGGTTTGTGGGCTTGTAAGAGTATAAGCCCATCATGTTAATTTATTAAAGTTCAATTGGACTTTAATAATTAAATTATTTTAATTGAATTAAAATATAGCACATTAATTTTTTATAAAATATGATATTGATTTATGTAATATGAAAATATTCATGATACCATAATTTTAAAAACTTGTACACAAAGCAAAATAATATTAATGCATGATATTATCAAAAATATATGTATTAAAAATTCGATATTGGCTATGATATGACAAGCACTTAGAATCTTTAATTAACTTAATTAATTAGATTAATTAAGTAAAAGAAGGATTATAAATAAAATAAGGATTTTGATTCTTATTTACAGAGATGCGTTCGAAAGACTTTAACAATACATGATATTGGCTCTTCCCAAGTTTTAAAAAGTGCTGCTCTCGAAATCCTATTTCTTTTGCAAGAAAAAATTCGGCTTATCCTAATTAATAGTATTGAGTCGATTTCTTCTTCGTATTCTATCCCTACGCAAAATATCTTCTATACTTTCTGGTGCAAGTTAGAAGAGGAACAAGTAAGCCGGTCGTGGACCTGATTCGGAGATTGAAGAAAGGATTTTCCAAGAATATTGTTTGTAGGCAATTCAACAAGAGCCATTTCCGCTAATCTTGGATTAGTTGAAGCCAAGTGATTAATTGAATAAAGGTAAAAAATTATAAACATCTTATGAATATTTATTAAAATCATACGAGTGCCCAAATAACATTTTGAACGTCAAAATTAAAATTTTAAAACTTTGTGCGTTAGGGCACGAGAAATCTGATACCCAATACTTTCTTCACTATTCACTTCTGTCACCAGCCATGACTTCCATTTCCAAACATGTTTGGGAGTATTGACTGCATGCACTAGAAATGGAAGAATTGTCCAACAGAGAAAGGTATGTATACCGGTCATGTCCAAAAGCCAACAATTATTTTGGAAGTGGCGACATCCTATGATCTTTGGATATGACATGCATTTTTTGGTTTATCTAGGTCATATAATGATATTAATGTGCTAGAAAGGTCTAATATATTTGTAGAACTTGCTGAAGGCCGTGCTCCTAAGGTTAACTACTCAATCAATATATAGTCACGATAACACTATGTGATACTATCTTGCATATGGAATCTATCATCAATGGTCTAAATTTGTCCAAACAATTCTAGCACCACAAGGTCGTAAAAGACAATTGTTTTCATCACGTCAAGAATCCGCAAGGAAGGATGTCGAGCGAGCTTTTGGAAATCTACAAGAACACTTTTCAATTATTCATGGACCAACATGATATTTTTGTCAATATGTGCTAAAAGATATTATGACGGCCTGCATAAACATGATTGTTGATGATGATAGGGATTCACGCCTTATAGCGTATGAGCTTAATTATGACCAAGCAGACGATAAAAACCTAGAACAAATTTCCCGTTATTCCACTACTCGTGGGGTAGAAGGAGAACGCGAGTGAATTTTCTTTTTTTTTCCCCTTGACTTTTTCTCTAAGGTTTAGAAATTCAAACGACGTAACCAGACTACATGCAAATCTAGGTTTTTATTAAAATGTCCAATTTATTATTCTAAATGCATTAAGTACATGATCACTACACGATTTTTATGATTATATGGCATGGTTTAATATATTGCATTTATTTGGGCTTTTAGTAATATTTCATACTCGAACGAGGAACGGAGACCGGGGACAGTTAAGGAAAATGTTTTATTAAATAATTATCTTTAGTTATTTAATATATTTTTATTTTGTAATTTTCGAAAATGAGTATTTTTAAGATATTTTTACACGCCGGGCCATATTTTAAACCGATAGACGATTTTTAGCAAAATGGAGGATTGTTGAGGGCTTGAGTATTATTTTTGAAAACGTATTTAAAGAAAATATTTTATGTGCGAGTTATTGGGCCTATTGGGCTTGTTCTAATAGATTTTTGAACCAAGTCCACTACACCTCATTATTTTAAACCTAAGCCCAATATCCATTTATTTTATTATCAAACCTTATACTCAAACCCTAGCATCCCTCCCCACCTCTCCCTCTTGGCTGCACCACCTTCTTGTCCAGTAGCTAGGGTTCGTTCGGTTTTTTCAAGGAAAAACGTAGCCATGTCTTCCTCATCCCTCCGGTGTCCATCTCTCGCATCGTTGAGTTGTTTTTCGAGTGTATAAACGTAAAGACACACCCTATATCTTTGTTTTCTCATCTTTCACACCATGATATGTATTGTTGAATGTTTATGCACGATCCATGGTAGATTTAATGTCTCTTTCATGTTTTTCTTTGTATGGTATGAGAAAACTTGATTTTCATGATATATGGCTCACATTTTTGTTATGGTTCAGTTCTTAAAGGTAGGGGAACGTTTTACAAGAGTTTTAGAGTAGGTTTAGGTGAAGATTTTGGACCTGGAATGAGTCATGGTCTGAGGCCGATCGATTCCCTTGTTTGTGGCTCGGTTTTGGAGAGTTCAAGTGGTTCACGCGTATTCGAGTGCATAGGGCTGAGGGCCTCGGCTAGGGCAGTTCAGTGAGGGTCAGTGGTGGTCTAGGAGAGGTTGGTTCGAGCCTGGTCCAGGTTGGTTGGGCGTAGTGTAGAGTTTTGATTTGAAGTTGGTTTGGGGTTTTTGGTCGCAGGGGGTGGGGTCGTGGCGCTGCCCATTTTTTGCCGCAGCGCTTGAGCTTCGGCCCCTGTAGCACCGCACCGCAGCGCTGTGCATGGCGCCTAGGCGCTTACCAAGTGCCGCAGCGCTACACAGCCTGCGCCTAAGCGCTAGGCCAGTACATGAGGGTTAATGTTTAGTGAGCATGTCTTGTTTTGGGTGTTGATATGTCGATGTATTCGAGGTTATTGATGGTTAAATAAAGTCATACGGGGTTTGGTTAGGATTCTTTGAACTATGGTTAATTTTCAAGTTGACTCAGTCTAAGTTTTAAAACAAATTATTGAAGTTAAAGCGTGAGCTCGAGTTTATGTCTAAGAAACGATTAAGAATATGTTTTTAAGGCGTTTGATAAGTTTGGATTGAAAATGGTCATTTTGCACCTGAGTTAGGTTAGCAGTCCTGGCAGTGCCCTGGCCACTTGTAAGATTCAAAACTAAGACGACGTAATCCAACCGCATGCGAATCTAGGAAATATGAAAAATGACTAATTAATTGATTTAAATTGCTTAATTGATTATGTGACATACATGACTACATGTTAAATAGGATTTTATTATCATTATGCATTAAACTGAATTTTTTAAGGGTTATTCAAGTTGCGATCGAGGAACGGAGACCGAGGGCTGAAAAACGTAAAATGTTTTTATCAAATAATTAATTTTAATTATTTAAAATATGAGTGATGCTTTTTCATAATTTTGAAAATAATGAGTTTTGAGGTGATTTTATATGCCGGGACGTAAATTTTATCGGTGTTGGTTTTTCAACAAAAATACAAACTTTTGACAACCCGACTAATAAATTCACAAACTTATCTTACCAAAACTATTTTTATATTTTAATTGAATTCTAATTAAGATCAATGGGCCTAATTGGCAAGCTTATTAGGCCTAAGCCTTAATTAGTATATAATTTATGAAACCCTCCCCAAATTATACTCATAACACACGGCCACACACTTTCACACAAGATTAAACTCTCCCCATCACATTAACACACACACCACACGAAAGAGCTGAGAGAAAATTCGAAAGCTTCAAGGGTGGTCAAGCCTAGGTCCTCTGCGTCATCGTTCTTCGTCATCAACGTTTAATCATGCGTTTAAAATGCAAAGGCACGCCATACATCTCTTTTCTCATCTATCACATCGTAGTATTGTTTTTAAATATGTTTGTATGAAAATCATGTGGTTATATCAATATTTTCGGATTTATGGCATGCACAAGGGGTAAACTAATGATTCTATGATTTAAATTCATGTTTTAATATGGTTAAGGGGCTGCTATGATGTTAGGGTGATCAAGTGTTGTTTATACATGGTTTGAAGAGTCCTAAGACACACCACATATGCTGTAAAATAACAGAAACAAGCTGATATGAAAGTCCCTTGTCATGTGTTGAAGTTGGTTCGGTATTGGGGTCATGTGGACTCGGCTTGGCTTCGGCTGGGGTCGGGGCTTGGCCAGGGTCCGGAAAGGGTCAAGGGTAGAGTCCTAGCCATGCTAGGACTAGAGATAATGGCTGGGAAAGGAGTCCTAGCCACGCTAGGACTCTCACCCGAGAGGTGCGTGCTGCGCAATTCTAGCGCAGCAGCACGCAGGGAGCCAGGGTCTGGTTCAGAGGGGCTCGGGCTATGCTAGGTCAAGATTTAACGGTCCTAGGTGGGTGCTCAACATGTTGGTTCAGGGGCTGGGGTGTCGGCTAGAACCTAGTAACCCAAAATCGTAGAGTCCATGCACCTTAGGAGTCTCGGCCTTGCTTGTTGCTGGCGCGGGGCTTTGGTTTCAAGCTAGGGGGCTGGTTCATGGGGTCAAGTCTGTCCAGTAGGGTCCTTAGATGGTCTAGGAAGGGGCTGGCTTGGTGTGGTCCGAGCATGGCTCGATGGAAAAACCAAGAGGGCTCGGGTGTGGTTTAGGCGAGGGGCTTAGGGTTTTCTTTATGCCAAATTAATTGAAAAAAGGGTTCACGGGGGTCGAGTCATAATTTACGAGGGCCAAATAATTATTAAAAGTCGAAGTTTTAAGTTTAGAAATTTTATTCTAAAGTTTGGGATTTTTCGAGATTAAAACGCCTTCAAAACGATTAATTAAAGATTAATTAAAAAGTCTAGTTTTTAAGCTAAATAAAATTATGAGAATTTTAATTTAAGCTTAAATAATTATTTAGGACATATTAGAGTCAATGAAATCAAGAAAAAAATTCAAAAACGTAAAATGTCACGTCCATGTGTAAAACAGTCTTTTTACACCTGAAATTAGTAAACGTCATGGCAGTGCTCTGAAAGCTGGTTGGTATGCTATTATGATTATTTCAAATGTTTATGAATTTTTACATGTTAAATTATGATTTTTAAATGTCCATGGATTTTTATGATTTAAGGTTGACATTTAAAAGACGTGTTGCATGCTTGGTTTCAAAAATAAAAAAAATTATATGTCACGCATGATTTTTATAAAGTGGTGAAAATGTAAAACGTTGAAGGAAGTGAAGTAATTGTGACTATTATGATGTTATGTTGGAGATATTGTGAGGGTTATGGTCCCAGTGGGAGTCCGACGGTTGTATTTCCCATGACACCATTGAGGATATGAGGATATGAGATTTGAGGTAAGAATGGGAATATCGTGAGGGAAGAAGGTCCCAGAGGGAGCCCATTTATGGGAGAAGGCCCTAGAGGGAGCCCCGACGATCGTATTCCTATTCGATGAGGATAGGCCAAGGCTCAGTTGACGGGTGAGAGTGTCGCTGATGTCCCCGCCGCCCAGTAATGTGGTTACATGTAGATGGATCCATCAACTTTTTGAGGTTTGAGAAAAGTCACAATTAACGATTTGAATTCAACAAAGGAAAAGGAAAATGAAAAATGTTTATGATCATGATAAAATATTTTATGTTATAGTTTGAGGAAAAGGAAAAGGTTAAGGTTTACGTTATGCATGTCATGAAAATGTTATTTTTACGTAAAAATATTTCACTGTTGCATGTGGTTTTATACGTATTATTTGATATCAAGATGATGGTGTGTTGAGTCTTTAGATTCACTAGGTGTGATAGATGCAGGTAATGATGATGTTAATATTACTGGAGGTCTTGACGGTTGATTTTGCTGAAATGTCGGTGCACACAACCCGAGGACCAGCGCTTCTACTTTTCCGCACTCATGACTTACGATTTATGGTTTACGTTTTACGTTAAAGGTTTTACGACTTTTACTTATGTTTTGAGTGGTTTTTGAGAGGATTGTATTTTTCTCGGTTATTGCCTATTAGGTTTGGTCACACATTTGACGTTTATATGTTTTAACTATTTCACTTGATTTTTCAAATACTAGTTGGTTGGTTTATTTTTAAAATGGAGCAAAATATTTTTATGTAGTATGGGTGATCGACCGAATTAAGGTAAGTTTAAAAAAAAAAAAAATTTGTTTCTAGTACTTTTTAAGCAAAAAAAAGGCAGAAGTTTCACCACTGATAATGTATATTTAAAATGTATATATTGATTATGAACATGAATTTTTATGTTAATACTGGAAAACATGTTGCATGTTTGGTTTTAAGGAAATGAATGTATATGCATGAATTTTACAAGTGATGAATACGATGACATGTTTCTGAAAGAGGTGAGTTGGTTGTGACTAATACTGCTGGAACATTTCATGCTCGCAATCTTGATTTTGATATTAACAAAACTTGTTATTGTGTTTTTAACATATTTACTCAAGTGTGAAGTTATTAAAACAAGAAGCAAGCTAAAACTGAATTCTGCACAAACTGAATTTCTGGCGAGTTTCGGTATTTTGATGACATCTCCCAACTGGATGATTCAAATGACAATCCATCAATTGAACTAATAAGAAAACTCAATTTGAAACAAGTTGTATTTCACGTCAGTTGGGCAAATTCGGATGTTATCAAGGTCTAACTGATAACTGAATTACCAAACTGATTGCACGAAAACAACAATATGTTGGGTATGAGCAGTTGCGGTATTTTGATCATATCTCTGAGCTCGGTTATCAAAATGAAGCGATTCAGCATGAGTTGAAAATATAAGACAATGATCAACAAATCATCTTCAGAAGTCAAAGTCTGAATCGAAGCTTAAGATACTGATAAATGACGATGAAACTACTGGTTTAGCACAAACTGAAATCAGCTAGGCTGATTTCAGCACACCAGCTAAAACTGAACTGAACCTAACCGAACCAGTTGAACTGAATTAGACCAGTTAAATTGAACCAGACCAGTTGAACCAGACCAGTTGAACTGAACCAGACCAGCTGAAGACCAGTTGAACCAGTCGAGTTGAACTGAACCAGACCAACTGAACTGAACCAGTTGCTGACCAGTTGAACTGAACGACCAGTTGAGTTGACCAGAGTTGACCAGTCGGGAAAATGTCCAGCAAGACAAATTTGACCGTTGTAATTTCAGAAACGGTACAGAAACTTTCGAAACGGTCATATTCTTGTGTCTAACGTATATATCATTGTTGGGGCTTATAAATACATCATCATGAAGATTAAACAATAGCTTTTTAAGTGGATTCGAAGTATGGGCAATTAGCATGAATATATCAGCTAGTTGAGAGCACAAGCCCTTGTGTGAGGATACATTTGAGATGTACACTGTAAAGGATAAATTCCTCACACACAATCACTAACACATATACAAGAGAGTTGAAATTAAAAGATTAGTTGAGTGAGTCTTCACACAAAGACGTAAAACAACGTGTTTGTAGTCTTTGCGTATGAGACATTAAACAGTATGCTGATTGTGAGGTGCTGCCTACAATCTTGAGTGCTAGGAGTTCAGTTTAGGCAGTGGGTAAGTCCTAGCTGAGTGGGTTTGTACAAAGAGTTGTATAAATCAAAGTCTTCTAGTGAATTTTTTCCAAGGAGAAGAAGGGGTGACGTAGGAGCATTTGAAGTCTCCGA
Organism: Primulina huaijiensis; assembly: GCF_012295235.1. Lineage (NCBI taxonomy): Eukaryota > Viridiplantae > Streptophyta > Magnoliopsida > Lamiales > Gesneriaceae > Primulina > Primulina huaijiensis. The sequence continues at coordinate 9,110,972 of NC_133306.1, forward strand.
ACATCCATAAACGAATTCGTGTCTATTTGTTTATTGCATTTACTTATCATTTTCATAGTTTTAAAGATTCATTGTTGAAGCATTTTATGTGTTCTTCAAATACAAAAATATTGTATACAAGTGTTTGATAAAATGATTCAACCAAAATATTTTTACTCATTCAACTTGCATATATTATAAATACTTTACAAAATATTTAATTGGTTTCTACGAAGGATTATTTCGAGTGTTTTCCGCTTGGTTTCATATCAAACTTGATTTAATTCATCGGTGTTCAATATTTCAAGAACCGAGCAATTGTAGCTCAACGATTTTCCCCCAAACCGATCCCAACAAGTGGTATCAGAGCCGGTTGTTCTTGAAAGAACATTGAAACTGATTTTGATGTTTAAAATTCTAAAATTTCAGATTTTTTAAAACAAATATATGCAAAACTTAATTTTCGTGCAGCTTGCAGCGGCTATAGGAAAAATGACATATCTCCTTGCTTGAGTGTCCAAATGACAAACCGCTTTTTGCGTTGCAAACTAGACTCATAGAGGTTTACAGCGGTATAAAATTTGCAGCCTAGTTATGCTCGAGAAAATACCGTTTATTCGTTGAAGGCAAAGCATATGTGCTGCAGCAGAAAATGAGTCATGGAGAAAATTGGTTAGTTATCCCTCTTTTTTTTATAATTTTCAAAATTTCAAAAATATAAGGGGAGAACTCATTATAATTTTAATGGAGAGGTTATTTTTAAATATTGAGAGGGAGAAAATTTTGTGCTCAAAATATTTTGAAAAAATGTGACTTTTTGATTCACACAAAAAGGGAGATAAATATGTTAGTTAAATTGATTGTTTATCCAAGTTTTGTGATCATCAAAAAGAGGGAGATTGTTGGAACATTTCATGTTTGCAATCTTGATTTTGATGTTAACAAAACTTGTTATTGTGTTTATAAAATATTTACTCAAGTGTGAAGTTATTAAAACAAGAAGCAAGCTGAAACTGAATTCTGCACAAACTGAATTTCTGGCGAGCTTAGGTGTTTTGATGATATCTCCAAACTAGATGATTCAAATGACAATCCACTAACTGAACTGATCAGAAAACTTAATTTGGAACAAGTTGTATTTCACGTCAGTTGGGCAAATTCGGATTTTATCAAGGTCTAACTGATCACTGAATTACCGAACTGTTTGCATGAAAACAGCAATTAGTTGGGTATGAGCAGTTGCGGTATTTTGGTCATATCTCTGAGCTCGGTTATTGAAATGAAGCGATTCAGTATGCGTTGGAAAGATAAGACAAGAATCTACAAATCATCTTCAAAAGTCAAAGTCTGAATCGAAGCTTAAAATGCTGATAAATGACAATGAATCTACTAGTTTTGCACAAACTGAAATCAGCTAGGCTGATTTCAGCACACCAACTGAAACTGAACCGAACCGAACCAGTTAAACTGAACCAGACCAGCTGAAGACCAGTTGAACCAAACCAGTTGAACTGAACCAGACTAGTTGAACCAGTCCAGTTGAACTGAACCAGACCAACTGAACTGAACCAGCTGCTGACCAGTTGAACTGAACGACCAGTTGAGTTGACCAAAGTTGACCAGTCAGGAAAATGTCCAGCAAGACGAATTTGACCGTTGTAATTTCAGAAACGGTACAGAAACTTTCCAAACGGTCATATTCTTGTGTCTAACGTATATATCATTGTTGAGGCTTATAAATACATCATCATGAAGATTAAACAAGAGCTTTTTAAGTGGATTCAAAGTATGGGCAGTTAGCATGAATATATCATCAGCTAGTTGAGAGCACAAGCCCTTGTGTGAGGATGCGTTTGAGATGTACACTGTAAAGGATAAATTTCTCACACACAATCACTCACACATATACAAGAGAGTTGAAATTAAAGGATTAGTTGAGTGAGTCTTCACACAAAGACGTAAAACAATGTGTTTGTAGTCTTTGCGTATGAGACATTAAACAATATGCTGATTGTGAGGTGCTGCCTACAATCTTGAGTGCTAGGAGTTCAGTGTAGGCAGTGGGTAAGTCCTAGCTGAGTGGGTTTGTACAAGGAGTTGTATAAATCAAAGTCTTCTAGTGAATCCTTCCCATGGGGAGGAAGGGTGATGTAGGAGCATTTGAAGTCTCTGAATATCCATAAACAAATTCGTGTCTATTTTTTTTTATTGCATTTACTTATCATTTTCATAGTTTTAAAGATGCATTGTTGAAGCATTTTATGTGTTCTTCAAATACAATATTTGTGTTCTTCAAATACAAAAATATTGTATACAAGTGTTTGATAAAATGCTTCAACCAAAATATTTTTACTCATTCAACTTGTATATATTTTAAATGCTTTACAAAATATTTAATCGATTTCTACGAAGGATTATTTCGAGTGTTTTCCGCTTGATTTCATATCGAACTTGATTTAATTCATCGGTGTTCAATATTTCAAGAGCCGAGCTATTGTAGCTCAACGATTTTCTCCCAAACCGATCCCAACAAATACGAACACGAACATGTAAGGCAAAAGCTCAGTGGACGGGTAAAACTGTCGCTGATGTCTCCACCGCCGGGTACCGTGGTTATACGTCTATGGATCCATCGAACTAGAGATGATATGAAAGTCATAACTAATAATCTGAATTCAATTAAGGAAATGGATACGTATATGATGATACAATATGACATGATTTGATATGAATATGTTTACGTTTATGTTCATGCTTTTGAAGATCATGAAAGTTATTTTGCTTACAGTACTTTTCACTGTTGCATGATACATATATGTACTTGTTATAACAGTTTAGATGTGTTGAGTATCTAGACTCATTAGGTGTGATTGGTGCAGGTGAGCAGGTTGTTGATGAGGAGACTGGAGGTGCCGAGGACTGAGTGGACTAGGGCTAGTGGTGCACTGGAAGCCCGAGGGCCTTACATTTCTTCCGCGTAATATGATTATGAGACATGAGTTTTAAACAATATTTCAAAATGTTCATGATTTTCATGCTTTGGTCATTGTCAGATTTCTAGATATATGTCAGTGTTTATTTTTTAAACAGTAACTTCTAAGTTGAAGTCACGTTTGTGATTTTTAACTGCAGTTATTTTTATTCATTGGTTGAATGACCTTTTTAAATGCATGATTGACTTATTTATATGTGTATGAGTACGTGTGTATTTTCGAACATAGCTTCAAAAAAAAAATTCAGTAGTATTTAAGTAGTAGACATTTCATCCTCTTTTTGCAGTATCCATTTTGGTTGGTATCTTAATATCTCCCAACAATGCTCAAATGCGAATTAATTGTTTTCATTCTCTTTATAGCTAGCTTTACCAACTTAATTTGCAGCGAGTAAAAATTTATCATCATCAAAAGAATGGTTTTCAAAAGTACATACATATCACTAGCATACAAAATCCAAAAATATCTTGCATATCAAACAAAATAACTTGGGCCAAAAAAATGTTTGTCTTATCATTTTCACTATGACCACATTGATGCAAGTTTTCAATTTTGACATAAAACTTATTAATTGAACGTTGAATAGAGTTCCAACGATTCGTTAGTGAGTTAATGATGCATAAACTAAGCATATGGTGCTTATTCTTGAACAAACATTCTATGAAAAAAAATATAAATGTTGGAATATCGTAAAAGAAACATTAAAAGCTAGCAAGTGACTAACATACTGTCCGTCATTCAAAGAGACCCACAAAAAAAAAAACATGCAAGAACAAAATTATAAAATTCAAATAATGAGAAGTAAAATGTAAATGTGGTAAAGGTCTGCTAGATAAGATTGAGTCGCTGAAAATTTGAGTATTAACAAATTAAACCTTCAAATGCTTGTTTATAAATCGAACTTGAATAATCAGAAAATTTTAATAATAGAAAGAAGAATAAGAAAGGAGAATGATTTATGCTAGAAAAGTAGCATGGAGTGAAGAAGAGTAGGGGCTAGGGCTTGTTTATAATCTTAAATGTTAATAAAACAAAAAAGTTGGCTAAAATTGACAAAAGAACAAGCCGTAGAAACTAAACAAAATGGGTAAATATTCTTGAAATCGATTTATGGTTTATGTTTGTCCATTAAAAAACAAGTAGAAATTTACTTTACCTTCAACACACACACAAAAATTATTTGGGAGACAGAGTTAGAGTTGAGCTAGAAAGATCAATTGGGGGAGAGAAGAAAGAGAAGATGAGGTCTGAGTTGCATTTTCTATGTTTAGAGTACTACTGTTCACAAAATGTAAATTTAGGGAATGATTAGGGAATCAGCTTTTTTTTTTTTTGGGTGTAGAATGCAAAACTAAAGGAAACTTTTGGGAATGTTTAAGATGTTACAAATTTAATTATGTTGTGAAAAAGTAAAAATTTACGGTAAAAAATAAAAATCTCAAACTCTCAAAATTATCACACTACACACTTTATAATATTTTTCTCTCAACTCAATTGTGATTTTCTTCACAAATGAGAGATCTATTTATAGAAAATCTTTACAAATAATCCAAAAAAAAATTATATCATCACCTTCATCATCACACACAAATTTCAATATTCAACACCTAATTTTACCTACTTTTCAATATTCAAATATTCAACATTCAATATTCAAATATTCAATATTAAAATATTCAATTTCAACACTCCCCCTTGTGATGATGATCATAATGATTGTCTTCATTACGTGTTTTTATACTGTCTCGTTAAAAATCTTACTAGGAAAAACCCATTGGGATAAAAACCATAGTAAGGGAAAAAGAGTGCAGTCACGTAAACTCCCCCTCATGTTGACACGAACAGTTCTTCACAAATTTCGTAGATTGCGCATTCCAATATTATATATGTGCTTTCTGAATATTGTTGTAGGAAGTGCCTTTGTGAAGAGATCTGATGAGTTTACACTTGATTGAATGTGACGAACATCTATATATTTATCCTTCTCAAGCTCCTTGGTGAATGCGAAGAACTTAGGAGGAAGATGTTTAGTTCTGTCGCTTTTTATGTATCATTCTTTCCTTTGAGCAACACATGCAGCATTATCTTCATATAGTATCACAGGCTTCTCGTCAAATGATAATCCGCATGATATTTGGATATGTTGGGTCATTGATTTTAACCACACACATCCACGGCTTGCTTCATGTAGTGCAATAATCTCGGCATGATTTTATGAAGTTGTTACGAGTGTTTGTTTCTGTGAACGCCAAGAAATTGTTGTGCCTCCACGAGTAAATACATATCTAGTTTGAGAACGTGCCTTGTCTGGATCAGATAAGTATCCAGCATCGGCATAACCAATTATACTTGGATTAGCATCTTTTGAATACAAAATTCCCAAGTCTGTCGTTCCTCGTAGATAACGGAATATATGTTTAATTCCGTTCCAGTGTCTCTTTGTTGGATATGTGCTAAATCTTGCCAATAAATTTACGGCGAAAGATATATCAGGCCTTGTATAATTTGTAAGATACATAAGGGCACCGATAGCACTTAAATATGGTACTTCTGGACCAAGAATATCTTCATCATCTTCACATGGACGGAATGGATCCTTTTCTATGTTTAATGATCTAACAACCACTGGAGTACTTAAAGGATTTGATTTATCCATATTAAAACGTTTAAGGATCTATTCTGTATAATTTGTCTGATAAACAAATATTCCACATTCTTTTTGTTCTATTTGTACCCAGACAATACTTGGTTTTTCCAAGATCCTTCATTTCAAATTCTTCCTTCAAGTATGAAACAATATCTTGAATTTCCTTATTCGTTTCAATGATGTTTAAATCATCAACATATACAACAATAATTACGCATCCGGATGTTGTTTTCTTAATGAAAACACAAGGGCATATTGAATTATTTACATATCCCTTTTTCATCAAGTGATCACTTAGTCGATTATACCACATACGGTCGGATTGCTTTAACCCATATAATGATCTTTGTAATTTCACAAAATAACATTCTCTGGGTTTTGAACTTTGTGCTTCAGGCATCTTAAATCTTTCAGAGATTTTCATATATATATTACTATCAAGTGATCCATATAAGTAAGCTGTAACAACATCCATAAGACGTATTTCTAAATTTTCAGATACTGCCAGGCTAATCAAATACCGAAACGTAATTGCATCCATCACGGGAGAATACGTTTCTTCATAATCAATTCCAGGCCTTTGAAAAAAACCTTGTGCAACAAGTCGAGCTTTATATCTTAATACTTCATTTTTCTCATTTCGCTTTCGAATAAAAACTCATTTGTATCCAACAGGTTTTACACCTTCAGGTGTAAGGACTATAGGTCTAAAAACATTACGTTTATTTAGCGAATCTAATTCAACCTGGATGACATCTTTCCATTTTATCCCATCTTGCCGATTTTACATTCACCAAAAGATTTTTGTTCATGATCTTCATTATCATTTATGATGTCGATTGCCACATTATAAGAAAATATATCATCAATTTCTTCTATATCTTTTCGGTTCCATATTTTTCTAGTATTGAGATAATTGATAGAGATTTCATGATTCTCGTCAGTTTGTGGTTCTGACAGAACATTTTCATCATCATGTGTTTCTTCAGGAACAACATTCTCTATTTTGTGATCATCATGTGTTTCTTCAGGAACATCATTTTCTATTTTGTGTTCATTGTGTTTCTCTATGAATTTTTTTTTTCGAGGATTTTTATCCTTGGAACCGACTGACCTTCCACGCTTCAGGCGTTTTACGACATCATGACTTTGTTCAATTTGTTTCTTTTGAATTTCAATTCGAGCAGAGCATTTACAGCATGTATATATGATTTAGTTACCCTTTTTGCATCTGTAAATGCATCTGGTATTTGATTTGCTATTCTTTGCAAGTGGACATTTATACATACCATGTAATTTTCTTTTCGGTATGTTTCTTGTCTCCCCCTAACATTGGGAATATTTCCTCATTAAAATGACAATCAGCAAACCGTGCTGTGAACACGTCGGTTGTCTGAGGTTCAAGATATCGAATGATTGATGGACTATCATAACCGATATAAATTCCAATCTTTCTTTGAGGTCCCATTTTCTTTCGTTGACGTGGTGCAATAGGCACATACACCATACATCCAAAAATTCTCAAATGAGAAATGTCTGGTTCTTTACCAAATGCAAGCTGCAATGGGGAGTATTTATGATATGCACTTGGTCTGATGCGAATTAATGAAGCAGCATGTAAAATTGCATATCCCCATATAGAAATAGGGAGCTTTGTTTTCATAATCATTAGTCTAGCAATCATTTGCAGACGTTTAATCAATGATTCAGCCAATCCATTCTGTGTATGTACATGAGCAACAGGATGCTCAACAATGATTCTCATAGACATACAATAATCATTGAAAGTCTGGGAAGTAAATTCACCAGCATTATCAAGTCTAATTTTCTTGATTGTATAATCGGGAAATTGATTCCTCAATTTTATTATTTAAGCAAGTAATCTTGCAAATGCAACATTTCGAGTTGACAATAAACATACATGTGACCATCTGCTGGAGGCATCAATCAATACCATAAAGTATCTGAATGGTCCACATGGTGGATGAATTGGTCCACAAATATCACCCTGAATACGTTCAAGAAACATTGGTGATTCAGTTTGGATTTTGGCTGGTGATGGTCTTATAATAAGCTTTCCAAGAGAACATGCTTTACATTGAAACTTATTATTCTGAAAGATCCTCTGGTCTTTCAGTGGATGACCATGTGTATTTTTTATAATTCTTCTCGTCATTGTTGAACCAGGATGTCCTAATCGATCATGCCAATTGGTTAATATTGAAGAATTATCAACTACCATGTTTGATTCAATGGGACTTATATGTGTATAATAAAATCCAGTAGGGAGCATTGGTAGTTTTTCAATCACATATTTCTTTCCTGATTTATATGTGGTAAGACACATATATTTTTCATTCTCTTCATTCATTGTTTGAGTATCATATCCATGGGAATATATATCATTAAAACTCAACAAATTTCTTTTCGATTGTGGTGAATACAAAGCATCATTGATAAAAATTTTTGTACCATTAGGTAACAAAAATTGTGTTTTACCACATCCTTTAATCAAGTCTACAGGACCTGATATTATATTCACCATTGTTTTTGTTGGTTTTAATTTCAAGAAATATCTTTTATCTCGGAGGATAGTGTGCGTTGTACCACTATCAGGTATTTTCCATATTTGAACTTCAGCTTGGTACATAGCATTTTCCATATTTGAACTTCAAAAAAAATATGCAATGAAATAAAATTACTGATAATACAATACAATACATATTTAAAAATATAACACACTATAAAACATTATCAGACGAGTACATGGAAAAATAAAACATTTTACATATTTATTTCACCAGCAAATTGATCATTGTCTGAGAAATCAATCAGAAAATCTCCAGCACCAAAATGAGTTGAATCACTCAAAGGTTCATTATGTTCAGCAAAGTTGGTCTCCTTTTCTTTCCCCTTTATTGATTCTTTATAAAGTTTACAAAGGTGCTCAGGGGCTCGACAAATACGGGACCAATGTCCTGGAGTACCACATCTGAAACAAGAACTTTCAAATCTTTTTGAGTGATTCTCATTAACACTCATATTCTCATGATGCCTTTTTGGTGGATGGTTTGGGACGCTCTTTTGAGATGAGTTATAGAAATAACTATCTCGATTATTTTCAAAACCACGGCCGCGTCCACGACCACGACCACTTCCACTTCCACGTCCCCGTCCACGTGCACGTCCACGACCACGACCTCGATTTTGTCATCGACCAAAATCTTGTCTATAACTTTGATTTTGGTTTCCAGGTTTAAATTCATTTTTGCTTACAACATTTACTTCTGGAAATGCTGTTGATCCAGTGGGTCGGGACTGATGATTTCTCATTAATAGCTCGTGGTTCTTTTCCGCCACAAGAAGACAGGCGATGAGTTCAGAATATCTCGCAAATCCACTCACTCTATATTGTTGCTGTAGAGTTATATTTGATGCGTGAAACGTGGAAAATGTTTTTTCAAGCATTTCTGATTCTGTAACCTCATGTCCACAAAATTTTAATTGCGAGATTATTCGATACATCGCCGAATTGTAATCACTTACTTTCTTAAAATCTTGGAATCTCAACATATTCCATTCATAACGGGAAGTCGGAAGTATAACTTCCCTTATATGTTCAAATCTTTTTTTTAATCCTTACCACAGAGCCATGAGATCTTTTTCGATGAGATATTCACATTTCAAACATTCATCAAGATGTCGGCGCAAAAATATTATAGCTTTTGCTTTTTCTTGTGCTGAAGATATACCATTTTCTTTAATAGTCTCGCTTAGACCCAATGACTCAAGATGCATTTCTACATCGAGAGTCCATGGCATATAATTTTTCCCCGTAATGTCGAGTGCAACAAATTCGAGCTTTGTCAAGTTTGACATGGTGGTACTAAAAAAAATTATGATGCATTTTATTAGTTAATGAATATTGCAATACAAAGTAATGCATAAACAACAAATACAAGCATTCGTAAAAATAAAGAAAACACACGAGGAGGATATTCTCCGATAAGTACAAGATTCGTGAGTATTATAACCAAAATAATTAAAAATAACTTTGTGAAAGCCATCTTCTTTTTTCTTCAAAAATTTGATGAAGAATAACTTTAGAGAAGAAGAGAAAATTGGAGTGATTGAATATGTTTATGAGATCTTATTTATAGGGCAAAAACTAGCCGTTTTGTTACCGTTTATGACCGTTGGTGTACAAAAAAAAAAATGTATGTATTTGTATAATTTTATGGTAATAATATGGTGTATATAATATTAGTAATGTTTTAAATAATTATGTATATCATATCACAATATTATATTGAAGTGTCATAAGATATTTTGTTTAAAAATTTTATAGGCTTTTATACTTGTCGTATCGCTTACCGGGAGTGTGGGATGTCGTCTTAATATCCTCCCAGGATTTATAACAAGTTTTTTGAAAAATTTAATTTTATTATTTATAATAACATTATATTATATATTAAATATATAAACAATAAAATAAATATTATTACTTTTGTTACCTTTTTCTTCTGTTTTGGACCTTGGAAAAATATGGAGGACTTTTAGAGCTTCGTGCTGATAACGTGTTGTGAAAAAGTAAAAATTTACGGTAAAAAGTAAAAATCTCAAACTCTAAAAATTATCACACTACACACTTTATAATATTTTTCTCTCAACTCATTTGTGATTTTCTTCACAAATGAGATATCTGTTTATAGAAATTTTTTATAAATAATCCACAAATAAATTACAACATTGCCTTAATCATCACACACAAATTTCAATATTCAACCCCTAATTTTACCTAATTTTCAATATTCAACATTCAATATTCAACATTCAATATTCAAATATTAAATTTCAACAAATTAAATATTTCTTCATTTCTTATTCAAATTTTCATAAAAATTAAACTATTATAATCGATCATGATATTTCAAATTTATCGTTAATTTTTGTACATGACGACTGGTATAAGCATATGATTTCCACGTATTTTAAAAGAAACTTGAAATTGAATGTCTGTACATAATAATTTAACTCCGACCTGTTATAATCGTAGTAATTTTGAGCTTAGGAAAGCAAAGAATTAGTTACATGGCTACTGCACGGAGATCGTTTATATCACGATAAAAGTGCGACTCAAAGTTAAAAAACTGCAATCAAAGCAAATCAAACCCATTTATTTTCTCACTAGTTATGGTTGGCGATTCAGATGTTCGCATGATATGGATGAATTGAGAAGCAATTCGCACTTCAACCGGGAAAATCCGCGATAATTCGATCTCTCAAAATGGAAAAAGAGTGATTTCCTCGTATATCTGGAGTATTTATGTACGAAATCATGGGGTTCATTTCGAAATTCAGAATCTACTGGTGATTTTTGGAGGGGGAAAATGGCTAATACGAGAGGGTGCGGTTTTGATGTGGAGGTATCGGCGTGGATTTGGGAAGAAGACAAGAAATTTGAAATGGGTTTGGTTGATTATCCGGAAGGTTGCCCGAATCGATGGGAGAAAGTCGCGGCGAAGGTTGGAACAAAATCGGCGGCGGAGGTTGAAAGTCACTACGTCGTGTTGTTGGATGATGTGGCGGCGATCGAGGCTGGGTCGATTGAGGAGCCAGCTTATGCAGATAAGGATCAGCCAAAATGCCCTAACCCGGAGAAGAAGCAAATCGGGGCGCAGAGAAAAGCTGCAAGACCGTGGACTGAAGACGAACATAGGTACAAAAATGAATCATGTTGTGCTAAAAAGTTCTTTTTAGTTGTTTTTTTTCTAATTTATTTTAATTCCTATGCATGCGTCATATTCTTTGAACGTCAAGAAATCATGGTGGATGGTAGTTTGGGCAGCAGGGAATTTATCGTGTTGTAAATTTTACTATCTGTTTGCTATGAAATGTAATCATATTCATTGAATATCTAATCTTTAATCCGATACATATATGCGATATGAGTAAGTTCGCATCATGCGATTTGTTGTTTTTTTGACAATTTGATCTTTTCCTTGAAATAAAAACAGGCTATTTCTACATGGATTAGAGAAATATGGAAAGGGAGATTGGAAGAGCATTTCAAGATACGTCGTGCTAACAAGGAATCCGACCCAAGTCGCGAGTCATGCTCAAAAATATTTCGAGCGTCAAGAAAAGGAAGATCAAACCAAGAAAAGGAAAAGTATTTTTGACAACTCCAATGCTGATAGCAGTGTCATGATTTCAAAGGTCAGTCATTGATCCTTCATTCTTGCGAAGAAATTAAGCTTTGCTTAGGTTTGAGTCTTTGGAAGGCTTTTTTTTCTTTTTGTAGCATAGTCTTTGGAAGTTTTGAGGTACCTTCGATTCTGCTATAGCTAATATATTTAATGGAGTTTGGTGTTTATATATTTTCGTGATAGAAATTCATTGTTGTTTCTTTACTTTCTCTGAATCAAAATCGATGTTGAATTAAAACTAATGTTCAAAGATGCGTAGAATAGTGGTCTAAGTGGAGCTGTGGAGAAATAGATAGCAAACAACTCGGTTGAGCTAGATTTAAGTGCATCACATTGAAGGTGAGATAATGTCGGGCTATTTGACCATGAATCACTACTATTTCTATTTTTTTTCAGTTTTCCAAGCTCAAATGAGTTTATCTAAGCAGCGTAGTTGACTGCTCGAATGAGCTCAATCTCTCAAGTTGTTAATCAAGTCGACCTTGAATATAATATAGCACTACCACATCTTGACCGGTTCATGGCACCTATACTACATCTTATATTATGGGAAAACAGATATAGTCTGAAATGGTAAAAAGAACCGAGGTCTTTTTCTGTACAAGAATTATAAACCCTATAGCTAGCTAAGTGGTCTCTTGAGATTTTGATTAATTTCCCTTTCCCCTCTACACAAATGGAATTAACAGAATTTTGCAGTCCTACCCTTCAAATATCGTCAGTGCCCTGAGTCTCCTTCGTTTTCAAGCTTTTCTCTTTTAAGGAACTTGAGTTTTGGTTTGGAAGCAGATTACTCGCTTTCCGACTTGATTCATTCATACTTAGACATTCCACAGAGAACTGAAACTGCCCCACACACACACACATCCTGGATCAGAACCAAAAACCAGATACCCTCCCAGTAAGATGACACAACTTGAATTGCTCTTGAACAACATGTGATGTTGCAGAAGTAGCTCTGCACAAGTACAATTCATCCGTCCAAACACTAGATGTGTATTGTATTATCCTAGATTTTGGTTACACATTTCATTGGAAAGATGGATTTTGGAGTATCTAATAAAAATAGAACTTACCTGAGTGCCAAAGCTCCAGACCATTGTAGAAGAAATCCAAGTAAATCCGATATCAGTATTGCAGTTGTGTTTTGGACATGCCATTTGAATATAATATCCCAGGAGGATCCAAGCATGGTCTAAGAGCTAGTAAGAAAAAGACAGTAACCGGGATTGTGTTCCACATCAACCTACATTAGATTATTTATCGTTTTCCAGTAACATTTGTATCATTACATTTACAGAAGTTCTTACGCAAGTGCAGTCCAATTTTCTTGCTGCTGCAGAGTAGACCATAGTATTTTGTAGATGGAACTTGGAATTATCCAGGCAACTGCAACACACGCACCAAAAAGATTGACTTCTAAGTTCGTAACTGTAGCGATAGCCACACCGAACGAGACGACTATTAGAGCCACAACCTGCACATGATTTTTATTTAGAGATCTTCAGGATCCAAGTTAAAACTAGCCACTGAATGGAATCAAGATCACCTTTCTAAAAGAAACCGTCTTTCTGTAAAGAATAAACTCTGCCGTGGCGACGCTTGAATTGACAGCAATTTTAGCCATCTGATAAAACCTAACACTGCACAGAAAACTGAATGAGGAGATGGGAAACTATTTCAAGAAACTGCGAAACATTTCAAATATTATAAATTAAAAAGCTCAAACTATGAGAATGACTCAACAATATTTTTATAGCTTAAAACGCACACTCTTTTGCGAATAAGCTGAAAACCTGAGAGCATGGACCCGAAAATAAATATTCAAGAAATGCACATGCTTGTTTGCAATAAATAAGCACCCACTGAAACATAAAGGTGATTGTCACCGAAAGTTTCAAACTTGTAATGTTACCTCTGATCAACATTTTTGGCTCTGACACCGTGTTAGGAATCACTTGTCTTAAAGTTTATGAAAAATAACCTAATAGTGATTTTTGAACCTGTTATATTTAAGCTCGTGTTTGCAAGCCCGGAAGCAAAAGCCAGGACTACACCCAAAGCAAATAATGATGAAAAAGGTCGTTTTGGAAGGAGGGGCGACTGTAAGTATGGAGAGTGACTTAAAAACGGCTAGTAAAGCCCAAGCAACAGAGTAGAGAATCAGCGTCAGAAAGATTGGGAATTTGAATCCAACTTTCCCCATAAGCTGTACATGGTGGACGAAAACGCAATTGGCTACAGCATTACTGGAAGCAGAGAAATATTTACCAGAAACTAAGTGAATGTCATTGCTGCAACCGGTCCACAGAAGCCCTTCTGAGTTCTTCTAATGCACGACCTGCAAAATGTTCTTTGAAAATTAACTTTTTGTTTAAGCAAAGAGACAAGAACCAGGATTTCTGATGACAGGTAAAATTATACATTTTCAAAAAGCAACAGATTGAAAACTCAAGGGACCAAACCTGCTTCCTCTGCATCACTATTTTTTCTTTTGATAAATCTTCTGGAGTGTTGTCCCAACACGGAGTTAAATAAGCCCATAACTGATCAACTGCGCACAAATAAAATCTCCAGACCCATTAATTTTAACGATGTACGAAACTGAAAAAACCCGATTAATATTAGATCATGAGAAGAACGTAAAGTGAATCAACTTGTGTTCTTCTTTTCCGTTACGGTTTAATGATATTATTAATTATTAATATCCTGCCAATTTTCGACATATTCTAGGAGAATATAACGAGTGTAAAATTGTTTGCTTTTTTCAAGAATGTGTCAAAAACTTCTGTTATAAAAATCGGATATCACGGATCTTCTAATCTCACTCAATTCTCCTTTTAATTTTACTATGTAGACCTCACCAAGAAAATGGGTCAATTTCAGCCAATTTTTACAATGAATAATTCTATTTTGCTTCTTTCAATCTCGTGCTGACTTGATATTTTGTGGTTAGGGTGAGCAAAAGTTCGGTTAAACTGACTTAATTGATCAAATCGGTTTAATTTGAAAATTCGACTCAATTCATTCGGGAGTTTTGTTTTCATTTTTTTTTTTAATAAAAGTAGTTAAATTTTTTTATTCGATTCTATTTTTGTAATTATTATAAAAGTTCGGTTAAACGGAATAAGCCGATTTTTCATTAGAAAAATTATAATATAATATTAATTGGGTTGCGAAAACGCTACAATCTTGATTTTGATGATAACAAAAGTTGTTGTTGTGTTTTTAATATGTTTACTCAAGTGTGAAGTTGTTATCTAAAGTTGGAAGTTGGAACTCCAATTTTGCAAACGACTAGACTCTGGCGAGCTTCAGTCTTTCAATATTATCTCATAGCTCAATGATCTAAATGATCAGCAGGCAATAAGGCTGAACATAAAACTCAATTTTCTACAAATCATACTTCAGACTAGCCGAGCAAGTTCAGATGTTATTTAGGCGAAATAGTAGTTTCAAGATCAAGTTGGAAGTCGCGACTCTGGTATTTTACTCATATCTCACAAACTAGTAATTCAAATGATCAGAGGTCAAAATGGTTGGAAAACCAACTCAATTATCTAGAAGTAATATATTGGGCTGGTCTGGTTAATTTGGATGTTACTTATGCTAACCCGATGCCGCAATGTCTAGATGGAAGTCGTGGATACAACAAATGACTAGATATGAGCGGTGTCAGTATGTCAATCATATCTCTCTCTTACAAACTTTGATTCGAGTGATTCTTGATGATTAGAAAATCAAAGATAAATGACTACAACTTTCATGTTTAGCACTTTGCCAATAAATAGACTCATCAAGAACTATAATCACCTGATTGGACTACAAAAATTCCAGCCGTTCATCAGACTGTGTTTTTTAGTAGCGTTAATATTTTTAGTATATCTCTCTCATATGAAATCAAAATTGAGTAATTCTTGATTGTATGGAAAGTGAAAAGAAAGAGCTACAATTTTAAAGTTTATCACTTTGCCCAAAAATCGACGAATCAAGACCTATAACTAAGAGAAAAGACCAGCTAAACTTTACTCAAAATCCAGTAGCTCAAAGTCAAGCTGCACAAATCCATCCGGACCGCTTTGGAAGTCCAGCTACTCAAATCCTTAGTTCTTTTAGGACAAGAAAAGTTGAGCTTCTTTGAGCTAAAAGATTGAGTTCATGAGCTGGGGTTTTACTCCTCGGATGATGACTCTTCCATTGTTGCGGTTTCTTATAGCATAGCTTCCCGTTGAGGTAATCTTCGAGTTTTTGAGCTATTTTTCGAGCTTTTGAGGTGATTTTTGCTTCGAATATCCGGATCCTCACATCCCACCCTCCTTATTGGAAGTTTTGTCCTCGAAACTCGAGTTTGCTTAATCTTTGAAAAGGTAGGGATACAGGATGCACATTTTCTCCTCTAGCTCCATGTTGATTCTTGCTCAGTATTGTTTGACCATTGTACTTGTACATACGGAATGGTTCGGTGTCTTAACACTTGTTCTTTGGTGTTCACTATACGGATAGTGATCTCTTCGTATTTCAGTTTTTCATTCAGGTTGCCACCGAGTAGCAGGGGTGCGACCTCGAGAATATGACTCGAGTTGGGAATGTATCTTCTTAGCTGTGAAACGTGGAAGACGTTGTGTAGAGCCCAAAAATCAGTACACGTAAAACCCATGCAATTATTTAATAGTTAAATAGTTTATTTGATTTTAAAAATGATTTTTAGTGATGCACGATTTATTTAAATTGCATTATTTTAATGTTTATGTGATGCACGTTAAAATATTTTCTCGAGTTTCATGCTTCAGGAGATTATTTGATGCGGGATCGAGGAGAAGAGATCGGGGACGATGGTAATTTTTAAACGTGGTAATTTATTTTAAGCTAGGATTGAGGCATTTTTAAATGATTTATAAGTTTTTAGCATTTTTAAAACCTAATTGATTTACTTAGTAATTTTAAGATTTTAAAACTTTTAAAGTCTAGCACACGTACATTTTAATTTTTTTTTTATTATTAAGAGTTTTATTTTAAGTTAGAGGAAAGTTAGCATTTATAACTAATTGTAAATGATTTGATTAAGCCAAAATTATCTCCCAATTTCTATCAAACACACACACACACACCCCACACGACCAAAACACACACATACACTTCTCTACACTCTATTTCAGATTTTTTTTTAAAAAAGAAAAAACCTAGGATTCTTCCACTCTAGAGCAGCCGCCCCTTCCTCTAANAGAGAAAACCTAGGATTCTTCCACTCTAGAGCAGCCGCCCCTTCCTCTAAATCTTTCCAGCAAACTTTTGTTGATTTTATTGCAAGCAAACCGTTCCACAAGCGTCCCGGATCAACCTCGCATCTTTCTCCGCTTCGGTATCGCCGTATCGTGAGTTTTTTACATCAAAGGCACGTATATTCTATTTCTTTCTGCGTCGACCATGTCATAGTATGTGTTGCGCTGTTTTATGCGTAAAAATCCATGTATGATGTGCAAGGTTTGGGCAGAAACATGTTGGATCGATTTTGAAACATTTTTAGATCTAAATTTTTGAAATTTACTGTTCTTTTGAAAACTGCGTTTTTTTGGTCGTGATTCTGAGAAATATTTCTGCATATAAAACAAAGAACTTTTTGATATCTTTGATTTGACAATAAATTCGAATTATTTGGATAAAAATTGAGAGAGTTATGGTGTTTTTCGTGGGACTGCTCAAACTGCGTTTTTTAGAAAAATTATGTATTGATGCGTTTTTGAAGTTTTATTGTTGCAGGCTTCGTTGGGGATCGACGGGTGATCGTTGCTGCGTATAGGTATGCTTAGTATGATGTTGGGTTGGTATTTGGATTACCGGTTAGTGTCGATAGGTGCTTGAATTCATGAGAAGTCATAGGAAGCGATTTGGTGCCAATTGCCGTGTTTTTGAATTGTATGTGTCGTAGGGTGGACGTTGTTGCTTTGGGGTGTTTGTACGAGTTTGGTTCAATGTTAGGGTATGCTAGGATGGGTCTCGGGGTGTCGGTTCATGGTCTGTAAATCGAGTCTAGAATGATAAGCATCGCAAGTATTGAATTTTCGTGGGTTACAAGTCACGCAGGTACACGGACCCGGACACGGACCCTTCAACGGGGTCCATGCCTTCGTTTTCTTCTTGGTGTCATTTTTGCGAGCCAACACGGACTCTCACACTGACCAGGCTACGGGGTCCTTGCCTTTGTTTTCTTCGAAGTACTATTTCCCAGTGCCTACACGGACCTCTAGACGGACCCTAGCACGGGTCCGTGTCCTTCTTTCTTTTCGGTAGGTCTTGTAGCGAACCTACCCGGACCCGTAGCCGGACCTGGGCATGGGGTCCGTATACCACCTGTTTTAAGAAAAATGTATTGTGTTCTTGGGAGTTTCACGTCATGGTTTAGTACGATGATTTACATGAGGTCAAGTCCCGAGTGTTTTAGAAGGTCTTAAGTTATTTATTGAATTGGGTGGTGAGCATGTATACCTACGTCTAAGTTATGCAAGTTAAGTATGTAAACTCATGTTAGTATGTTGCAGCAACGGCCCCAAGTGAGATCCAACGAATCCCTCAAGGCCAAGTAAGTATGTTCGACGTGCAAAAGAAAATATTTTAAGTTTTTGAGGTATGTTAAATGTCTTGTGACCAAATTATGAACGGGTTTGGAAGCCTGAGAACGTGTCCGGGGACCTCTCCAACTATGAATGAGTTTGGAAGTCGGTGAACGTGGCCGAGGACCTCTCCACCCCGTTAAAGCATGAACGAGTTTAGATCAGGATTAGAAAGCGTTAAAGCATGAACGAGGACCAATCCACCCGTTAAAGCATGAATGGGGATCTCATGTATGTGGCAGTGGATCTTTCCTGTCAGCCCATACTGTGGTTTAGTTTGATCAAGCGATTTATGTTATGGGTCACTTGCTTTGAAACATGCCTCTACGCAAAAAAAAAATGATGAAGTTATATATGTACAAGTATGCAAGCATGTTTATGAAAAGTTTTCACGTTATGGCACGTCTATGTTATGTATGTATGTTCAAGTTTAATTGCAAGTTCAAGTTTCACGTATGTACGCTCTATTTTGAAGTTGCATGTGGTTTTATTACGTAATACTCGTTACTTCCAGTTTATACGTGTTGAGTCTTTAGACTCACTAGACTTGATCGATGTAGGTGAGGATGATTTTGAGGAGACTAGGGGTGGGAACCAAGGAGCTGGCTTGGACTGAGCAGGAGGCTAGACCCGAGGACCGCCCATGTCATTTTAAGATTTTACGAAAGTTTCAAATACTCTAATTTCATGTTACTGATTATGAGTTTTAGACAAGTAACTTTAGTAAACTTCGTTTGAGATTTTTGTTGCAACAACATTTGGGGATGAACAGTTATTTTACCGAATTTTGAAGGTTCACCTTTTATTTAGGAAAATTTTTAATTTTTCCGCAAATTTTAAATAGTTGAAAGTACGGTACGTTACAGTTGATATCAGAGCGATGTTCTTGTAAAGGGTTACGCCTACTGCCAGTTGCAAGAAGCTCACGAAGTCACACATCAAGTCTGTAAGTTGTAAAATTTTAAGTTCTTTCATGTATTACGCGATACGTCATGACTTCAGCATGTACATAATTAAATTCAAATTACGTGCATCTTATGTCATTAATATCATGTTCATGCATGTGGGTTTATGTGTTGGGTAAATTTGGAACAGTATGCCTCTTAGACGTATGGTTAACCGTGAAGCAAGAGATGAGGACAGAGAGGCTCGGAATGAGGAGAGGGTCACTCCTCCTCATCCACCCCCGGATATGCAGGCGCAGATGCTTGCAGGTATAACGCAATTCTTCGCGCAGTTTGCGGGGAACAAAGCTGCAGTTGACGCAGGGGCGAGGCCCCGATCGGAGGTTGTGTATGAAATATTTCGGAGGATGAACCCGAAAGAGTTCTCGGGGACGACTTACCCGATGGTGGCTGATGGATGAATTAAATCCATCGAATTGATCTTTGATTTTATGGAACCGTCAGATGCAGACAGAGTGAGGTGCACCATCTTCTTGCTGACCGGAGACGCTAGGCTGTGGTGGGAAAGTGCGTCTGTGTCGGTTAATTTGCAGACGTTGTCTTGGAATGGGTTTAAAGAGGTGTTCTACTCTAAGTACTTCACTGAAGAAGTACAATCCAGGCTAACCTGAGAGTTCATGGCGCTGCGACAAGGAGACAGCAACGTAGCAGAGTTTGTGAGGAAGTTTGAGAGGGGGTATTACTTTGTACCCCTGTTAGCTAATAATATCCGGGAGAAACTGAGACATTTCATGGATGGGTTGCAGCTGGTCTTGCGCCGTGACGTCCGAGTTGCTGGTCCTACTACTTACGCAGTTGCNTTGTGGTGGGAAAGTGCGTCTGTGTCGGTTAATTTGCAGACATTGTCTTGGAATGGGTTCAAAGAGGTGTTCTACTCTAAGTACTTCACTGAAGAAGTACGATCCTGGCTAACCTGAGAGTTCATGGCGCTGCGACAAGGAGACAACAACGTAGCAGAGTTTGTGAGGAAGTTTGAGAGGGGGTATTACTTTGTACCCCTGTTAGCTAATAATGTCCGGGAGAAACTGAGACATTTCATGGATGGGTTGCAGCTGGTCTTGCGCCGTGACGTCCGAGTTGCTGGTCCTACTACTTACGCAGTTGCCGTGTCAAGAGCTTTGGCGGCAGAGCAGGATCAGAGAGACATTGAAAATGACAGACAGGGCAAAAGGCCCTATCAGGCTCCACAGCAGCAGCAACAGCAGCGACCTCAGTTTGAGAGGCCGTTCCAGGGGCTGCCAGGGAAGAAGCCATACCAGGGATCGTCGAAGGGCAGAGGTCCAATTCAGCAGCAGAGGGCGCCAGCATCCCGGGCAGTGTCTATGGGGATCAGGAAAATGCTTTAAATGTGGAGCCAGTGACCACATGCTTAAGGACTGCCCACAGCGGGTGCAGCCGACCCAAGGAAGAGTGTTCTCCATGCATGATCAGGAGGCGAATCCAGATACGACACTATTGACGGGTAAACGTATTTAATTCAGCACCGTATTATTTGCCATGCATGTGTTGGAATTTTAATCGGGTTTATTAGTGTGCTAGTATTTACTTTGGTGACTTAGCATATAAATTGGCTACTATGCTTGAGGTTAAGGTTAGAACTGTAGAACCCGTTAAATCAGGCTACATATAAGCCATGCATAATTACTATTATTTAAATTAAAATGATTTTTATGCATGAGGATTTAAAATTCATTCTTTTAAAATTGTTGAGTTATTTTACGCAGTAGTTTAGTTTTATCTTTTCAGTTAAGTAAGTGAGGCCGGACTGGAGTTGAGGTATTAAGATAAAAATTTAATTATAAGAAAACATTCCAAGAATTTATTTAAGATAAATAATGATTTATTTTAATATAAAAGAAAGTTTAAGAATTTAATTAATTAATTAGATATAAGTAGTAAATAATTCGTTTATGTCCAATAATTTAATTAAAAGCCTAAATTAATATATGACCAATTGAGATAAGTTAATCTAGGCTTATTTTATTTAAGAAATTATAATTTAACATGATAGCAAATTTACCTTCAAGATTTAAAATTTGTCATGCATGCAAGATAATTACCATCCTAAATTAATTTATTTATTCACTAAAATACTTAATGGGTAGATAAAAATTTAAAGATTTAAAATAAAATATTTAAGCAATATTTTTCCTCCATTATCTTAGAAAAATCGGCCACCTCCTAGAAGATTTAAAAATATTTGACAACTCACCACTTGATTCATTTCCTTAATCTTTTCTTGGTTGATAATTCCCCCACCTTTTTAATCACCAATAATTAATCAATTAAGCAATATTCCACCTTGTACCTAGACTCAATTTTCGGCCACATCCCATTTAAATTATCCCTCAAAATCCTATGATATAAAACCATTTCCTTATCTCACAAATTCAAAGAAAGCAAGATTTGATCTTGCCATTTAATTCCATTTTATCTTGCAACCTTCTCTTCATTTTCCCTAGCCATTCTCCCCAACCCATTCTCTCAAAATTCCAGTCTCTTTCAGCAAGAAAAATTGTGTGAGGCTAGAGGAAAAGTAAGAGAGAAAAACAAGAAAGTGAAGCAACTCCGTCTCCGCCGCGCCGCGTCGTTGTATTGATTTGTTTTTCATTTCAAACAAATCCAAGGCATGTATATATGGTTTCTTTGCTCTTCAATCAAGTTATATAAATAATTTAAAACATTACATGTACATGAATCATGCAGCAAAATCGATTTTTGGACAGCAACTTTCGAAAAACATGTACAGATTTTTCGGCCTTCCTCTTGTGCCTTCACATGTTGCATGGTTTTTGTGATTGCAGGGGTTGGCTCATGTCCAGGCTTTCCAGGCTGCATCTAGGAAGGTTATAGGATGTGTTAGGAAGGGATTTTCCCATTGGTTAACGTCTCTTTTTCCCCCAGCAACTCGAAAGGACAGCAACTCGTCCATAGTGCATTGTGTCTGGGGTTGCATGATTTATGGTCTAAGGCAAGTGTTCTGATCTTGGCTGCCCTAGGGGCTGTAGACATGGTTAGAACCTCTCCTTGACATGTCTAGGACATGACCAAGATGCCCTTTCATGTCTTGGTTCATGTCCTCATCGGTTTTTAAAACAAACAAAGAACAGCGCCCCTTCGGTTTTAAAATTCTGGTTTTGTAGAGTGTGTTGAGTTTCGGTTTTGGGATGTTAGGTGGGTTGTGATTGGCTTATAGCCCTTATCCATGACTCATACAACACCTTAGCATGTCTAGCATGAACCATGATTAACCTCATAACCATTGGACCCTTCATTTGACAGTAAAACTAGGAAGACACCCCACGCGAGTGAGGCGTGTTCTCGGGTGGAGATTGTGAGTGGTTTCGGGTGTTGCTTGGATTGTGGTTGGCCTAAGGCCCATAGCCATGGTTCAAACCATACCTTAGGGTGTTGGTAAAAGGCTATGGTCGGTGGTTCAAGCCCCAATGGCCAATAGCCTCACAAACGAAGCACGGATGCACGGCAGCTGCTGCGGCATTTTTGACAGCAGTTTAAGCTTCGGTTCAGAGGCTTGTTTCGAGTTCTTGGTTAGCTTTTAGCTTATGGGCTTGGACTGGACAGTTCCTCATTGAGTTAGGAAGGTCATGTTTTTGGCCGTTTGTGATTTGGTTAAATTTAGAGGTCGTACGAGAATTTACGGTGCAATGTGCCAAAGTGACTCTCGAAAGACTGTTTCTTGATTTTGGCCTCCATTCACTATTTTCGTGTATTGCAGCCCTATGGTCATGTTTTCCAGTATTTTAAGAGTATTTTAATCATGGCTAAATGATGGTTCGATGTTGGTTCGGGTTGGTACGAAGCCATGATTGAATACTAAGTTCGTTGGGCATAATTGTCCCGTTTTTGGGTTCAATTACGAGGTTTTGGTCAAGTTAAGTTTATTTGCATGTTCTCATGTTAGGATTAGGATGCAGCGAGCCTGGAAACGATCCAACCCATTCGGTAAAATAAAACAGGATATTTAATTATATTACGTGCGTAAAATATAAAAGTTTATTTTTTAGATATATGCGATATTGTTTGTAGCCACCTCACGTTCATGGGATTCCAGCTTATGGGATTATTACTTCACCCGTTGACCTACGACATGTTCATGTTCATGTATGGGTACGGATATCCAGTCCAAGGGCTGTGATGATCTCTACCGCCCAGTATACTGTGATTTAGTCTGATCAGACGATTCATGTTATGTTATGTTACGTTATGTTATGGGCCACTCGCGTAGAACATATTCTCAACAGAAAATTATGATATGCTATTTTATGACAGGGCTCTATCAAGCAAACATTTTACGTACGATTTTCAGTTACGCACGTATTTATAATTAATAATGACACGATTTCCATGTTTACGTTACGACACGATATTTTTAAGTTGCATACGATTTTATTATATATTTACTTGTTATTTCACGATATATGCATGCTGAGTTTTAAGACTCACTGGACTTGATTGTTGTCGGTACTGATGAGGTCGAGACCGAGGGCGGGGACCAGTGAGCTAGCTTGGGTCGACAGTAGTAGGAACCCGAGGACCTCATTTTCAGCACTTACTATTTTTATTCAAAAACTCAGTTTTATTTTGTCGAATTATTTTAAGTTGTTATTCTGAAAATCTTATTTACTTTCGCTGCTACTTTAAATATTGGATCTTTTTATCAGTATATTTTACGAATGAGTCATTTTATTTATTTAAAGAGAAAATTTTAAGTTCTTCCGCAAATTTTCAAGTACGAAATACGACCCTCTACAAGAACATTGGGAGATAAGTTTTGTATTGTGCTGACGTCTCTCAGGAAATATTTTCATAAAGAGAGTTGCCACGAAGGCCTTGATAGATTTTGGGGCTACTCTCTTTTATTTCGGAGACTTTCGCTAGTCACCTAGACGTCAAGTCTATTGGACTCGACGTGAGCTATTCAGTGACGGTCCCATCAGGAGAAGAATTGACAGCTACTAGTGTGGTCAGAGACATCGATCTGGAACTCCAGGGCCACCTAGTGTACGCCGATTTTATTGTGTTGCCAATGTCAGAATTTGATATTATTTTGGGAATGGACTGGCTGACGAAGAACAGAGTTCTCATCGATTTATAGAAAAGGTTAGTGTTAGTATGACCTATGGGTATGGAGCAGTTTCTCTTTGAGCCAGATAGATGGAGAAGTTTCCTTCGCATGATCTCTTGCATGTAGGCACAGAGACTTATTTACAAGGGTTGTAAGGATTTCTTGGCCAGCATTGTTTCGGCGCCTGATGCACCCACTCCGTCGAGATCTGAGGTACCCGTAGTCAGAGATTTTCCTGACGTCTTTCCGGATGACGTAACAGGTCTTCCACCACAGAGAGAGGTGGAGTTTGCAATCGATATTATGCCAGGCACTGTGCCAATATCCAAGACACCGTACCGATTAGCTCCAGCTGAGATGCTAGAACTCAAACAGCAGATTCAGAAGCTTCTTGACAAGGAATTTATTCGCCCTAGTTTCTTGCCAGGGGGCGCGCCAGTGCTTTTTGTAAAGAAGAAGGATGGGAGCATGAGGCTGTGTATTGATTACCGTGAATTGAACAAAGTAACGATCAAGAATAAATATCCATTACCAAGGATCGAGAACTTGTTCGATCAGTTGCAGGGAGCTTCGGTGTTCTCTAAGATAGATCTTCGATTAAGGTATCATCAGCTGAAGGTGAAAGACGCAGATGTTCACAAGACAGCCTTCAGGACCAGGTATGGGCATTACGAATTCTTGGTGATGCCATTTGGACTGACGAATGCTCCAGTTATTTTCATGGACCTCATGAACCGAGTATTTCAGCCTTACCTTAATCATTTCGTCATAGTATTCATTGACGATATTCTTATTTACTCGAAGAGCCATGAGGAGCACAGTCAGCACTTGAGAGCAGTTTTACAAATCCTACAGAGTCGCAAGTTATTTGAGAAGTTCATTAAGTGTGAATTCTGGTTGGAGAAGGTAGCGTTTTTGGGTCACATAGTGTCTAGCAGGGGTATTGAGGTGGATCCAGCAAAAATGATAGCTGTTAAGGAATGGGTGGAGCCAAATAGTGCTTCAGAGATCCGTAGTTTTCTGGGTTTAGCAGGTTACTACTGTAAGTTTATTCAGGGGTTTTCGTCGATAGCAGTGCCGCTCACTTCACTGACTAAGAAGAATGCTAAATTCATGTGGAGTGGAGAGTGTCAAAAGAGCTTTGATACATTGAAGCAAGCTCTCATTTCAGCGCCAGTGTTAGCCATGCCATCGGGACAAGGCAACTTCGTGCTATATACCGATGCATCTAAGCTCGGGTTAGGCGCAGTATTGATGCAGCATGGTCGGGTCATAGCATATGCTTCCAGGCAGTTGAAGGTGCACGAGAAGAATTACCCGACTCACGATTTAGAACTAGCCGTCGTCGTCTTTGCATTGAAGATTTGGAGACACTACCTAACGGCGAGAAATGTAAGATTTTCACCGACCACAAAAGTCTCAAGTATTTCTTCACGCAGAAAGAAATGAATATGAGACATAGACGGTGGTTAGAGCTGGTAAAAGATTACGACTGCAAAATTAGCTAACATCCGGGAAAGGCTAACGTTGTCGCAGACGCTTTGAGCAGATAAGTGGCAGTTGTAGCACAGTTGTCAGTGCAGAGACCTCTACAGTCTGAGATTCAGAGGTTTGGCCTAGAGGTTTATCGTAAGGGCAGAGCTCCGAGGCTGTCTAATCTAACAGTCCAATCTTCTTTGCTAGACCGTATCTGAGCAGGTCAGTCTTCAAATGAGTAGTTGCAGAAATGGAGACTGAAGGATGAAGCTAAGGGCAGTGTGCTCTACACAGTGTCACATGGTATTGTGAGATAAAGAGATAGAATGTGGGTGCCTAATGTTGATTCCATCAGAGAGGATATCATGTCAGAGGCACATGCATCTCCGTATTCCATCCATCTCGGAGGTACCAAGATGTACAAGGATCTACAGACCTTGTATTGGTGGCCAGGGATGAAGCGAGACATCCGCCGACTTGTGTCTGAATGCCTCACTTGTCAGAAGGTTAAGGCAGAACATCAGAGGCCAGCAGGAATGCTTAAGCCACTCCCTATCCCTGAGTGGAAATGAAACAATATTACCATGGACTTTGTCGTTGAGTTGCCAAAGTCAGTCAGAGGTTTTAATGCCAATTGGGTCATAGTGGATCGACTCACCAAGTCAGCGCACTTTTTTCCAGTGAAGACGATTTTCTCCATGACGCAGTATGTGGAGCTTTATATCAGGGAGATAATGCGTTTGCATGGGATCCCAGTTTCC
Organism: Primulina huaijiensis; assembly: GCF_012295235.1. Classification (NCBI taxonomy): domain Eukaryota; kingdom Viridiplantae; phylum Streptophyta; class Magnoliopsida; order Lamiales; family Gesneriaceae; genus Primulina; species Primulina huaijiensis. The sequence goes on from NC_133306.1 coordinate 9,137,696, forward strand.
ATTGTGTCCGACAGGGACCTGAGATTCACATCGTCCTTCTGGAAGAGCCTACATGCAGCTATGGGGACGAAATTGCTTTTCAGTACAGCATTTCACCCACAGACCGATGGCCAGTCTGAACGTGTAATTCAGATTTTGGAGGATTTGTTAAGAGCCCGTGTGATTGATTTCCAGGGGAGTTGGGAATCAAAGCTACCTCTACTGGAGTTTACCTACAACAACAGCTTTCAAGCATCTATAGGTATGGTTCCCTATGAGGCATTGTATGGAAGGAAGTGCAGATCACCAATTCATTGGGATGAGGTTGGTGAAGAAGCGGAACTTGGGCCAGAGATAGTTCAGCGGACTGCAGATGTGGTGGTCAAGATCCGAGATAGAATGAAGACCGCTCAGAGTCGTCAAAAGAGCTATGCTGATAAGAGGAGGAGAGATCTCGAGTTTGACATAGGTGATCACGTTTTTATAAAGATAGCACCTACGAAGGGTGTTATGAGGTTTGGGAAAAGAGGCAAACTGAGTCCGAGGTTTATTGGACCATTCGAGATTCTTGACAGAGTTGGGACACTAGCTTATCGTGTTGCCCTTCCG
>NC_133306.1:9139260-9145107 GCF_012295235.1 Primulina huaijiensis
GGATCTCTGATGCATTCTTTAGCTCAACCCATTCCTTAACAGCTGCCACCTTTACTGGATCTACCTCAATACCACTGCTAGACACTATATTCCACAAAAACACTACCTTCTCCAACCATAATTCACACTTACTGAATTTTGCAAATAACTTGCGACTCTGCAGGGTCTGTAAAACCATTCTCAAGTGCTGACTATGCTCCTCCTGGTTCTTCGAGTAAATAAGAATATCGTCAATGAACACTATGACGAATTGGTCAAGATCGGGTTGAAATACTCTGTAGAACCCGTTAAATCAGACTACGTATAAGCCATGCATAATTACTATTATTTAAATTAAAATGATTTTTATGCATGAGGATTTAAAATTCATTCTTTTAAAATTGTTGAGTTATTTTACGCAGTAGTTTAGTTTTATCTTTTCAGTTAAGTAAGTGAGGCCGGACTGGAGTTGAGGTATTAAGATAAAAATTTAATTATAAGAAAACATTCCAAGAATTTATTTAAGATAAATAATGATTTATTTTAATATAAAAGAAAGTTTAAGAATTTAATTAATTAATTAGATATAAGTAGTAAATAATTCATTTATGTCCAATAATTTAATTAAAAGCCTAAATTAATATATGACCAATTGAGATAAGTTAATCTAGGCTTATTTTATTTAAGAAATTATAATTTAACATGATAGCAAATTTACCTTCAAGATTTAAAATTTGTCATGCATGCAAGATAATTACCATCCTAAATTAATTTATTTATTCACTAAAATACTTAATGGGTAGATAAAAATTTAAAGATTTAAAATAAAATATTTAAGCAATATTTTTCCTCCATTATCTTAGAAAAATCGGCCACCTCCTAGAAGATTTAAAAATATTTGACAACTCACCACTTGATTCATTTCCTTAATCTTTTCTTGGTTGATAATTCCCCCACCTTTTTAATCACCAATAATTAATCAATTAAGCAATATTCCACCTTGTACCTAGACTCAATTTTCGGCCACATCCCATTTAAATTATCCCTAAAAATCCTATGATATAAAACCATTTCCTTATCTCACAAATTCAAAGAAAGCAAGATTTGATCTTGCCATTTAATTCCATTTTATCTTGCAACCTTCTCTTCATTTTCCCTAGCCATTCTCCCCAACCCATTCACTCAAAATTCCAGTCTCTTTCAGCAAGAAAAATTGTGTGAGGCTAGAGGAAAAGTAAGAGAGAAAAACAAGAAAGTGAAGCAACTCCGTCTCCGCCGCGCCGCGTCGTTGTATTGATTTGTTTTTCATTTCAAACAAATCCAAGGCATGTATATATGGTTTCTTTGCTCTTCAATCAAGTTATATAAATAATTTAAAACATTACATGTACATGAATCATGCAGCAAAATCGATTTTTGGACAGCAACTTTCGAAAAACATGTACAGATTTTTCGGCCTTCCTCTTGTGCCTTCACATGTTGCATGGTTTTTGTGATTGCAGGGGTTGGCTCATGTCCAGGCTTTCCAGGCTGCATCTAGGAAGGTTATAGGATGTGTTAGGAAGGGATTTTCCCATTGGTTACGTCTCTTTTTCCCCCAGCAACTCGAAAGGACAGCAACTCATCCATAGTGCATTTTGTGTCTGGGGTTGCATGATTTATGGTCTAAGGCAAGTGTTCTGATCTTGGCTGCCCTAGGGGCTGTAGACATGGTTAGAACCTCTCCTTGACATATCTAGGACATGACCAAGATGCCCTTTCCTGGCTTGGTTCATGTCCTCATCGGTTTTTAAAACAAACAAAGAACANTCTTGGTTCATGTCCTCATCGGTTTTTAAAACAAACAAAGAACAGCGCCCCTTTGGTTTTAAAATTCTGGTTTTGTAGAGTGTGTTGAGTTTCAGTTTTGCGAGGTTAGGTGGATTGTGGTTGGCTTCTAGCCCTTATCCATGACTCATACAACACCTTAGCATGTCTAGCATGAACCATGGTTAACCTCATAACCATTGGACCCTTCATTTGACAGTAAAACTAGGAAGACACCCCACGCGAGTGAGGCGTGTTCTCGGGTGGAGATTGTGAGTGGTTTCGGGTGTTGCTTGGATTGTGGTTGGCCTAGGGCCCATAGCCATGGTTCAAACCATACCTTAGGGTGTTGGTAAAAGGCTATGGTCGGTGGTTCAAGCCCCAATGGCCAATAGCCTCACAAACAAAGCACGGATGCACGGCAGCTGCTGCTGCATTTTTAAGCTTCGGTTCAGAGGCTTGTTTCGAGTCCTTGGTTGGCTTTTAGCCTATGGCCTTCGACTGGACAGTGCCTCATTGAGTTAGGAAGGTCATGTTTTTGGCCGTTTGTGATTTGGTTAAGTTTAGAGGTCGTACGAGAATTTACGGTGCAATGTGCCAAAGTGACTCTCGAAAGAGCGTTTCTTGATTTTGGCCTCCATTCACTATTTTCGTGTATTACAGCCCTATGGTCATGTTTTCCATTATTTTAAGAGTATTTTAATCATGTCTAAATGATGGTTCGATGTTGGTTCGGGTTGGTACGAAGCCATGATTGAATACTAAGTTCGTTGGGCGTAATTGTCCCGTTTTTGGGTTCATAAAATATAAAAGTTTATTTTTGAGATATATGCGATATTGCTTGTGGCCACCTCACGTTTATGGGATTGCAGCTTATGGGATTATTACTTCACCTGGTGACCTACGACCGGTTCATGTTCATGTATGGGTACGGATACCCAGTCCAAGGGCTGTAATGATCTCTATGGTTTAGTCAGATCAGACGATTCATGTTATGTTATGTTACGTTACGTTATGGGCCACTCGCGTAGAACATATTCTCAACAGAAAATTATGATATGCTAGTTTATGACAGAGCTCTATCGAGCAAACATTTTACGTACGATTTTCAGTTACGCACGTATTAAAAATTAATTATGACACGATTTCCATGTTTACGTTACGGCACAATATTTTTAAGTTGCATACGATTTTATTATATATACTTGTTATTTCACGATATATTCATGCTGAGTCTTCAGACTCGCTAGACTTGATTGTTGTAGGTACTGATGAGGTCGAGACCAAGGGCGGGGACCAGTGAGCTANCAAAGGCGGGGACCAGTGAGCTAGCTTGGGTCGGCAGCAGTAGGAACCCGAGGACCTCATTTTCAGCACTTACTATTTTTATTCCAAACTCAGTTTTATTTTGTCGAATTATTTTAAGTTGTTATTCTGAAAACCTTATTTACTTCCGTTGCTACTTTAAACATTGGATCTTTTTATCAGTATATTTCATGAATGAGGCATTTTATTTATTTAAAGAGAAAATTTTAAGTTCTTCCACAAATTTTCAAGTACGAAATACGGCCCTCTACAGTTGGTATCAGAGCCTATGTTCTTGTAAAGGGTTGTACTACTACTGACCTCGAGAAGCTCACAAAGTCACGTCTTCGGTCTGTAAGTTTTACGTTTGCGCATTTCGTTTAAAGCATGAATTATTTTAACAGCATGTTTTCATGAAATATTTTATGTCCAGATTTTTTTTATTATGCAGTATTTAATTAAATTTAAAGAAGTAATGTAATTATGCATGATGGTTACGTATGGGTTATATGTATGGAACAGTATGCCTCCTAGACGTATTCTTGAGCGCGCGAGAGATGATGAGCCTCACCAGGAGGACGGTCAGAACCGTAGGCAGGAGAGAGATTTACCTCCACCCCCTCCATCGGACATGAATGCCCAGATGCTAGCTGGGATGACTCAGTTCTTCGCACAGTTTGCGGGGAACAATGCTGTGGCAGCCAAGTTGAGGCATTTTATGGAGGGTCTACCGCTGATCTTGCGCCGTGATGTTAGGGTGGCTGGCCCTACTACTTGTGAGGTCGCTGTCTCCAGAGTGTTAGCCGCAGAGCAGGATCAACATGATATTGAGAGGGATCGCCAGGGCAAGCGACCAGTCCAGATGCCGCACCACCCTCTTCCTCAGCAGCAGCATCAGAATAAGAGACTTTTCCACGGCCCACTCAGGAACAGAGGGCAGCAGCAGCAGCAGGGACGGGCAGTCCCGAGGGCCGTTGAGCATCGAGTCTGTGCAAAGTGCTCGCGCCGTCATGCCGGAGTTTGTATGTACGGCTCAGGAAAGTGTTACAAGTGTGGTAGTCCAGACCACCTGCTGAAGCAGTGCCCGCGGGGGAGTCTGCCTACTCAAGGCAGGGTTTTTGCTCTCCATGCAGTGGAGACGAACCTGGAGACTATGCTCATGACAGGTATCTTAAAGCTTTAAGTTTGTGTTTGAATTTCGATGTTTTGGGAGTCGGGGTTAAGATTTTGAACTTAGAATTGCGTTATGATTGCATGCTCTAATCAGGGTCATTTTCGGGGATTAGGTTAGAAGAACTTTGACCTTCGTCTGTCTATAAGTTTAGTTCTTGTAATTATTGGGTTCGGCTTGATGTTCCAACCTTTCAGGGAGAATTTTTATTGCTGGTTCAGCTACGAAAGCCTTGATAGATTAAGGGGCTACTGATTCGTTCATTTCAGAGGTCTTTGCGAACTTCTTCAAAGTCAAGACCGTTGGGCTAGATATAGACTACTCAGTAGTATTGCCGTCCGGAGAGGAGATGACACATTCTAATGTGATCCGAGACATAGACCTCGAGCTTCATGGCAATCTTTTTAATGCGGATCTGATTGTTTTGCCGATGCCAGAGTTTGACATCATTCTGGGGATGGACTGGTTATTAAGGAACAGAGTTTTGATCGACTTTCAGCGGAGATCTGTTCTATCCGACCGCCTCGGAGGGCGCAGTTCTTATTCGAGCCAGACAGGTACTTTCCTTTACCGCGCAATATACCTTGTGTCCAGGCTAGGAAGCTCATGCATAGAGGGTGTCGGGCGTTTTTAGCGACTTTTGTATCCGTTCCCGAGGCACCCAGTCAGTAAGCCTCCGATGTTTCCATTGTTAAGGATTTTCTAGACTTTTTTCCTGAGGACGTCTCGGGTATGCCACCCGAGCGAGAGGTGAAGTTTTCTATTGAGCTTATTTTAGGTACGGTACCGATATCAAAATCACCGTACTGATTAGCACCGACAGAGATGGCAGAACTGAAGAAGCAGATCCAGGAACTTCTAGACAAGGAGTTCATTCGCCCGAGTTTTTCACCATGGGGCGCGCCAGTCTTGTTTGTGAAGAAGAAGGATGGTTCGATGAGGCTCTGTATCGATTACCGAGAATTGAACAGGGTTACAGTGAAGAACAAGTACCCACTTCCGCTGATTGAAGATTTATTTGATCAGTTGCAGGGAGCTTCAGTGTTCTCAAAGATTGATCTGCGTTCCGATTATCACCAGTTGAGGTTGAAAGAAGACGATGTTCTCAAGACTGCTTTCAGGAATCGTTACGGCCACTTCAAGTTCCTTGTGATGCCATTCGATTTGACGAATGCGCCAGCGATCTTAATGGATATCATGAATCGCGTATTTCAGCCGTATCTTAACCAGTTCGTGATAGTATTCATAGACGACATTCTCATCTACTCAAAGAATCACGAGGAGCACAGCAGATATCTGACCGCAGTTTTTCAGACCTTGCAGAAACATAAGCTGTTCGCGAAGTTCAGTAAGTGCGAATTTTGGTTAGAGAAGGTGGCATTCTTAGGCCACATTGTTTCTAGTAGCGGTATCGAGGTAGACCCAGCGAAAGTTGCAGCAGTCAGAGATTGGGTTGTGCCGCAGAATGCATCAGAGATCCGCAATTTCCTTGGGCTAGCAGGATACTATCGGAAGTTTATTCAGGGATTATCTTCCATCGAAGTTCCACTCACATCATTGACAAAGAAGAATGTTAAATTTGTGTG
>NC_133306.1:9145207-9151751 GCF_012295235.1 Primulina huaijiensis
TGCATAAGCACGCCGTTAATATAAACTATTATTCGCGGCGCGCATTCGCACGCGGTTGATAGTCCTAGGATAACCGTCGCTAAGTAGCGACGGTTTCAACATTCCGTCGCTACTATTAGCGACAGTCTTTATTTTAATTCCGTCGCTATATTGCGACGGTGTTTCAAAAATCCCGTCGCTAATTAGCGACCGAATTAAAATAAAATCCGTCGCTAATCTTGTAATTACAATAAAAAAAAATTACGTTTACAATTTAATAAATCTTAAAAAAAACGTACACTATAATAACAATATTCATCTTAACTAACACTTAAAAATTTACTAAAAATAAAAACAAAAAAACGTACTTTAAATCGAAATTTAAAAAAAAATTGAAACAAAAAAACGTACCTTAAATCGAAATTTAAATTGCTTGAGAGTGAAAAATTTTAAGTGTTATGGAGTGTTGTGGTAGAATGTGGTTCGACTAGTTGTATTTAAAGATAATTTGCGACGGTTTTGTTTTACCGTCGCGTTTAGCAACGGTTTTTTATAAAACCGTCGCTAATGGCGACGGTTGTTAATGCGTCGCTAATAGCGACGTACGTCTCCCGTCGCTATGAGAGACGGTTATAATATTACCGTCGCTAATTTGAATTTAGCGACGGTTTGACGACAACCGTCGCTAATTTAGCGACGATTGAAAAAGAACTGTCGCTAATATAAATATTGTTTGAAAACCGTCGCTAAATATTAGCGGCGCACATTCACATGCACGCTGTCGTTTATATAATTTTTTAACGGCACACATAAACGCACACTGCGAATATTACTTATTCGCGGTGTGCTTTTAAAGCACGCCGCGAATAAGTAATATCCGCAGCGTGCGTTTTAAGCACGCCGTTGATACTATCAAGTGCAATAATATCAACAGCGCACATATGAGTGCACGCCGTTAAAAGAAATATTCGCAGCGTGATTTTAATGCACGCCGTGGATGACGTGTTGCAGAAAATTATTTTTCTTCTAGTGATAATTTCGATAATTTTAAACTTATTAACCCAAAATCAATTCTCATAATCAAATCTTAACTTTCATCAAACTTAAAATCCCAATTTATACATTTCTATATCCCAAAGTCGTTACAAATCCTCGAATCATTATTCCTTACGTCTAATTCCCAAAAATTAATTCAATTAATAACCATGAATCATAAATATTTTCTTAGAAAATCTACGTGTCCCAAAACATTCATAATATTCATGATTAATCTTATAGCCCAAAGAGTAAAACGTCAATACTAAAACCCAAAAAAATCAACATAGTCCAATTCCACCACGAAGCCAACATGCGTCGAAAAAAATAATTTTTCATTTCATATCATCATGCAGGAAACAACATAAAATCATATAAAGCATTTAAACTTACAAGTTTGAGGCTTGACGACTGATCTTCCCGGCTCTGATGGTGGAACAACCCTTTACAGGACCTTTGCTCTGATACCAACTGAAACGTCTGCTATTCGTTTTCTTAAAAAGTACTAGAATTTTTTTTTTCAAACCTCACTTAGCATTCGGCCGAACCATAAAATATTTTTGACCTCATTTTTAAAATAATTCAACCCACTAACATTTTACTAAATCTAAAAAATAACATTTGAAAAGTATAGCACATACTATTACCTCTCAAAAACCACTCATAAATAAATAAAAGTCATAAAAATATTCTTAACATAATTTAAAATCATAAATAATAACTAGTGCGGAAAACTAGCGTCGGTTCTCGGGTTATGTGCACCTTCAGTCCAGTCAGATCAACCATCAAGACCTCCATAAACATCATTATCATAATCACCTGCATCAATCACACCTAGTGAGTCTAAAGACTCAACACGTCATATTTTTGATAACAAGTAATACGTAATACAGTTCACATAAAACAGTGAAAAATACTTGTACTTAAAATATCGTTTTCATGAAGATGCATAAATTTTAAAAAAAATCATTTTCATGATGCATAAACTTTAAATAAAAACATTTTCATAATGATGCATCCTCTTTAAACATAAATATTTTCATAAACCTTTTCATAAACATTTTCATATCAACATAAACATATTCATATCCATATCCATATCCATATTCGTATCCATATTCATATTCATATTCATATTCATATGTTAAATTCAGATCGTGATTGTGATTCGTATTCTTAATCTTAATGGGCGATGGATCCATCTAAAGAAACCACAGTACTGGGCGGCGGGGCACACCAGCAACACTCTCACCGGTCAACTGGGCCATGGCCAACGTATTAACATATTCGTATTCGTATCACGTATTCGTATTCGTATCCGTATCAAAGGAAACACGATCGTCGGGCTCCCACTGGGACCATAACCCTCACGATATTTCCAACATGTAGTAGTCACAATCCCTTCACGTCCTTCAACATGTCCTATTTCCATCACTTAACTAAAATATGCATATAATATCGTTTTTCTTTTAAACCAAGCATGCAACATATCTTTTAAATGTCAATGTTAAATCATAAAAATCCATAAACATTTAAAAATCAAGCCCAGACCAACCCAAGCCTTGGAACTCAAGCAGCGACCCACTGAACCTTGACAGCACTTCACGCACAGCCCTTGCTTCCATGCGCCTACCTCCCGTTCCTCGCACCAGCAGCCAGCCCAGCCGTCCCAGACCCTGGCCCGACCCTTGTGCACCCTCCTATGACCCTAAATACCTATCCTGGACAAGCCCAAAGCCTCTAGGCCGAGCCCCTTCTTCCTGCACAACAGCAACACCTGCGCTACTTTCTTTCTAGTTCTCGGGTGGAGTCCTTCTTGGTAAGGACTCCTCCCAACCCCTGGTTTTCGAGTCCTAGCCCTCCTAGGACTCTCCCTAGGACCTAACCATGACCCCTAGGACCCAACCACCGAACCTGGTCGAGCCCTCTTGACCCATGCACAATCAACCGAAATTTGCACCTTGAAAGATCACCCAATACCTACGGCTTCTTCTTTCTGTTTTTGTGCAGCGTTTTGTTGCTTTTGTGTGTGATTCTAGACCTCTAAATTCATGTAAAACAATGTCTAAGCATGCCCTAATCATGGCAGCCCCTTTAACACATATAAAACATGATTTTGGAATTCAAAAACACAAATTTAGAACACATAGGCATGTAGTTACGAAAATTCAACTTGTGTGCTATGTTTTTCCTTAAAAATCATGCATAAAAATTACTATGGTGTGATGATGTTTGAAAGAAAGAAATATGACGTGCCTTTGCGTATTTAACGCACGAATATTCGATAGCGATGCGAAGAACTTTGACGTAGGAGAACGTAGGATGAATTCTCTTCAACGCTCACAAGGTTTCCCTTAAATTTTCAAAAGTTTCTCTTCAAAAATCTGGTGGGTGCATTGTAGTTGTTGTGGGGGAGAGAATTCTGAATTTGTTGGGGAAGGGGGCGTGTAGTTGTAAGTTTAATGGGTGGGTTTTTAGTTTTAAATATTGGTTAGAATCCTAATTAAACTCAAATTGCTAGCTTAGGCCCATTAACCATATTAATTAGGCCCAATTAGCCCATTAGTGTTTAATTAAAATATTAAAATAATTTTGCTTAAATAAGTTTGTTAATTTATTAGCCGGGTTGCCAAAACGTTCGTATTTTTTGTTGAAAATCCAACACCGATAAAAATTACGTCCTGGCGAATAAAATCACCTAAAAACCCCTTATTTTCAAAAATAATGAAAAGCATCACCCATATTTTAAATAATTAATAACAATTATTTTAAAAAAAATCATTTTCTATTTTTTTCAGCCCTCGGTCTCCGTTCCTCGATCGCAACTCGAATATTCTTTAAAAATACATTTTAATGCAACCATATAGAAAATATAATTTTAAACATGCAATTAAGCACAACATAATTAATTAATGCAATTAAAACATTTAATTAAAATACAAAAGAATTTAATAACTCAAATGCATGTGGTTCGTGTGTACCTTAAAATTTTCGGGCGTTACAACAATACTTACCAAAACTAACCTATATGGTGACATCTCTAATGATGTCTTAAATACATTTCTATATGCCCATAATGCATAAGTTAATCTTAAAGACCAATCTTTTCGATTTGGATTAACTGTTTTTTCTAAAATTTGTTTTATTTTTCTATTTGCAAGTTCAACTTGACCATTAATTTGAGGATGATATGAGGTAGAAATTTTATGTGTAATGCCGTATTTTCTTAACAAAGAAGAAAATGATTTATTTATAAAATGACTTCTCCCATCACTAATTATTGCTCCAGGTATTCCAAATTGGCTAAAAATATTTTTTTTTAAAAATTTTATAACAACATTATGATCATTAGTTCTACATGCAATTGCTTCAATCCTTTTTGAAACATAATCAACAGCGACTAAAATGTACGTATATCCAAAAGATAATGGAAATGGACCCATAAAATCTATCCACCAACTATCGAATATTTCAATAATTATGATTGGATTTAAAGGCATCATGTTTCGTTTTTAAATTGATCCCATCTTCTGACAATTTTCACAAGATTTGCAAAATAAATGCGTATCTTTGAATAAATACGGTCGATAAAATTNTATCCTGTGAATTCCAATAAGAAGGCATTTTATTTTTCACAAAAAAATTTACAATGTTAGCAAACCAGAGCATAATAGTAGCATAAAACAACTGATTATCTGGAAAATTTTCATTTATTGGTATTTCATTATGAGATGATTCAGTCATTATTCTAGATAAATGATCGGCTAAGACATTTTTTTCCTTTTTTTATCTTTAATTATAATATCAAATTCTTGTAACAATAAAATCCACCGTATTAATCTTGACTTAGCATCTTATTTATTTGATAAATATTTTACGGCAGAATGATCAGTGTACACAATAGTAGTAGAACAAATTAAATAAGATCGAAACTTATCTAATGCAAATACTACTGAAAGTAATTATTTTTCAGTATTTGAATAATTTATTTGTGCACTATTTAAGATTCTACTAGCATAATAGATTGCATACGGTTTTCCTTCTTTTCTTTGTCCTAACACAGCTCCTATAGCATAATCACTTACATCACACATTAGTTCAAATGGTAAAGACCAATCTGGAGGTTGTAAAATAGGTGATGTAATTAAAAGATTAATTATTTTTTTAAAAGAATTTTCACATTTCTGAGTCCATTCAAATTGTGTATCTTTTGTTAAAAGATTCGAAATTGGTTTAGATATTATGCTGAAATTTTTTATAAACATATAAAAACCTGCATGACCCAAGAATGATCGAACTTCTTTGACCATTTTTGGTGATGTTAAATTAGCAATAACATCAACTTTGGCTTTATCAACTTCAATTCTTTTTTCATATATCACATGACCTAACACAATCTCAGATTTAACCATATAATGACATTTTTCCCAATTAAAAACAAGATTTTTTTCTTTACATCGTTTTAATACTTCTTCTAGGTTTTTAAAACAATTTTCAAATGAGTTTCCAAAAACAGTTATATCATCCATAAAAACTTCTACAAATTCTTCAACCATATCACTGAAAATACTAAACATGCATCTTTGAAAAGTAGCCGGAGCATTACATAAACCAAATGGCATTCTTTTAAATACAAAAGTTCCGAAATGACAAGTGAAAGTAGTTTTTTCTTGATCTTATAATGATATAGGTATTTGATAATACCCCGAATACCCATCAAGAAAACAATAATAAGAATTTCCTGCTACTTTTTCTAGAATTTGATCTAAAAATAGTAGTGGGAAATGATCTTCTCTAGTTGCATCATTTAATTTTCTATAATCAATACACATACGCCAACTAGATGGAATCCTAGCTTGTAATAACTCTCCCTTTCATTTTTTATAACAGTGATGCCTGACTTTTTAGGTACTACTTGTGTTGGACTTACCGATTTACTATCTGAGATTGGATAGATAATTCAAGCGTCTAATAGTTTTAATACTTCATTCTTAACAACTTCCTTCACATGAGGATTTAACCTTCTTTGTGGTTGTTGATATGTTTTAGCATTTTCTTCCAAATGAATTTTATGTGTGCAAGTTAAAGGATTTATACCTTTTATATCTTTCAAAGTCCATCCAATTGCATTTTTATATTTTTTAAGTAATTTAATTAAATCTTCTTCTTGATTTAGTAGAAGAGTGGAAGAAATTACAACAGGAAATGTTTTATTTTCACCAAAAAATACATATTTCAATTCGAATGGTAAAACTTTTAATTCAAGTTTTGTATTATCATCTTCTTTAAAATTATTTTCAGAATCAAAACTTTCTATTGAAAAAATTTCAGATTGTTGATTTAAGTTTTCTTATTGTATATTTTCTTCCACAATTGTTTCAATTTCATTATCATATTCATTTTCATTAATACTTGGTTGTTTACATAAATTGAACACATTAAGTTCTAGAGTCATATTTCCAAAAGACAATTTCATTATTCCATTTCGACAATTAATTAAAGCATTTGAAGTTGCTAGAAATGGTCGTCC
>NC_133306.1:9154577-9187541 GCF_012295235.1 Primulina huaijiensis
GTATATATATGTGTGTGTGTATAATATAACAATAATAATTGATGAAATATTTATTGTATCAAAATTAAACAACAAATCAAGATAACCACTTCAATGGTATCAAGCATTTGATGTAAATTGATAACAACAAATAATTCATTTTTATACCTACAATAAAAAGAAATTAGCAAAATGAAAAGAAATAAAAAAAGAATATACAAAATATAAACAATCTTACTTCACCAAGAATTCATCCTCTTCACCTTGACATAATATATTTAGCTTTCCATGAGCTTACTTTTGATCAACACTAGAAACATCACTCATAATTGGGAAAATGAAAAATATATTGGAACTTAGAACTTTTATACACACTCACACTATATTTTACAATGAGATAGAATGATTCTCAAGCTAGCACAAGGCCTCTATTTATAGGCCAAATGAGAGAAAGGGTTAAAATTTTTATTAATGCCATGTAGTTGTAATAGTAGTCTTTGTCTGCTCCAACTTCAATTAATGTCCCTTCTTTCAATGCTTTGTTCCATGACTTTAATCATCGAATTTGATTATGCTCAAAACAGCAAACATGTGGGAAATTGTCTGTAGATGAATTTGACTACTTGGTTCACCTCATTTGGTTAAATATTAAAATAGTTTTGATGTTTTTATTATATGATGGTCATGGTGAAAGTAAATTTGTCCTCCTTTTGATATTATCACAATTTGATCATCTTAACGAACTTTTTAGGAAATCATGTCTTCTGCAAAGCNCATATAATAAATTATTAATTTTATGTTTCATCATTAGCTCGATGTTGGCTCAAGGTAGTTCGGGCATGGCTCGAGAAAATTTGAAATTGGCTCAAGGTGTAATGCATAGGCTCGGTTAGGGTTTTCTACATTGATAATAAATCGAAACACGGCTCACGGGGGTCGAGTCATGGTTCACGAGGACAAAAATAAATATAAAAAGTCTAAGTTTTTAATTTAGGAATTTTATATTAAAGTTTGAAATTATTCGAGATTAAAACGCCTTAAAAACGAATAATTAAAGTTTAATTAAAAAGTCTACTATTTAAGCTAAATAAAATTATGGAAAATTTAATTTAATCTTAAATAATTATTTGGGACATGTTAGAGTCAATGGAATTAAGAAAAAGTCAAATTCGAGGATTTTTACGTCTTGTTGTAAAACGATAATTTTACACTCTAAAATTAGTTAACGTCATGATAGTGTCCTGAATGTTGTTTTATATGCTAATATGATTATTTTTGAAATGTTTATGAATTTTTATATTTTTAAATATGACTTTTAAATGTTTATGGATTTTTATGATTTAATATGAACATTTAAAAAATATGTTGCATGTTTGGTTTAAAGGAAAAACGATATTATTATGCATGTTTTTATTAAGTGATGAAAATAAGAAATTTTGAAAGATGTGAAGGGATTGTGACTAATACGATGATATGTTGGAGATATCGTGATGGTGAAGGTCCCAGTGGGAGCCCGACGATCGTGTTTCCATTGATACGAATACGATGATATGTTAATACGTTGGCCAATGCATAGTTGATGGATGAGAGTGTCGCTGATGTCACCGTCGCCCAGTATTGTGGTTATATGTAGATGGATTCATCGCCCAATACGAATACAAGTCACAGTCAACGATCTGAATTCAACGAACACGAAAATGAATATGAATATGTTTATGATGAATATGAATATTAATATCTTGATATGAAAATGTTTATGTTTCAAGTTTATGCATTATTATGAAAATGTTATTTTAAGTACAAATATTTTTCACTATTGAATGTGACATGTATACGTATTATTTGTTATCAAGATTATGGTGTGTTGAGTCTTTAGACTCATCAGGTGTGATTGATGTAGGTGTTATGATAATAATGTTAATGGAGGTCTTGATGGTTGATCTGCCTGGACTAGAGGTGCACATGACCCGAGGACCAGCGCTTCTATTTTTCCGCACTTATGATTTACGTTTATGATTTATGTAAAGATTTTACGACTTTTTATTTATGTTTTGAGAGGTTTTTTAGTGGTGTTAATATTGGCTATACTTTTCAAAATATTGCTTTTTTAGGTTTTGTTTTATGTTTAAACTATTTCCTTGATTTTTCAAATATTAGTTGGTTGCTTTATTTTAAAAATGGTGTCAAAAATATTTTATATATTTGTGTAAGGGTTCAGCCGAAATAGTAAGAGTTTAAAAAAAAATTCTAGTACTTTTTAAGCAAAACGAGTAGGGACGTTTCAGTTGATTCTTGTGTATCTCATGTTGGTACAGGGAGGATGACAAAAGATTCTTTGGAGAGATGCTTGGTTGAGTCAGCATCTATGGTGGATGAAGGAGATTGGGACTTTAAAGAGGAGTTACTAGCTCTTAACATGTTACCGAAAGAAAATATTGATGCCCAGCAAGAGGAGCTACTTAAAGATGCAACAATGGATGTACCAAAAGTCACTCCTGAATCAAAGGAGCTACTAGGTCATTTGTGCTATGCATTTTTAGATGAGAGTTCGACTTATCCGGTAATTACATCTTCCTCACTTTCTGCTAATGAAAATGAAAAATTATTGAGAGTATTGAGGGAATTTAAATATGCCTTGGGATAATAAATAGCTAATATAAAGAGAATTTTGATGTATGAATCTTATGCTCCTTTTCTTGATCACCGAAGGAAACTTAACCCAGCCATGAAAAAAGTGGTGAGATCAGAGGTACTGAAATTGTTGAAGGCTGATCTTATTTATGCGACATCTGACAGTCCTTGGATTTCACCAGTTCAAGTTGTGCCTAAGAAAGGAGGTATGAATGTGGTAAGGAATGAGAGGAATGAGTTGATATCGACTCGCCCGGTGACTAGGTAGCGGGTGTGTATTGATTATAGAAAACTGAATGATGCAACAAGAAATGATCACTTTTCCCTCACATTTATTCATCAAATGCTGGATAGGCTAGGTGGTTATCATTATTATTGTTTTCTGGATGGCTATTCAGGTTATAATAAAATTACTATAGCACCAAATGAACAAGAGAAGACTACCTTCACTTGCCCCTAAGGTACATTTGCTTTCAGGCGAATGCCATTTGAATTTGCAATGCACATGCTATATTTCATAGGTGTATGATGGCCATTTTTTCTGATATGGTGGAGGAAATCATTGATATAATGGATGATAGATCGGTATTTAGTTCTTCCTTTGATCATTGTCTGCATAATCTTACACTTGTTTTGCAGAGGTGTCATGTGAAGAATTTAGTGCTGAAGTGGGAAAAATGCCACTTCATGGTGCAAGAAGGTGTTTTGCTTGGGCAAAAGATTTCAGCAAGAGGACTGGAAGTGGATAAAGCCAAGGTAGTAGTGATTTAAAACCTACCACCACCAAAGAATGTGAAGGTCATCAAAAGTTTTTTGGGATATGCCGGGTTCTATCGTCGTTACATTAAGGGTTTTTCTAAAATTACTAGGCCTTTGTGTAAGAAAAATTCCACTTTCATATTTGACGATGATTGCTTGCAGGCATTTAACAAAATCAAGAAGGCACTTGTTGCAGCACCAATTATGGCTGTGCCAGACTGGAAAGAGCCTTTTGAGCTTTTGTGCTATGCTAGTGATTACGCCGTTGGAGCAGTGTTAGGAAAAAGGAGAGAAGATGTTTTGGGCCATCTATTATGCTAGTCGTACTTTGAATTCGGCCCATCATAATTAAACCACCACCGAAAAAGAGATGCTAGCAGTGGTGTTTGCGTTCCACAAATTCAGAACATATCTTATTGGCACCAAAGTAACTGTTTTCACTGACCATGCAGCTATTCATTACTTCTTTGCCAAAAAAGATGCAAAGCCAATATTGATACGGTAGATATTAATACTCCAAGAATAGAAAGGTTGTGAGAATCAAGTGGCAGATCATTTGTCATGTTTGGAGCTCGAAAAAGAACAGAAAGAGGAGCTATCAATGAGTCATTCCCAGACGAACAAATTCTCAAGGTAACTACTACACGTCCTTGGTTTGCAGACATAGCTAATTTCCTTGCTGCAGGAGAACTCCATCGGATTTTTATCATCAAAAGAAGAAATTCTTTCATGAGGCAAAGTTTTATCTATGGGATGATCCCTACGTTTTCAAGAGATGTGCTGACCAGATGATTAGAAAGTGCGTAGCAGAGAACGAAGCGGGAGTTATTCTTGAACACTCCCATTCTTCGCCATATATTGGCCAATTTGGGGCGTCAAGAACAACAGCGAAGGTATTACAGTCTAGTTTTTATCGGCATACTTTGTTTAGGGACAATTATACCTTAGTCAAGTCATGTGATCGATGCCAAAGGGGGTTGACAATATTTCTAGACTCCATGAATTACTACTGACCAATATTTTGGAGGTGAAACTTTTTTATGTATGTGGTATTGACTTCATGGGACCATTCCCACCTTCTTTTAGTCAATCTTATATTTTACTTGCTGTTGATTATGTGTCAAAATGTGTGGAAATGATTGCCACTAGTACTAATGACGCTCGAGTGGCTGCAAAGTTTGTTCACAGAAATATCTTCACAAGATTTGGGACACAAAGAGCCATAATCAGTGATGAAGGTACACATTTTTGTAATAAAATCTTTAACTCACTTTTGGTTAAGAATGATGTGAAGCATAAGGTGACATTGGAATGCCACCCGCAAGCAAATGGACAAGCCAAAATATTTAACCGAGAGATTAAGCAGATATTGAAGAAGACTGTAATGACAAAACCGAAGGATTGGGCAATGAAACTAGATGATGCCTTATGGACGTACAGAACTACGTACAAGACACCTATTGGGACGTCTCCCTATAGGTTGGTCTTTGGTAAAGCCTGTCACCTACCACTGGAATTGGAACACAGAGCTTTTTGGGCCGTGAAAAAGCTGAACTTTGACATGGAAGCAACTAGTGAGCAACATCTTTTGCAGTTGAATGAGATGGAGGAATTCTGGAATGAGGCTTATGAGAACGTGAAGATCTATAAGGAGAACACCAAGAAATGGCATGACAAACAAATCTTGCACATAGACTTTGAGCCCGGACAACAAGAACTGTTGTTCAATTCACGCCTCAAGCTCTGTCCGGGTAAGCTAAAATCGATATGGTCAGGGCCTTTTACGATAGATTCAGTGCAACCATATGAAGCGATTGAGCTCAAGTGCAGTGATGGAAGAACCTTCAAGGTGAATGGACAGCGGGTCAAGCATTACTATAGGACTGAAGTGAAAAATGTTGACAACATTCCATTAGGAGAACCAAATTGAGATGGACTGGTGACAGTCGGGATGACGATGTTAAAGCAAGCGCTTGTTGGGAGGCAACCCAATTAGTATCTTTTAATGGTTTAGAGATTTTCTTCATCTTAAGTAGTATAATTGCTTTTGGGTTTTTATTTTATTTTATGCATGTGAAGATTAGACAGTGATACATGTTTTATTGCGTAGGTCAAGGTTGAAAAGAGGTGTGGAAAGAAGCTCAAGTGTTCGTAACTTCGGAAGTACCAGCGCCTAAGCGCCATTTTATTAGCGCTGCAGCGCTACTTTATGCGAAGGACTAAGCGCCTAGACACCATATTTAGGCGCCACGGCGCTCAGCAGGAAGAAACCTTAGCGCCTAGACGCGACTTATTTAGTGCCGTGGCACTAGACGGGTTATAAAAAAAATAGGGACTGAAAATTTCACTTTACCCTAATACATCACCAGCGCCGCGCCTCTCCCCTCCTCCACCATCAACAAAATCGACCTTCCTCCACATCTCGACCTTGTGAAACACTCTCATACTCAACACAAATCGTCAAGAGCCTAGTTCATCTTTATATCTCACATGCCAAGCTTCTTTTGAATCAAGAATTTCAACGAGGGTTTTCAAACGACTCGATCCCAGGCGAATTGCAGCGAAGTTCGGTCCGCTTAAACAAGGTGATTGTTTTGGGTGTTGTGAATCTCGCATTTCATGCTTTGTATTGTTGGGATTGAGTTGCTTGATTTCTGGCCACAAGGTGTTTGATGAATTGATTCAGTGATGTTGTCTCTTGATGGTTGATGGATAGTGGTGCAAGTATATCGCATTTAGTAGAAGAACTAGTGAGTGATTGATTATTTAGACATTGTGGTGGATACATTGTTGGAACATTGCTGTTTTTGAGGCGCTTTGTGGTTAAATCATGCCGCCAAAGAAAAGAAGTAAACTTGGTCAGAGTGGTAATGGTGAGTCGTCGTCTGCTAGCTTCGATAGACGACGTTTCTGTGATGTTACTTGAAATGTCCACTACTCGTTTTTTTTTAAAATATAGTAGAAAATTTTTTTCTTTCTAATTCATTCAACCAAATCACTAAGCATTTAAAATATGAATATTTTGCACCATTTAAAATAAACAAACCAACTATTATTTGGAAATTCAAAAGTAATTTAAAGCATAATATCGTAAAACATCAATTAATCTAAATTAACATTATTTCAAAAATAAACTTAACTCTAACATCCTCTCAAAAACCTCTCAAAAGCATCATAAGTCATAAAAATCTTCAAGTAATCATAAATCATAAACAAAGTTTTATTTGCGGAAAACTAGTGACGGTCCTCGAGTTGAGTGCACCTTCAGTCCAGCAAGATCAACCATTAAGACCTCCATTAACATCAATCTCATGCTCACCTGCATCGATCACACTTAGTGAGCCTATTGACACAGCAAACTTTAATCATGATAACAAGTAATACATATACATTTACAAGCAACGGTGAAAATAATTTTATTTAAAATAGCTTTCCATGAACATAAACTTTAACTTTTCATTTCAACATATCATATTATATTTCCTTTCATCATATACGTATATATTTTTCTTTTATTGAAATCAGATTCTCAATTGTGACATTAGTATTAGCTTAAGGACGATGGATTTATCTACGTATTGCCACAGTACCTGGCGGTGGGGACATCAGCGACACTCTCACCCGTCAACTGAGCCTTGGGCTTANACATATCATTGTATCATCGTATTAGTCACAATCAATTCACCTCCTTGAATTTTTCATATTTCCATCACTTATAAAAATTCATTCACACATAAATCATTTTTCTTTTAAATCAAGCATGCAACATATCTTTTAGCATTAACGTTTCATCATAAAATTCCATAAACATTTAAAATACACATTTTAACGTATATTATAGCATTCAAGGCACTGCCAGGACGTCTAACATTTTCAGGTGTAAAATGACCGTTTTGCCCTTAGAACTCTAAATTTCTCAATTTATCCTTAGACATTAAAACGACAACACAAATCCATCCAAACTTAACATATGAACTTAAAATACACCCATAATTATTTGTTAGACGTAGACTTAAGCTTCTCGACTACTTTCCCAATTCGTTTTTAAACTTAGACGTATATCCCGGTTTTGACTAGAATGTACTCAAAACTTAACCAAAATTTACCAAACTTGAACCATAGCTTAATAACACCTAACTAAACCATATTCAACCCAATTAAAGCACAATAAGACCTTCAAATCAGCTTAGATCATATACTGAATCCTTGCTCCTATTTTCGAAAAACCCTAGCCTTCTACCCTAGAAACCTTCAGCCCTAGCCCATCTCCTCCCCAACCAGACCCTAGATCACCCTCCTAGGACCATGACCGTGCCCATAGCAAGCCCCTAGACCAAACCTAACAGCCCTAACACACCCAACCTCCAAAACCGCAACTCCACAAACCATACGCGGCTCCAAGCTCACGCGATCACCTAGCCCTTCGAACCCAGCATCTTGCATCCACCCTAGGACCATACTATACCGAGCCCAAAGAACCTAGAAGCCCAGCCACTCAAACCTGATCACTAATTCCATGAACGGCCCTCTACTCCCACGCGATCACACCAGCCTTCGAGCCAAGCCTCTGTGACCACTCTAGGACCATCTTATCGTCCCCTTAGGTCTCCTGGTCATGCCATAATAGCAGCTAAGGCCTTGCCCTTGTAGAAACACAAGTTGTGCCCTAGCTTGCCCTTAAACCCTAGGTTTTCATTCATCCCTTCCCTAGCTCTTTTCTAGCCCTTAGCCCTGTCTCTTGTGACCCTTGAACCTATTGGAAAGCATCCCTTATGATGCTCCTACCATGGCAGCCCCTTTGTGCAATGTTAACATAAGTTTTGGATCACAAAAACTTGAGTTGTATGCATGTATATCCATAAAAAAGAAACAATACCATGTTTATCATTTTTATGCATGCAAGCATGTATCAAGCATATAATATGGTGTGAAAGATCAGAAAAAGGAGACTAAGGCATGCTCTTGCGTATTTTACGATCGAAATACGGCTTGCGATGCGAGGAACGTTGGCGGAGATGGACCGTTGCTGAAATCCTTTAATTCCCACGTGAATTTATCTCAAAAAATTGTGTGATGTGTGTGTGTGTGTTGGCTGATGAAGAGTCCTAGTGTGTTTTTTTGTGAGGTGTGCGTGAGTTGTGTGTGTTTAGGTTAGGATTTTGGTAGCTTTATTTTGATATATAAAACATGGTGCAAGCTTAGGCCTATTAACCTAGTATATTAGGCCCATTTAGCCCATTAGTTAATATTTAAAATATTTTGTTTAGGAAAGTTTGTGAAAATAACAGCCGAGTTCTCAAAAAGTTCTTATTTTTCTCGAAAATAGATTGTCAGTTTAAAATACGACTCGGCACATAAAAACACCTCATTTTCAGAAATTTCATTAAAAATACACCACACATTAAACAATTAAAAATAATTATTTAATAAATATATTTTCCCTTATATGGTCCCCGGTCTCCGTTCCTCGATCGCGTTTCGAATAACATTTAAACACAGTTTTAAGCATTCTAACAAAAAATCCAATTTTAAACATGTAATCATGCATATCATCATTAATTAATGCCATTAAAACCTTTTAATTAGTCATTTTGCATTTTCTCTACATTTGCATGCAGTTGGATTACGTCATCGTATTTTGGACCTTACAATTCCTCCATCCCTTCAGTGAAATTTCGTCCTCGAAATTAAAACTTACCAAATAACTTAGGGTGGCGACTCTTCATGTCACACACTTACTCTATGCTTAGCATAATTACCATAATCAAAATAGGGTTTGAATGATATGACTATAGTATGAAGCAAATCAAACAAGGGGCATCAATATTTGACAGTTTATAAAATTTTTGACACGATGTCCCTACATTTTTGTCTAAACCACAAACCCAAGCAATACCATATATAAAACAACATCAACATACGCCATATTGTTATACATATAGTCATAAACATTGTGAAACTTGTTCAAACCCTAACATAAAATCCCTTGGAATACATGTGCGGAAGCTATACAATAAGAAATCCCGGTTCTTGTCGAGGTAGGGCACGTCACAAGCATCCATTGGCGAAACGGCACCCTATGTCTCTCATTTACCTGATCCTGTAATACATGAGCTACGTGAGTTTATAAAACTCCATAAGTTGGCACTTGTACGTATCACTATGCGTAGAAGGAACATACATATCAAGTCGTGACAACAATGAATCTTAACACCATGTCATATCATAGCATATATTCATGTTCATTTTTGTACTTGAGCCTCATTAGTTGACCTGTATTACCGTGCTTGCATTATTATATAGCTACTACTGTGTTGGACGTCAGGGAGCAACCTTTGGCAACCTCACGTCCCTTGAACATATATTGGCCAATAGGTTTGGTGGACTTAAAACCACCCATGATGTCAACAAGCTCTATATCATGTAAAAATCAGTCCTTTTCCTTTCATGTTCATGTTCATGTTCATAACATAGCACCCATCATCAATATTCATGAGTTTCTTACATATTTAATACATAACAATGGAATATGGTGCTATATTTTCATCAATAAGATACTAACAATGTACATATAGCAATAATCAATGGAAAGTATTTTAAATCGTAATATTACTCATGTATTACTTCAAGAACATGCCAACTTACAGTCCAAGCGTAAGAACACTGGTTTGAGACGATGTTTCTCGCTCCTATACTGTCAAGTATATCAAAATCCAATCACCATGCCAATATGGTCTTCTACATATATAACAACCATTAAAAAGATGAAAACTTTCAACTCTATGATGCCCTTGTGATAGAGAACTAAATTCTAACTTCAAATGATGAAGAAGAAGAAGAAAAGAGCTTTTTGGAGGAAGAGTTCTTGTTTCTTTCGAGTTTATACTGTCAAAGAGGTTGAAGAAGTGGTAAAGAAGCTGAAGGATTTCGAAACTTATCTTTTCCTATGCAAGGCGGCGCTCGGGCGGTCATTTTCTACCATCCGAGCACGGAATGTTCTGTAAAAATACTAGGCTTGAAATGCACCGGCGCTCGGGCGGTCATTTTTTACCGCTCGAGCGCCACCTGTTCTGCCTCTGCGCACTACTTCATCAAAGATCTCTCCAGAAATGTATCTTCCGTTCATAATCGTAAAAAATGGTAAACATAAAATTGTAGCCCTATGTCTTGGCTTGAATCCCCAATTTTTTTCAGGTCATTTAGAGGTATGAGTGAACAGTTATGCCCATTCTCCCAACATGTGTCAGTGAAGGAATGACGATAAACACGAGACATTTCGGGCGCTTTTGACTTGTCTTCCACAATGATTTGGACAAAACCTGAAACACAAAAGTTGTAGCATTATATCTTAGCTTTCTAATGGTTATAACCTCACATAATTTGGATCAATATTCAAATCATTATGCTAAAACTCGTAAGAACTATCATATTTTCATCTCATTTCCTGCAGTCTCATACCAACTTTCATTACACTACTTTATCTATACATCTTACTATCATTATTTAGACACATATTGATTCTCAATACACCATAGACAATATAAAAATCATGTTCAATCTCAATATTGATAACTCAATCATCACGTGAAATCTAATGAGCTAAAAAACTACATAATAAACGACATAAACGCATTATTATCATTTGTTCGAGTAACCGGGCATTACAATTCTCCCCTCCCGGTTCTTGTCGAGGTAGGGCACGTCACAAGCATCCATTGGCGAACCGACACCCTATGTGTCTCATTTACCTGATCCTGTAATACATGAGCTACGTGAGTTTATAAAAGTCCATAAGTTGGCACTTGTACGTATCAATATGCGTAGAAGGAACATACATATCAAGTCGTGACAACAATGAATCTTAACACCATGTCATATCATAGCATATATTCATGTTCATTTTTGTACTTGAGCCTCATTAGTTGACCTGTACTACCGTGCTTGCTTTATTATATAGCTACTACTGTGTTGGACGTCAGGGAACAACCTTTGGCAACCTCACGTCCCTTGAACATATATTGGCCAATAGGTTTGGTGGACTTAAAACCACCCATGATGTCAACAAGCTCTATATCATGTAAAAATCAGTCCTTTTCCTTTCATGTTCATGTTCATGTTCATAACATAGCACCCATCATCAATATTCATGAGTTTCTTACATATTTAATACATAACAATGGAATATGGTGCTATGTTTTCATCAATAAGATACTAACAATGTACATATAGCAATAATCAAGGGAAAGTATTTGAAATCGTAATATTACTTATGTATTACTTCAAGAACATGCCAACTTACAGTCCAAGCGTAAGAACACTAGTTTGAGACGATGTTTCTCGCTCCTATACTGTCAAGTATATCAAAATCCAATCACCATGTCAATATGGTCTTCTACATATATAACAACCATTAAAAAGATGAAAACTTACAACTCTAGGATGCCCTTTTGATGGAGAACTAAATTCTAACTTCAAATGATGAAGAAGAAGAAGAAAGGAGCTTTTGGGAGGAAGGGTTCTTGTTTCTTTCGAGTTTATGCTGTAAAAGAGGTTGAATAAGTGGTAAAGAAGCTTAAGGATTTCGAAACTTATCTTTTCCTATGCAAGGCGGCGCTCGAGCGGTCATTTTCTACCGTCCGGGCGCGGAATGTTCTGTAAAAATACTAGGCTTGAAATGCACTGGCGCTCGGGCGATCATTTTCTACAGCTCGAGCGCCACCTGTTCTGCCTCTGCCCACTACTTCATGAAATATCTATCCAGAAACGTATTTTCCGTTCATAATCTGAAAAAGTGGTAAAATGAAAGTTGTAGCCCTATGTCTTGGCTTGAATCCCCAATTGGTTTCAGGTCGTTTACAGGTTTGAGTACAAAGTTATGTCTATTCGCCCAACATGTGTCAGTAAAGGAATGACGATAAACACGACACATTTTGGGGCACTTTTGACTTGTCTTCCACAATGATTTGGACAAAACCCAAAACACAAAAGTTGTAGCATTATATCTTAGCTTTCTAATGGTTATAGCCTCACACAATTTCGATCAATATTCAAATCATTATGCTAAAACACGTAAGAACTATCATATTTTCATCTCATTTCCTGCAGTCTCATAACAACTTTCATTACACTACTTTATCTATACATCTTACTATCATTATTTAGACACATATTGATTCTCAATACACCATAGACAATATAAAAATCATGTTCAATCTCAATATTGATACCTCAATCATCACGTGAAATCTAATGAGCTAAATAACTACATAATAAACGACATAAACGCGTTATTATCATTTGTACGAGTAACCGGGCATTACAATTCTCCCCTCCTTCGAAGAATTTCGTCCTCGAAATTTGACGAACCATATAGTTCAGGATATCTTTGTTTAATCTCATCTTCTCGCTCCCAAGTTGCTTCTTCAATTGCATGGTTGCGCCATAATAGTTTTACCAAAGGTATTTCCTTGCCTCGTAACACTTTTGATTTCCAGTCGAGGATTTGTACCGGTCGTTCTTCATATGAGAGATTCGATGCAAGCTCCAACGGTTCATAATGAAGAACGTGAGAAGGATTGGCCAAATACTTTCGTAGCAAGGAAACGTGAAAAAAGTTATGAACGTTTGACAAGTTCGGTGGTAAAGCAACTCGGTAGGCTCTCTCCTATTCTTTCCAAGATTTCAAATGGACCGATATATCTTGGACTCAATTTTACTTTCTTACCAAAACGTAAAATACCCTTCAATGGTAAAATCTTTACAAATACATGGTCACCAACCTGAAATTCCAATCGACGACGTCGCACATCAGCATAGCTTTTCTTCGGCTCTGGGCAGTGTGCATTCTTTCTCTGATCTTGGTTACCAATTCGGCTGTCTGTTGTACCAATTCAGGGCCTAATAATTTCCTTTCTCCTATTTCATCCCAATGTACTGGAGATCGATATTTTATACCATATAATGCAGTATATGGTGTCATTCCAATACTTGACTGATGGCTATTGTTATATGTAAACTCAGCCAATGGTAGTTTACTGTTCCAACTGTCACGCCCCGTGTCCGAAGCATCGGTGACATCCGGCATTGTTTAACAATTATATTGAAAACAATAAAGCCGCGTATCAAATCAAACCAGTCTTTTTCATAAATACAGTATTGTCTTACAATGACAATGAAATAAATACATCAGAGTTGCGAAATGCGGAAAACTAAACAAAAGGGATAAATTGGTTCTTGATCTTGATCATCGTTCACCATCCCCAGAAAGCTTCCTGCTCTTCTTCATTTATTTGTTCTTCATTTTTATCTTAAATTTGTAAAGGGTGAGTATTTTGGGAAACACTCAGCAAGTGGGGGTCGATCGATTCCAAGACACATATAGAACTTAATCTTTTAAAAATTTCCTTTAACATGCTTTCAAAATTTATATTCTTATCTTAACCAGACGGAAACGAACCGAATAAAAGACGGAACTTATCAAATGATTCAGAACAGAACAGAAACAATTCAGATCATGTCAGAACAGACAAAACACAACACTGTTACTCATCTAATATTCATGGTCAAATTGTCCCCAATATGTTAGTCCTCTAAGGGGTGATGCCAGAGCATGGTATTATCCCCACCAATGGGGGCCAGAACAGAACATGGTTTTATACCCACCAATGGGGGCCAGAACAGAACTACAATTCTTGTCCCATTTCAATTTCGAATCGTAACAGTGCAAACAGAATTCGGAAGTCACAGACATAACTTTTTAGATATTAAGATTTAAGAGTTTTCCTACTGACACAGCAGAGTCAAGAAGTTCGAAGCACAGAAGAGAACACCTAATCGATCGTAGTTTTAAATGGAACAGATCATTATTTTCGAAAAAAAGACACACCAACATGCATGTCATGTTATTTATATCAATGTTTCAAAATACAAACGAAGTACATAACAAAAGCCCACTTACCTATTTTGAAGGTAGAACCGAATTTATTTGCAAACTTTGACACCTTGCCTCTCGAAATTTCTGCAGCACCTCGACGTATCTTTCACAAATACTATCTTTACTCCGACAGCACCTCGGCACAGGATGGCAACTCTGGACGGCACAAAATCTTCCCTTCCTTTTCTTCCTTTAATTTGGCCGAATGGTTTAGGGAGAGGGGGAGAGAGGACCGAAATTTTAGAGGTTTAGTGGTGTGTCATCTCTCAACCAAATGAGTAGTATTTATAGGCACAAAAAGACTCTCCACCTTGCCACCCCCTTGGCCGAATTCTTGGCCATCAAGAAAGGCTTGAATGTGATTAATTGTAGACCAAAATTCAATGTGCTCTTCCAAATTCCAAGACTAGTTATAATGATGGGTTCAAAGTTTCATGCATTCCTCAAGTTCTAGAATGATCATCCAAACTCCCATGCATATTAAGTTTGTCTTAACTCCTAGCTCCTTCATTGATTATTTCTTGCATAATTAATTTGTCCAAACCTTTAGCTCCTCCCTTAGTTCCCTTTTTGGTCTTGTTAGGACAAGCTTGGTTGAGCTTCTTTGAGCTGACAGATCGAGTCGTTGAGCTGGGGTTTTTCTCCTCCCGTGACAATACTTTGATGGATGTGGTAACTTGTAATTCTCGAGCTTTGAAGATGCTTCTTCGAGTTAAGTTAGCTGAAATCTTAAGTTAATATTTCAGTTATTTTGTTGGAATGAAAATTTTCGAGCTTAGTTTGAGTTAAATTCCAAGTTCGTACTACTTACTTGATTTGCTTTGGATCGTAAAATCCCGGGTTCTCACATCCCTCCCTCCTTATTAAAAGTTTCGTCCTCGAAACTTGCATTAGCTTGATCATTCGAACAGGTGAGGGTATTGTGATCGCATCTTCTCCTCGAGTTCCTAAGTTTCCTCTCTTTCAGTATGATTTGACCATTGTACCTTGACATAAGGTATTGTCCGATTTCTCAACACTTGGTCTTTTGAGTCCACTATTCGGGCAGGGACTTCTTCGTATTTGAGTTCTTCGTTGAGGTTTCCTTCAATCATTAGTGGTGTAACTTTGAGTACGTGACTATGGTTTGAGACATACTTCTTCAACTGTGAGATGTGGAAAACATTATGTATTCTGGACATATCAGGCGATAAAGCTAGACGGTAGGCTAAGGTTCCAACCTTCTCCAGTATCTCGAACGGTCCCACATTTCTTGGGTTCAACTTTCCGGACTTACTGAACCAAACTACTCCTTTCATAGGAGAGACTTTGACGTAAGCTTTTTCACCAACTTCTAATTCCAACGGTCTCCTCTTCAAATCTTGCCAGATCTTCTGTCTATCTTGGGCTGCCTTGAGTCTTTCTTTGATTATATCGACCTTGTCAATGGTTATTTGAACAAGTTCTGGTCCAGTAACAGCCTTTTCTCTGACCTCGTGCCAATATAGGGGCGACCTACACTTTCTTCCATACAAAGCTTCATACGGAGCCATCTTAATGCTACTGTGATAGCTATTGTTGTAGGCGGATTCGATCAGGAGTAACTGTTCACTCCAATTTCCAGAAAAATCCAGTGCACATGCCCTCAGCATATCCTCGAGGGTTTGAATTTTCCTTTCGGTTTGGCCTTCAGTCTGAGGATGATAGGCCGTGCTGGGAGTAACCTTGGTTCCCATCACCTTTTGAAAACTTTTCCAGAACTTTGATACAAATCTTGGATCTCTGTCAGATAATATACTTGCTGGAACCCCATGTAGTCTTACTATATTGCCAATATACAAAGTAGCTAGCTTATCCAGGTTGCAAGTCATTCGTACCGGCAAGAAATGTGCAGACTTGGTCAATCTATCAACGATTACCCAGATTCCATCATGCCCTTGCCTTGATTTTGGTAGCCCTACTACGAAATCTATGGAGATGTCATCCCACTTCCATTTTGGTATTTCCAATGGTTGTAGAAGTCCTCCAGGTCGTTGATGTTCTGCCTTGACTTGTTGACATGTTATGCACTTGGAAACAAAGACGGCTACGTCTTTCTTCATTCCATTCCACCAGTAGTTGTTCTTCAGGTCTCTGTACATTTTGGTGCTTCTTGGATGTACTGCAAATCTCGATTTATGTGCCTCGGTCATTACTTCTTCTTGAATTCCATCGACATCGGGCACATACAATCGCCCTCTCATCCAAAGGATACTATTCTCATCAATTTGAAATTCTGGAAGTTTTCCTCCTTGGATCTGTTCTTTAATTTTAAGGAGAGAGGTGTCTTGATTTTGCTTCAATTTAATGGTTTCTCGAAGTCCTGATTGTGCTGATAGTGAAGATAAGTTTACCTTTCCAAAATTTCTTCGACTCAATGCATCTACCACCTTATTCGCTTTGCCTGGATGATAGTTGATTACTAAATCATAGTCTTTCAGAAGTTCCATCCATCTTCTTTGCCTCATATTTAACTCTTTTTGAGTGAAGATTTACTTGAGGCTCTGGTGATCAGTATATACTTCACATTTTACCCCATAAAGATAGTGCCTCCAGATTTTGAGTGCAAACACAACCGCAGCTAATTCCAGGTCGTAAGTTGGGTAATTTTTCTCATACGACTTTAATTGTCGTGAGGCATAAGCAATTACCTGACCTTTTTGCATTAGTACACACCCTAGCCCTCCTTTTGAAGTGTCACTATATACTGTGAAGTCCTTGCCATCTTCAGGGAGGATTAATACTGGTGTAGTTGCGAGTTTTGTTTTCAGGGTTTCAAAACTCTTTTTACATGCTTCATTCCAAATGAACTTTGAGTTCTTCTTAGTAAGTTTGGTAAGAGGAATGGCAATTGACGAAAATCCTTCCACGAACTTCCTATAATAGCCAGCTAAACCAAGAAAACTCCTTACTTCAGTTACTGTCTTTGGTTGTGGCCATTCCTTGATTGCCTCTACCTTCTTTGGGTCCACTGACACCCCAAATTCAGAAATTATATGTCCTAGATATGCCACACTTTTTAAACAAAATTCACACTTCTTGAATTTGGCATATAGTTCCTTTTCTCTCAGTGTTTGCAACGTGAGACGCAAATGTTCTCGGTGTTCTTCCTCACTTGGTGAATATACCAAGATATCATCTATAAAAACAACCACAAACCTGTCGAGGTACAGTTTGAACACTCGATTCATCATGTCCATGAATGCTGCATGAGCATTTGTTAAACCAAAAGGCATTACAGTAAATTCGTAATGTCCATATCTTGTCCTAAAAGCAGTTTTAGGGATATCCTCAGTTTTGACTTTCAGTTGATGATAACCAAATCTTAGATCGAGTTTTGATAAAACTTTGGCTCCCTTTAGCTGATCAAAAAAATCGTCTATTCTCGGGAGTGGGTACTTATTCTTTATGGTGATCTGTTTAACTCTCGGTAGTCAATACATAGCCTCATACTCCCGTCCTTCTTCTTGACGAATAGTACTGGGGCTCCCCACGGGGATGCACTGGGGCGGATCTGTTTCTTGTCAAGTAATTCCTGCAGTTGCTCCTTTAACCCCTTTAGTTCCGCTGGAGCCATTTGGTATGGCGCCTTTGAAATGGGTGCAGCACCAGGGACTAAATTGATTTCAAATTCTACTTCTCTATCGGGTATCTCACCCGGTAACTCCTCGGTAAAAACCTCTGGAAATTCCTGAACAATTGGAATATCTTTTAACTTTGTGACTTCTTCTCCCTTGATCTCAGTGATCACTGCCAGAAGAATTTCTTCTCCTCCTTTTATGGCCTTCCAGGCTTGTGAGGCAGATAGCAGAGATTTCCTTCTCTAGATTTTCCGTGATATACGACTTCCTCTTGGGCCGAAGTCTGAAGTCTAATTTCTTTCTTTTGACAGTCTATCATAGCATGGTTTTTAGCTAACCAGTCCATTCCAAGAATGATGTCAAACTCAACCATATTGAGTTGAATCAATTCCACTTCAAAAGTTTGTTTACTGATGCCAATTTTACAGTTTCGATACACTTTGCGTGTCTCAATTATTTTACTCGTTGGTGTTGCCACTCTTAATGGTTCACTAAGAGTATCATGTTCAAGTTTAAGCTTTTTAGCAAATCTTCTAGACACAAATGAGTGCGTAGCACCACAATCAAACAAGATATATGCAAGCATTTCATTGAGTAAGATAGTACCTGCTACCACTTCATTGGTGTTATCAGATTCTTCTTGGGTGATTGCATATACCCGTGCATTGGTTTTGTTTTCATTTTGCTTGCTGAGCCCCGTTCCTTTGTCTTTTTTGTCCGGACAATCTTTAATCCTATGACCCACCTTTCCGCATTTAAAACAAGCGCCTGTCTTCCGATAACATTCTCCAACATGCTTCTGTTGACATGTATCGCACCACTTCCCTTCCTTTTTGCCAGTATTGCCAGCATTTCCTTTGTAAGGCCCTCCTGAATAATTTGGCTTCTTAAACTTGGGACCATTCTGAGTGAATTGGTTGACCATCGGTCGTTTGTTCTTATTTTCTTCCTCGCGGCGTTTGATATCCGTTTCGGCGCTCATTGCAGCGCCCATCAAATCTGCAAAACTATTTGGTTTGAACACTGCCAAAGCTGACTGAATTCTGCTGTTGAGTCCCCTTTTAAAACGATGCATTTTTAGTGTTTCATCAGACATGATCGTTGGGACATAGGTTCCTAGATCATTGAACCGTGAAGTGTATTCCATCACCATCATGTCCGATGTCTGTCTGAAGTTTTCGAATTCGTTCAACTTCTGCAGACGAAATTCTGCTGGGTAGTATTGTTTCAAAAACTCTCTTGAAAATCTGTCATGTGATCTCTTCCACTTCAGTTAGAGATGGTGACACAGTCTCCCACCATTTCCTT
The DNA here is from genome assembly GCF_012295235.1 of Primulina huaijiensis. Taxonomy (NCBI): domain Eukaryota; kingdom Viridiplantae; phylum Streptophyta; class Magnoliopsida; order Lamiales; family Gesneriaceae; genus Primulina; species Primulina huaijiensis. The sequence continues at coordinate 9,173,787 of NC_133306.1, forward strand.
GCTCGGTCTTCCAAAAATGGTGTCACAACCTCCACTCTCAATTCTTCAGGCACTTCCAGTAAGTGTAGTTGTGATTCGACTTTCTTAAGCCAGTTATGGCTGACTTCTGGATCTTGGTTCCCATCGAAAGTTGGGACTCGATTCCTCCTGAGAGATTCGTAATGGTATTTAATTCCACGGGGTTGTGGTTCAGGTGGTGGCTGTATGGCGTTGGCACGGGGATTCATGATTCCTTGCAATGTAGCGGCTACAATAGTAGATATTGCCATCATATCTTCTTGACTGAGATTCACTCTCGGTGGTGGTGGTGGATTTTCATTTTGGTTGGCGCCACGAGGGTTACGGTTGTTTCGGGGTGGTCTGCCTTACATTTCTTATAAACATATATTTATTAATTTATTTTCCATAATATAAAATTAAGATAATTTCATTAAATCTTGAAATTCATACAATCAAAAGTTTCAAAACAATTGATTAATCAAATAGTTCTAGACACAATCGATGTCTAATCTAGGGCTCTCTCTATACTCGTCTATGACTTCACCGTCTCCTACTGCCTCATTAATCTCCTCTTCTACAATAGGATTTTCTTCTTGGTTAGCTTCAAGTTCTTCCAAGAGTTCCTCCATATTGATCATGTTATTCTGTAGCTGATCAATATGATTTTGCAACTGTATGTTGTGGTGGTCAGGGTTGTTTACTTGCTCCTGAAGCTCCTGTATTGTTGATTGGCTTACTTTTTCATCAATTTCTTGTTCTTCGATCCGTTCTTCAAGACGGCGTTGTGTTTTGAGAAGGCTGTCATCCCGGATTTGGAGTGTAAGAATCCTATCCTTAGCTTTGTTTAACTCTTGCTTGATGATCTCGTGTCGACGCTCCGACTCTAGATGATAGGCAGCATAACGTCTAACGTCCTCGCGTAGTTTCTTTTCTTCCTCTCTGGCTTCACGAAGATCCTCCATCATGCATACGTTATTCCCATCCAGCTGGTAGTTGTCTCTCTCAAGTTTTTCATTTTTTTCTTTCAGTGTTTTAATTTATGTCTCCTTTTCTTGAAGTTGTTTTTGGAGCTCATTTATAATGCTTTGTAAATCCATGTTTGTTTTCCTATAAAGATTAAAAAACAATTTTATTGAAGGTATACTCATCCAATTTTTAAATATGCAATAAGATAATAGAAAGTTTCATTTAAAATAATTTGATACACATAATATTTTCTTAATCGCAATTTTATTACAATCCAGATACTTTTATTATAATCTTGATACTAATCTAATTATCATCTCTCCTCCGTCGCTGTCGCTGTCACTGTCGCCATCGGCCACCTCCATCGGTGCTTCTTCCTCTTCCTCCATGTTCTCTATTACCAGGTGCAAATAGTTTTTCTGCTCTTGGAGTCTGTCCATAGTGCCGTGGAGCTTTGAGATGTACCGCTCTTGCTTGGCGCTGCAATCTTCCTGACGCTGACTAGCCTGAGTAGCGCGCTCTCTCTGTCTCAACTCTTTCCAGCAGATCCTTGTTTAGTGAAGCTAAGCGCGCAATGCGAGCCGAATCAGTCGGTATTTGTAGAAATTGGCTCTCAGCCAGGTCCAAGTGATGAGTCAATCGCTGTAAGTCAGTCTCTAGTATGTGCCTAATCTCACTAAGTTCCTGCTTTTCCAGTTTCTCCTTAGCGAGTTGCGCCTTCAAAGTTGCTATCTCCATAGCTTGATTATCGATGGTAAGCTGACGCATACGAAGGGGAGCCTGAGCGCGAGTACGTGGAGCAGCCATGTCCTAGGATAAAATCGAAGTAAAATATCATAATCGTATAAAGGATAGAAAGGCACAAATAATAGAAACAAAGTGGTCGTGGAAAAATTTTGATACTAAGAATTGCGAAGCGATTGAAGGGATAGATTTTTGAGGTCTATTCGAAATTTAAGAATCAGATGAAAGTTGGATTTCAAGAACAGATGAAAGTTGGACTCAAATTGGGATGCACTAGGCTTTTGCCAAAATTTGACTTCGCCAAATTTTGTCTATCAAAATCCCAGCGGGATTATGAACCTGTCGGCTCTGATACCACTTAAAAGTCACGCCCCGAGTCCGAAGTATCTGTGACATCCGGCATTGTTTAACAATTACATTGAAAACAATAAATCCTCGTATCAAATCAAACAAGTCTTTTTCATAAATACAGTATTGTCTTACAATGACAATGAAATAAATACATCAGAGTTGCGAAATGCGGAAAACTAAACAAAAGGGATAAATTGGTTCTTGATCTTGATCATCGTTCACCATCCCCAGAAAGCTTCCTGCTCTTCCTCATTTATTTGTTCTTCATTTTTATCTGAAATTTGTAAGGGGTGAGTGTTTTGGGAAACACTCAGCAAGTGGGGGTCGATCGATTCCAAGATACATATAGAACTTAATCTTTTAAAAATTTCCTTTAACATGCTTTCAAAATTTATATTCTTATCTTAACCAGACGGAAACGAACCGAATAAAAGACGGAACTTATCAAATGATTCAGAACAGAACAGGAACAATTCAGATCATTTCAGAACAGACAAAACACAACACTGTTACTCATCTAATATTCATGGTCAAATTGTCCTCAATATGTTAGTCCTCTAAANGGTCAAATTGTCCCCAATATGTTAGTTCTCTAAGGGGTGAGGCCAGAGCATGGTTTTATACCCACCAATGGGGGCCAGAACAGAACATGGTTTTATACCCACCAATGGGGGCCAGAACAGAACTCCAATTCTCGTCCCATTTCAATTTCGAATCGTAACAGTGCAAACAGAATTCGGAAGTCACAGATAGAACTTTTTAGATATTCAGATTTCAGAGACACAGCAGAATCAAGAAGTTCAAAGCACAGAAGAGAACACCTAATCGATCGTAGTTTTAAATGGAACAGATCATTATTTTCGAAAAAAAAGACACACCAACATGCATGTCAAGTTATTTATATCAATGTTTCAAAATACAAACGAAGTACATAACAAAATCCCACTTACCTATCTTGAAGGTAGAACCGAATTTATTTGCAAACTTTGACACCTTGCCTCTCAAAATTTCTGCAGCACCTCGACGTATCTTTCACAAATACTGTCTTTACTCCGACAGCACCTCGGCACAGGATGGCAACACTGGACGGCACAAAATCTTCCCTTCTTTTTCTTCCTTTACTTCGGCCGAATGGTTTAGGGAGAGGGGGAGAGAGGACCAAAATTTTAGAGGTTTGGTGGTGTGTCATCTCTCAACCAAATGAGTAGTATTTATAGGCACAAAAAGACTCTTCACCTTGCCACCCCCTTGGCCGAATTCTTGGCTATCAAGAAAGGCTTGAATGTGATTAATTGTAGACCAAAATTCCACGTGCTCTTCCAAATTCCAAGACTAGTTATAATGATGGGTTCAAAGTTTCATGCATTCCTCAAGTTCTAGAATGATCATCCAAACTCCCATGCATATTAAGTTTGTCTTAACTCCTAGCTACTTCATTGATTATTTCTTGCATAATTAATTTGTCCAAACCTTTAGCTCCTCCCTTAGTTCCCTTTTTGGTCTTGTTAGGACAAGCTTGGTTGAGCTTCTTTGAGCTGACAGATCGAGTCGTTGAGCTGGGTTTTTCTCCTCCCGTGACAATACTTCGATGGATGTGGTTACTTGTAGTTTGGCTTCCTGCTGAGCTAATTCCCGAGCTTTGAAGATGCTTCTTCGAGTTAAGTTAGCTGAAATCTTAAGTTAATATTTCAGTTATTTTGTTGGAATGAAAATTTTCGAGCTTAGTTTGAGTTAAATTCCAAGTTCGTATTACTTACTTGATTTGCTTTGGATCGTAAAATCCCGGGTTCTCACACCAACTACCTGGAAAGTCAATAGTATAGGCCCTCAACATATCTTCTAAGATTTGATTCACTCGTTCTGATTGTCCATCAGTTTGAGGGTGGAACGCTGTACTAAATGCTAATCGAGTTCCCATGGAATGATGTAAACTTTTCCAAAATGCAGATGTAAATTTGGGATTTCTATCAGACACAATGGACACTGGGATGCCACGAAGCCTCACTATCTCTTTGATGTATTTTTCAGCATATTGATTCATCGTATATGTGGTTTTCACTGGAAGAAAGTGAGCATATTTCGTAAGTCGATCCACAATAACCCATATAGCCTTGAACCCTCTTTGTGTTCTTGGCAAACCAAGAATGAAATCCATCGTGTTGTGTTCCCATTTCCACTTAGGAATAGGCAATGGTTTCAAAAGTCCTGCTGGTCTTTGATGTTTAGTTTTGACCTGTTGACACGTTAGACATTGTGCTACAAATTGAGCAATGTCCTTTTTCATACCTGGCCACCAAAATAATGGTTTCAAATCTTTGTACATTTTGGTGCCTCCTGGATGGATTGAATAGGGAGTAGAATGAGCATCAATAAGAATGTCAGTCCTGATTGTTCTTTGTTTCCACACGCACAATCTACCTCGATATGTCCATATTCCTTCCCCATTCAATTCAAAGTTCGAATGTCCTTTATCCTTATCTCGTTGTCTCAATTGTTGTATTTCATTATCTGCACTTTGTTCGACCTTAATCCTGTCTGCAAGTGTTGGTCGAACTATGAGGGATGATAACTGGATTGCTGCTCCCTTTGGCATAATATCAATCTTCAAATTCTGTAAATCTCATAAGATTTGTTCTTGCACTTGCATTGCAGCAATAGAACTGGACTTTCGACTTAACGCATCTGCAACAACATTGGCTTTACCTGGATGATAATTAATAACACAATCATAATCCTTCACCAATTCCAACCAACGTCGTTGTCTCATATTAAGTTCTTTTTGCGTGAATAAATATTTCAAACTCTTGTGTCCGTGTAAATTTCACACCACTCACCATACAGATAATGACGCCATATTTTCAACGCAAATACCACTGCTGCCAGTTCTAAGTCATGTGTGGGATACTTCTTTTCATATTTTTTCAATTGTCTTGAGGCATATGCAATCACCTTCCCATGCTGCATTAAAACTGCTCCTAAATCTTGTTTCGAAGCATCACTGTATACCACAAAACCTCCTGGTCCTTCTGGAACACCAGGGTGTTGATGTCAGTTTTGCCTTTAACTCTTGGAAACTATGATCACATGTTTCGTTCCACACAAATTTCACATTCTTTCGTGTCAAAGCAGTCAAAGGCAATGCTATCTTGGAAAATCCCGCTATAAACCAACGGTAATAACCAGCTAACCCAAGAAAACTACGTAACTCAGTAACAGTAGTTGGTCATAGCCAGTTATTAACAGCTTCAATCTTGTTTGGATCCACTGATATGACTTTTTTTGAAATGCTATGAGCCAAGAATGATACTTGTTCAAGCCAAAATTCACATTTCTTCCATTTGGCATACAAATGTTGATCTTTCAAAGTTTGTAACACTAATTTCAGATGTTCTCGATGTTCCTCTATAGTTCGTGAGTAGATGAGAATATCATCTATAAATAAAATCACGAACTTGTCTAGAAATGGCTTGAAAATTCTGTTTATTAAATCCATGAAAGCAGCTGGTGCATTCGTTAGTCCAAATGGCATTACAAGGAATTCATAATGCCCATACCTGGTTCGGAAGGCGGTCTTCGAAATATCATCTGATTTCACTTTTAGTTGACGATAGCCTGATCGTAAATCAATCTTCGAAAAGATAGCAGCTCCTTGTAACTGATCAAACAAATTATCAATTCTGGGGAGTGGATATTTTTTTTTAATTGTCATTTTATTCAACTACCTATAATCGATACATAGACGAAGGGTACCGTCTTTCTTTTTCACAAATAAAACAGGTGCACCCCACGGTGAAAAACTCGGTCTAATAAACCCTTTATCAAGTAACTCCTATAATTGTTCTTTCAATTCTTTTATTTCTGTAGGAGCTAATCGATAAGGAGCTTTTGAGATCGGATGAGTTCCTGCTACAACATCAATCACAAATTCTATCTCTCTATCTGAGGGTAAGCCTGTTATATCATCAAGAAATACCTCTGGAAATTTACAAACAACATCTGTATCTTTTAACTCACGAACAGGTGGATCAATAGTCAAAACAGATGCTCAATATCCTTGACACCCCTTCTGTAGTAATTTACATGCCTTCATACAAGAGATTATCTGAAAAGGTAAAGATATACCTGCACTTGCTACTGTGAATGGTTTAGCTCCTATTGGTGCAAACTTGATCATCTTTATTCCACAGTCAATAGTAACTCTATACTTTGAGATTCAATCCATTCCCAGTATCACATCAAAATCGGTCATTTGCAGAACTATCAAATTAGCATACATCTGATGGACTTGGACATATATTGGACACTCTCTCATAATCTGATCTGTCTGTAATTCTTGCCCGGAAGGTAAGGCTATGGCGAGTTGTGACTCTGTTGTACTTGCTGTAATGCCCAGTCTCCTTACAAACAATTACAAAATAAAGGAATACGTGGCTCCTGAATCTAGTAAAATAATAGCAATGATACCAGAAATCAATAACATACCAGTGCTCATCGATGTATTCACATCCACTTCCTCTTTAGTCATGGAAAAAGGCGTCCCTGTACTTTCTCAGAACTTCCTGGACAATTCTTGGCGAGATACCCTGGCTTTTTGCAACGATAACAAACATTGGAACCTTACATACATTCTCCACCATGGAGTTTACCACATTTAGGACAAGGTGGTCTATCTTGTTCTTTACGTGGAGGAGGACCCTTGCAACGGGGTTCCTCTGGTCGATTACCTCTGCTATCGATTTTTTTGCCTTGTCCTGTTCCTTGGCTCTTCTGAAAATATTGCTGCCTTTGTTGTTGCCTGTCTATGTCAATGTCATGTTCATCCTGTTCTGCCATAAGTGCTCTTTCCACTATCTCCTCGTATGTAACAACTTTTGACATTCGTACATCTCGTTTAATTTCAGAGTGAAGTTCCCGCATGAAGTGTTCGCCCTTACTTGTGTCATCCTGTGCAATATATGGTACATATTGGACTCCAGCCTCGAATTGTTGTATGTATTCAGTCATTGACATAGTTCCTTTCTTCAGGTTAAGGTAATCGCTGGCTTTCTTGGCTCGTACATCTTTACTGAATTATTTGTTGTAAAACACGGTTTTGAAAGTTTCCCATGTCAATGGTATCGCAGGTAATGCCACCCTTGCACTCTCCCACCATATCCTTGCATGTTTTGTTAACAAAAAGATGGCACAAGTTACTTTGTCTGCATCTTCCATATGAAGGTAGGATAAGATGGACTCCAATGATTTAATCTATTCTTCTGCTACTGCTGGATCAATGCTTCCCATGAATTCAGGAGGATTCAAACGTCGAAAGCGATCATATACATCTGTTTGAACAGGCCCTTGTCTGGGTATCATGGCTTGTGCGTGTGCCTGCTCATGAGTAGTCCGTTGCATCTCAAGTAATTGTTGTATCTGCTCCCCATGGACTTTTTCTTATTGCTGGAGCAGCTGAGCAAAATCATCTATAGGTCTGGCGCAATACCTTTACCTTCGACCGCTGGGCGCCCTTAAACGACTCTCCTTCCTGTACCTTAAGTTTAGGTGGCATCATGTTTGATCCTACATATAGATCACGTAGACGCATAACTTAACATAAACTATGGGATACAAAGATACTAACTTGCCGAGTTCCCCATGTATGGATGAAGTGCAGTGTCTGCCCTGTCGAAGAACCATGGGCTCTGATACCAACTAAAATGTCACACCCTTACTCTATGCTTAGCATAATTACCATAATCAAAATAGGTTTTGAATGATATAACTATAGTATGAAGCAAATCAAACAAGGGGCATCAATTAGACGGTTTATAAAATTTTTGACACGATGTCCCTACATTTTTGTCTAAACCACATACACAAGCAATACCATATATACAACAACATCAACATACGCCATATTGTTATACATATAGTCATAAACATTGTGAAACTTGTTCAAACCCTAACATAAAATCCTTTGGAATACATATGCGGAAGCTATACAATAAGAAGTCCCGGTTTTTGTCGAGGTAGGGCAAGTCACAAGCATCCATTGGCGAACCGGCACCCTATGTCTCTCATTTACCTGATCATGTAATACATGAGCAACGTGAGTTTTTAAAACTCCATAAGTTGGCACTTGTACGTATCAATATGCGTAGAAGGAACATACATATGAAGTCGTGACAACAATGAATCTTTAAACCATGTCATATCATAGCATATATTCATGTTCATTTTTGTACTTGAGCCTCATTAGTTGACCTGTACTACCGTGCTTGCTGTATTATATAGCTACTACTGTGTTGGACGTCAGGGAGCAACCTTTGGCAACCTCACGCCCCATGAACATATATTGGCCAATTGGTTTGGTGGACTTAAAACCACCCATGATGTCAACAAGCTCTATATCATGTAAAAATCAGTTCTTTTCCTTTCATGTTTATAACATAGCACCCATCATCAATATTCATGAGTTTCTTACATATTTAATACATAACAATGGAATATGGTGCTATGTTTTCATCAATAAGATACTAACAATGTACATATAGCAATAATCAAGGGAAATTATTTGAAATCTTAATATTACTTATGTATTACTTAAAGAACATGCCAACTTACAGTCCAAGCGTAAGAACACTAGTTTGAGACGATGTTTCTCGCTCCTATACTGTCAAGTATATCAAAATCCAATCACCGTGTCAATATGGTCTTCTACATATATAACAACCATTAAAAAGATGAAAACTTACAACTCTAGGATGCCCTTGTGATGGAGAACTTAATTCTAACTTCAAATGATGAAGAAGAAGAAGAAAGGAGCTTTTGGGAGGAAGGGTTCTTGTTTCTTTCGAGTTTATGCTATAAAAGAGGTTGAAGAAGTGGTAAAGAAGCTTAAGGATTTTGAAACTTATCTTTTCCTATGCAAGGCGGCGCTTGGGCTGTCATTTTCTACCGCCCGGGCACGGAATGTTCTGTAAAAATACTAGGCTTTAAATGCACCGGCGCTCGGGCGGTCATTTTCTACCGCTCGAGCGCCACCTGTTCTGCCTCTGCCCACTACTTCATCAAAGATCTCTCCAGAAACGTATCTTCCGTTCATAATCTGAAAAAGTGGTAAACATAGAAGTTGTAGCCCTATGTCTTGCCTGAATCTCCAATTTGTTTCAGGTCCTTTAGAGGTCTGAGTAAAAGGTTATGCCCATTCTCCCAACATGTGTCAGTGAAGGAATGACGATAAACACGATGATTTGGACAAAACCCAAAACACAAAAGTTGTAGCATTATAGTTTAGCTTTCTAATGGTTATGGCCTCACACAATTTGGATCAATATTCACATCATTATGCTACTTTCATTACACTACTTTATCTATACATCTTACTATCATTATTTAGACACATATTGATTCTCAATACACCATATACAATATAAAAATCATGTTCAATCTCAATATTGATACCTCAATCATCACGTGAAATCTAATGAGCTAAATAACTGTATAATAAACGACATAAACGCATTATTATCATTTGTAGGAGTAACCAGGCATTACACCTCATGTCCCTCTCGGTTTTCCAATAGCCTCTTCTTCCGAGTGATTTATCCACTTCACTTTGACCATTTTTATAACCTTGTTTCGGAGTCTTCTTTCTTGCCTATCCAGAATTTGTATAGGTCTTTCTTCGTATGACATGTTAGGAGTCAACTGCAGAGGCTCATAATTTAGTACGTGTGAGGGGTTCGACATGTGCTTTCGCAGCATCGAGATATGGAACACATTGTGTACTCTAGCTAGCATCGGTGGCAATGCCACTCTATATGATAATGTTCCAATCTTCTCCAAAATCTCAAATGGTCTTATGAACCTTGGACCGAGTTTGCCTTTCTTGCCAAATCTCATAACACCCTGCATATGTGTTATTTTCACCAACCTCGTTCCAATGTATAGGTGATCTGCACTTCCTTCCATAAAGTACCTTGTAAAGAGCCATTCCTATAGATGATTGATATCTATTGTTATAGGTGAACTCCACTAAAGGTAACTTTGGTTCCCAGCTTCCTTGGAAATCGATCACACAAGCTCGAAGTAGATCCTCCAAGATTTGAATCACCCTTTTAGACTATCCATCGGTTTGAGGAGGGAATGCTGTACTGAATAACAACTTCGTCCCCATCGCTGCATGTAGACTCTTCCAGAAAGATGAGGTGAACCTCGGGTCTCGGTCAGAAACAATGGATACTGGAATCCCATGCAGTCGGACTGTCTCTCGAATATACACCTCTGCATACTTTGTCATGGTGAATGTCGTTTTGATAGGTAAAATGTGCGCTGATTTCGTAAGACGATCAACTATCACCCAAATGACATTTGTACCGCCCGAAAATCATTCCACGTAGACCGCGTGCATGAAAATTATTAAATCGCTAAAATATTTTAATTAAATGATTTTGAATGCATAAAAGATATATTTTGAGTGACTCAATGATTAATTGTGTAATTTTGCTCGATTGCATAATTTAAAGATTTTTTTTAGGCGAATATCAATGGTTGGCCGGGGACGGAGGAACGGAGACGATTAAGGTGTTAAATATTTAAAAAAAAAACTAAATCTTTATGACGGATCGTGTGCTCGGCACCTTAGGGGTGCTTTCAACACAGCAAATCAATGAGCTATAATAGCTCGTGTTCTAAGAATGTATACATCGATGAATTAGATCAAGTTTGGTATTAAACCAAGCAGAAAACACTTGAAATAATCCTTCGTTAAGAAAACTGATATGTTTTATATACTGTGCAACTGAAGAACTGAATTTACAGGAAAATAAGTTAGAGCGTATATCAGTTCAGTTATGGACAGAACTGAACTGATATCAACTGAACTGATCAAATCAGTTAAGAACAAAACAAGCGGTTAAACAGTTAAAAGACACAGGATATTTTTATGGATGTTCGGAGACTTCAACTGCTCCTACGTCACCCCTTCTACCTCCACGGGTAGGATACACTAGAAGACTTAGATTTATACAACACCTTGTACAAATCCTACGCAGCTTAGGACTTATCCACTGCCTAACTGAACTCCTATTCTAGACTGAAGGCAGCACCTTCCAGCCAACACTTGTTTAACGTCTGTGTGTCAAAGAGTACATACACAAGTTTAATGTCTTTGTGGATGATTGTAGTTTGGGTGGTGGTGGTGTGTGCGTGTGTGTGAGAACTGAACAATGAACACTCCTCGAAAGTGTTCTCACACACTGAGGGAAATAAGTTTCTAATCTAAGCTGATATAACTTTGAAGTGTTCCCTCGACTGGGCTGATTGCTTCTTCAAAGCAGATATGCAATATGCGTGCTCTTCTTTTTGTGTTGTCTCTTTTAGCCACACTGTGTATGTATCTTTGTTACTGAGTCTTCACTGATCTTCTATTTATAGGCGCGAAGCTTGATCGTACAGGAGACTCAATTATTGTATACGTTGCATTTTGAATTTGTTCCGTGGAATCCATTGCGGAACTTTTGGCTTTAAGCTTCTGATGCAACGTTCATGATTGTACTGTGATAGTACAATTGCTTTTGTACATTTGCGCACAGCTGTAATCCATTAAGTAAACTTGTCGTGATCTGCAACTGATTGCTCCTAACTGATGTTCTGAACGGGTTCTTCAAACTGACCAGCAACTGGTCTATGAACTGATCTAGTGAAATCAGTTGACTCGTCAGCTGAACTGATTTCACTGATTCAGTTTACCTGGTCAGTTGGGCTTTTCATCAATTGAACTCTTCATCAGCTGATCGGGCTTCTGAAGATCTTCTGCTGAACTACCTATCAGTTGGACATTCAGTTGAGCTGGTTGCGATGCATCAGTTTAACTGGTTTAGTTCGTTCGATCAGTTGGTTCTTTCAGTTAGCATCTCCTATAGCTTCAGTTTTGGCTCGTAAATTGATCATTTCAGTTTCAGCTATCTGCGCACTAAGGTAGGTTATTAGAAACAAAATAACAAGTTTTGTTAACATAAAAATTAAGCAAAGATTTTGAACTTGAAAAGTTCCAACACTTTATTTTTAGTTAAGAAAATATTTATTTTAAATAATTTAATAATTATATCATTTTTAGGTCAAGTTAAAATTAATTAGTGGGAGCAAAGGACTTTATGTATTTTATATGTGATTTTTTGGAAATAGTATTTTTAAATATTGTAATTTGAGGCCTAATGATTTTATTAATCTCAATGGGCATAATTAATTATTTAAAAACTAGGATTGATTGACCCCATTAATTAAATAATTAAAAAGCCTTTTTTTTTTATTTAAACTTAAACTTAAAGACACACACCTAAACACCTACACAGACACACCCTCCCACGAAACATACACAAAGTTACGTGAAAAGTGAATTGGAAAGTAGAGTTCAACGGCTGAATCCTTTTCCTTGACCAAGGGAGTTGACAATTTTTTTCTCCATTGTTCTTCGACTTTCTCCCTCGTTCTTCCTTCCACAAATGATCACTCGACTTCCTTGCATCCCAAGGTGGGTTTTTGGTGGGGGTTTTGAAAAGAAAAAAAGGTTGAAAAAAATAGAAATCATCCTCTGTTCGTCACCGACTTCCACCGCTTTGATATTCGTATTTCGAGCGTTTTAAACGTAAAAGCACGTTTCTAAACATTCTTTTTGCACCATTCAAATCATATTATGCGTGTTTAATCCTGTTTGCATGAAAATATGAAACACTCCTTTTATTTTCGTTTTTATGGCTTGTACAAGTTAAAACTTGAATGTTCATTCTTTCAAACTCATGATTATGATGCATAAAGGGGCTGCCATGGTAGAGCTATGGGAAGGGATATTTCTACACATGTTTAAAGGTCACTATGTGTACGTTTAAAGGCTGGAAAGGTTAGGCGAAGAGGATGAACAAAAATTGGGTTTTAAATAAACTAGGGTTTTTGAATTTGGGTGCTAGAAGGGCAAGGCTGTGTGCTGCATATGGGTCACGTCCAGAGGCCTCAAGAGGGGGTTTATGATGGTCCTAGAGGGGTTATAGGGTGTGTTGGTGGAAGGGGGAGGGCTGTGGGCGTGAGGTTTGGAGCGCGCATACCATGAGGAATGGGGTTGGAGGCTGTGGGTTTTAAGCTTATCAAGCTCGGTCCAGTAGGGTCTCTAGGGGTCGATCATGGTCCTAGGAGGGTCAGCTAGGGTCTGGACTGTTAGAGTAGGTGAACGTCGAGCCAAGTGTTGGCCGAGTGTTAACAATGAAACTCTATGTATAAACAGTCTTTATTTTAATAATATTTGAAATTATTGTTTTGGCACTTCTTTATCTGTTTACCCATGCATGTTGCATAGATAAAGTCCTTGAATATACAAATAGTAGAAAGAATATGAGATGCTCATATGATGAGTATCATGAAACTCATATTTGGAATACTGTATATTCTAAACTGTTCCTAGTCGATTCAGCCGCCACTAAGAAGGATATAGGCCGCTCGAGTTTGAGACTAGTATCTGCGATGTGAGTACCATGTTTCATTGGTAGGGGACATTGTGATGTCCGAACATGCAAATAGGTGCTCCTGGTAGAGTGCACTGAACAACCCTCCATAAAGGACTTTCCAAATGGTTCTCACTTATCGAGTGGAAACGTCCTAGTTTATGGTTGTACACCATTAGTCCTTATGACCCGGGACAACATTGAGACTCTATGTGCTAGC
>NC_133306.1:9187698-9214470 GCF_012295235.1 Primulina huaijiensis
ATAAGGACATGTTTAGTCCGAATCACATGGAGATGTGAACCCACGGCTAGTTGTATCAATGAACCATTGAGGGCCACACAAGTACTAGCTTTCTAGATCCCGTTGAGAAGTAAAATAGTTCAATGTGTTGAACGGCTTATAAAGGAGTTTATAAGCGTAAGGAAAAATAGAAGTATGACTTCTATGAGAGAAATGTAATTTTTAATTTATGAATATGTTCCTAAATTAAAAGTTGGCCAAATAAATAATGTATTTGAAAATTTTGATTTTCATAAACATTATTATGGACTAAATTAAATTAATTCAAGTGTTGAATTAATTAAACACTAGTGGGCCTAGTAGAGTCAAATAATTATATTAATTCAAGTGTTGAATTAATTAAACACCATTGGACCTTGTAGAGCCCAATTAGAAATAATTATTAAACTAGTCGGCTTGAGTAAAATCAAGTAAAGTTTAATTGGGCTCAAATATGTTTGAGACATTTAAACTTTAGTCCATGGGCCTTGTAATAGTTACAAGCCCAAGTCAAAATGCATGCTTGGGGAGATGAAGAGTTGGAGGGAACTTTTTCAATAATCTAGGCATGACATGCACATGCTTAACTCAACTTTTTCAAGGACCAAGAAAAGTCTTCCAACCTCATTCTCTACACTACTTGGCCGAAATATTGAGCACTTTTTCTCTCAATTTTCTCTTCAGTTTGGTTGAAAAAAATATACTCTTCTCAAAGAAAAATGCCATATATTTTCTAGTGCAAGTGTGAGGTGGATCTTCCTAGTTAGTGGTGGGCTTGATTTTGAAGGAAGGACTCAAGAACAAGGAGAGCTTGTAGATTTGTCTTGCCTTTGAAGAGCCAAGTTGTTTACAACTTGGTTGGGGCCATTACATCAATCTTTGAGATTGATAGGTACATTTCTAAACACACTATGAATGTCATTTTGTGTTTTTGTATTTGCTACACATAATAGTTGAGGTGTTCGATTTTCTTCTTGAAAATAAATTTTTGAACTTCCGTTGCGTATTGAACACCTAAAATCGATCCCTTTCATGGACATGGTCGTTGAGGGCTGGAGTCGAAGGGACTAAGGGTTGGCGCAAACTAGGGCTTGGTTCGAATGAGCAGAATTTTTCAGCAGCTTCCTAGGCTCTTTCAAGGAGATTTAATTGGCTTTATTTGGGTAGCGTAGGGTATGGTTAGGTGTGAATAAGCTATGGTTCAAGTTTGTTAAAGTTTAGAGTCGATTCGGATCAAAATCAGGACGTATTTTCTAGTTTTAAAACGAATTGGAAAATTAGTTGAGGAGCTTAAGTTTACATCTAAAAAATGTTATTGGTGTATTTTTAGGTGTCATGTTAAGTTTAGGGATGAAAAGTTTATGTTTAAAATTTTAGAAGAAAATATTAAGTTTTGAATTTATTCGGGTTAAAAACGCTTCGTGGTTTAGTCATTAAGTTATTAAATCGAAAGACTCAAGTTTACGTCTAAGAAAAATATTAGAAGTTAAATTTAAGCTTATATGATACTATGGGATAGGCTCGAGCCAATAAGATTAAGAGAAAGTCAAAATAGAGAATTTTTGAGTCTTGCGGCAAAACGGTCAATTTACACCTAGGTAGTACAAAAAAGTTTGGCAGTATCCCGAAGAATCATAATGCATGCTAAATGATAATTTAAAACGTTTATGACGAAAATATGAGATTTTATGATTTATGATAAAACCGTGCAATTTTTACTGTTAAAATGCTATTTTTCGAATATGGAAAGGACACGATATTTTATAAATAAAAGAAAAAGAAAAATATTTTGAAGAATATGAATTGACTGTGACAAAAAATATGATATATGATTTTTGATAATATCGTGAGGGAAAAGGCCACAGAGGGAGCCCGTTTTAGGGAAAAGGCCCTAGAGGGAGTGTCACGCCCCGAAACCGAGGATTGACATCCGGCATTGTTTAACAATTACTGGAAAACAATTAAGCCTTGTAGCAAAAGGCCAAAAACCAGTCTTTTTCATATAACAAAATATTGTCTTTACAATGACAACAGAATAAAATTTCATTACTGTAATGCGGAAGCGAAACAAAAGAAAAGGTAAAAATCTTAATTCTTAATCTTGTCATTCGATCACCATCTCCAGAAAGCTTCTTGTTCCTCCTCATTCATTTTCTCTTCATTCTTATCTGAAAGTTGTAAGGGGTGAATGTTTTGGTAAACACTCAGCAATTGAGGGCCGATCGATTTCCAAAGGTACATATAGAACTTATTTTTTAGAGCATCTCTTTAACAAACTTTCAAAAAACTTGTTACATTGACTTATCATAACAGAACCAAATCAAATATGAGACAAAGATTATCAGACGATTCAGAGTAAATCAGAAGCAATCAGAACAAACACATCATTGTTACGCATCTCATTTCTATGGTCAAATTGTCCCCAATATGTTAGTCCTCTAAGGGGTGAGGCCAGAACACAGTTTTATACCAACTGATGGGGGCCAGACAGAACACAGTTTTATACCAACTGATGGGGGCTAAAACACAGTTTTATACCCACTGATGGGGGCCAGACAGAATTACAATTATCGTTCCAGTTCAAATCGATTTGTAACAGTGTATTACAGAATTCATATTTATCGAAAAGAACTTATCAAAAGTTTGAAAGTATTTTAGCGGAATCAAAGGATGTCGAATTCAGAAAGAATATAACATTCATCGATCGAAATTTAAATCATGTAAACACAAATTTTCAAAAATAAGGACACACATACGAGCATGTCATGTTATTTTTATGCAAAGTTTAAAATACAAGAAAAATATGTAACAAAAACCCACTTACATTTCTCGAAGTTACGGTTCAAAATGTGCAGAACTTGGCTGAACGAAACTTGCTGAATTTCGGCCAAGTGATGACCGAATTTGGACAGCGTCTTAACGACAGTGTACGCAACTCTTTAACATGCAAATCAGCTGGAAAAACTTCCCTTCTTTCTCCCTTTCTTGGCGGCGGCCGATAGCTTATTTGGTGAGGGTGAGGGCCGAATTTTCTTGAAGCTTTTTGGTATGATTTCCTTCAGCATTGCATGTCCTATTTATAGGTGAAGTTTTGCCCCTTGAACTACCCTTTGGCCATCCACTTGAGCTCCAAGAAATGCCATCAATGTGATCAAGGCTATTCCAAGCATCAAAGGTCACCTTGGTTTACTAAAGGGTCCATTCTTGCACAATAAATTGGTCCAAGCCTCTTAGCTCTTCCCTTAGCTCCCTTTCTTGGTTAACTCAATGGTCATCTCTTACATAATAAGTTTGTCCAAACCTTTAGCTCCTTCCTTGGTTCACTCAATGGTCATCTCTTGCACCATAATTTGTCCAAACATTTAGCTCCTTTAGCTCCTCTTCTTGATTAACTCAATGGTCATAAATATGTCCAATCTTTTAGCTCTTCTCTTAGCTCCATTTTTGGTTCTTTTAGGACAAGGTGTGATGAGATTCTTTGAGCTAAAAGATTGTGTAATGTCCCAAATTAAGACAACGTAATCCAACTGCATGCGAACCTAGGAAACATGAAAAAAGGCTAATTAATTGATTTTGATTGCTAATCGATTATGTGACATACATTCTTATATGTTAAATAGGATTTTATTATCATCATGCATAAAACTATATTTTTAAGGATTATTCAAGTTGCAATCGAGGAACGGAGACCGAGGGCTGAAAAAACGTAAAATGTTTTTATTAAATAATTGTTTTTAATTATTTAAAATATGATTGATATTTTTTCTTATCTTTTAAAATAAAGGGTTTTGAGGTGATTTTATACGACGTGACGTAAATTTTATCGGTGTTGGTTTTTCGACAAAAATAAAAACGTTTTTGCAAANTATCTTTTAAAATAAAGGGTTTTGAGGTGATTTTATACGACGTGACGTAAATTTTATCGGTGTTGGTTTTTCGACAAAAATACAAACGTTTTTGCAACCCGGCTATTAAATTCACAAACTTATTTAAACAAAATAATTTTTAGTATTTAATTAAAGATTATTGGACCTAATTTGAGGGCTTAATAGGCCTAGGCCCTATTAGCAGAATAATTAACTATTTAAAAGTGTTAAACCCTACCCTAAACCTTCATACCTCACGCCACTTTCCGAAAATCCCTCCCTTAATTTCACACGGCACACACTCAATAAATTGAAGAGAAATTTTCGAAGGAGCTACAAGGATTCCAGCCTAGGTTTCTTCCTCGTCGTCATTCCTCAATCGCCATCGAATAATCGTGCGTTTAAAACGCAAAGGCACGCCATAAATATCTTTTTTTCATCTATCACATCATATTATTGTTTTAAATATCGTATGCACGACAAACATGAAGTGTATTGCTTATTTTTGGATTAGTGCACATGCATGTATCTAATCCATGATTTTTTATCCCAAAAACTTGTGCTACTCACGTTAAGAGGCTGCCATGATGTTAAATAATTATCAAGTAAAGTTTTTACATGATTTAGAGTCCTAAAAAACCCACCATACAAGCTGTTAAATCAAACAAAGCTAGCTGGTAAGGGAAAGTGCTGTCATGGGTTTGAGGTGATCGGTTTTGGGAGCTTGGACGTTGGTTCGGTCTTGGCCTGAGTCAGGGCTTAGCTAGGGTCAATGAGGGGTTAGAGAGAGAGTCCTAGCCATGCTAGGACTCGAGTACAGGGCTCAGAAAGAAGTCCTAGCTTGCTAGGACTCCCACCCGAGAAGGAGTAACGCAGCGCGCCTTGGAGCAGCAGCACGCAGGGGGCGTGCGATCTAGCCAGGGGTCACGGGCAGGGCTAGGAGGATACCTTAGGGTCATAGGAGAGTGCACAACATGAGGGTTCAGGGGCTGGAGCATCGGCTGGAAGCTGGCAACCAAATCGTAGAGTCCTCGACGATAAGGAGTCTCGGCTAGAATGTGTATGGGTTGGGGGCTTCGGTTTTCAACTTTGGGGCTGGGATCTTTGGTTCTTAGGGTCCATATAAGGGTTAGGAAGGGGCTAGCTTGGTGTGGTCCGAGCATGGCTCGAGGAAAATCCATGGTGGTTCGGGTTTTTCTTGGGCGAAGGGCTAAAGTTGGTTCCTTACAAATATTAATTGAAACACGGCTCACGGGGTCGAGTTGAGGTTCACGAGGGCTAAAATAATATAAAAATTTTAAGTTTTAAGTTTAGGAATTTTATTCTAAAGTTTGGGATTTTTCGGGATTAAAACACCGTCAAACGATTAATTAAAGATTATTTAAAAGCCTAGTTTTTAAGCTAAATAAAATTATGAAATTTTAATTTAAGATTAAAGAATTATTTGGGACATGTTAGAGTCAATGAATTCAAGAAAAAGTCGAAGTCGAGAAATTTAACGTCCAGGGGTAAAACGATCTTTTTACACTGAAAATTTAGTAAAAGTTATGGCAGTGCTCTAAATGCTGTTTTTATGCTATTATGATTATTTTTAAAGGTTTATGAAATTTTACATGTTGAATTATGATTTTTAAATGTCCATGGATTTTATGATTTAAGGTTGACATTTAAAATACATGTTGCATGCTTGGTTTCAAAAGAAAAATGATATTTATGCATAATTTTATAAAGTGATGAAAATATGAAAAAATTGATGAAAGTGAAGTAATTGTGACTAATGAGGATTTGAGGATATGATTGAGGATAGGCCAAGGCTCAGCTGACGATCTTGTGTCGCTGATGTCCCCGGCGCCCAGTACTGTGGTTATATGTTGATGGATCCATCAACTTTTGATGATTGAGAAAAGTCACAATTAACGATCTGAATTTAATAAAAGAAAGGATAATGTTTATGATCATGGAAGAGGTTTTATGTCATGTTATGTTGAGGAAAAGGAAATGGTTAAGATTCATGTTTTCCTGTCATGAAAATTTTATTTTACGTAAAAGTATTTTCACTGTTGCATGGGATTTTTATACGTATACTTGCTAACAAGATTATGGTGTGTTGAGTCTTTAGACTCACTAGGTGTGATGGATGCAGGTGAGGTTGAGGGAGGTCTTGACACTTGATTTGGCTGGACTGAATGTGTACAGAACCCGAGGACCAGCGCTTCTACTCTTTCCGCACTTATGATTTTGATTAAGATTTTACGTTAAAATACATTTAAGACCATTTATTTATGCTTTAGAATGGTTTTTGAGAGGATGGTATATTTCACGTTTATTGCTTGTTAGGCTTGGTAAAACATTTGAATATTTCCTTTGGATTTTTAAATACTAGTTGGTTGATGTTTATTTTTAAAATGGGCAAAATATTTTAAAAAATATTGCATGGGTTCGGCCATCATGTTTTAAAAAAAAAATTTCTAGTACATTTAAAACGTTAAGAAAGGCATACATTTCAGATTGAGCTCATGAGCTGGGGTTTTACTCCTCAGATGACGACTCTTCAATTGTTGCGTTTTCTTATAGTATAGATTCCCTTCTTAGCTATTCTTCGAGCTTTAAAGTTACTTTCTTGAGCAATGTTAGCTGAAAACTTAAAATTATACTTGATTCTTATAATTAAGCTTAAAGTTTTGAGTTTACTTTCGAGTTTATTTCTTACATGATCTTCTTCGGAAATTCCGGGTTCTCATATCCCACCCTCCTTATTAAATGTTTCGTCCTCAAAACTTGGTTCAACTCAACTTTTAAAGATGTGAGGATATTGGGTACGCATCCTTTCTTCTAGTTTCCAAGTTGCTTCCCGTTCAATATGATTTGACTACTGTACTTTGACATATGGTATTGTTCGGAGTCTTAGCACTTGATCTTTGGTGTCCACTATTCGAATAGGGACTTTTTCATATTTCATTTCTTTGTTCAGGTGTCCTTCGATCATCAGTGGTGCAACTTTGAGAATGAGACTCGGGTCTGGGACATATTTCTTTAGTTGTGAGATGTGGAAAACGTTGTGAATTCTGGACATGTCTTGTGGCAAAGCCAATCGGTAGGCTAGGGTTCCCACTTTCTCCAGTATCTCGAAAGGTTCTACATATCTTGGATTTAGCTTTCTGGACTTGTTAAACCGAACCACTCTTTTCATAGGGGAGACTTTAACATATGCATTTTCACCGATCTCAAATTCCAAGGGTCTTCTCTTTAAATCTGCCCAGATCTTTTGTCTATCTTGAGCTGTCTTGAGTCTTTATCTGATTATGGCGACTTTGTCGATGATTACTTTAACAAGCTCAGGTCCAGTGATAGCTTTTTCTCCAACTTCATCCCAGTATAAAGGTGACATGCACTTTCGACCGTACAACGCTTCATACGGAGCTATTTCAATATTGCTATGATAGTTGTTATTATAAGCAAATTCTATCAGAGGTAACTGGTTGCTCCAATTTCCATGAAAATCCAGAGCACACGCCCTCAACATGTTCTCGAGGGTTTGAATTGTTCTTTCAGTTTGGCCATCAGTCAGTGCATGATAGGCCGTGCTGAGAGTGACCTTGGTCCCATAGCCTTTTGAAAACTTTTCTAAAATCGTGATACGAATCTTGGATCTCTGTCAGATAATATACTTGCCAGAACACCGTGAAGTCTCACTATGTTATCAATGTACAGTGTGGCTATTTATCCAAGTTGTAATTCATTCGAACCGGTAAGAAATGTGCAGATATGGTCAATCTGTCAATGATTACCTAAATCCCATCATGACCTTGCCTTGATTTTGGTAGCCCTACTACGAAGTCCATGGAGATGTTATCCCACTTCCACTTTGGTATTTCTAATGGTTTTAGGAGTCCTCCAGGCCGTTGATGTTCCACCTTGACTTGTTGACAGGTTAGACACTTGGAAACAAAGACAGTTATGTCTTTCTTCATTCCATTCCACCAGTAATTATTTTTCAAATCTCGGTACATCTTGGTGCTTCAAGGATGAACTGAAAATTTTGATTTATGCGCTTCGGTCATCACTTCTTCTCGAATCCCGTCAATGTCAGGCACACAAAGCAGTCCTTTAATCCAAAGGAAAACATTTTCATCAGTCTAGAATTCTTGGGTTTTTCCTATTGAATTTGTTCCTTAATCTTTATGATAGAGGGATCCTGACTTTGTTTTAATTTGATTGATTCTCTAAGGCATGGTTGTGTTGATAAAGAAGATAAGCTTACTTTCCCAATGTTCATTCGACTCAAAGCATCTGCTAATTTATTTGTCTTACCCGGATGGTAATTGATTGATAAATCATAATCTTTCAGAAGTTTAATCCACCTTCTTTGCCTCATGTTTAGTTCTTTTTGGGTATATATGTATTTGAGGCTCTGGTGATCAGTAAATATTTTGTATTTTACCCTATAAAGATAATGTCTCCATATCTTTAGCGCAAATACGATTGTCGCTAACTCAAGATCATGAGTTGGGTAATTTTGCTGATAAGGTATTAATTGCCTTGATGCATAGGCAATTACCTGACCTTCCTGCATAAGAACACACCCTAATCCTCTCTTTGAAGCGTCACTATATATTGTAAAGTTCTTGCCATCCTTGAGAAGAACTAGTACTGGTGTAGATGCAAGCTTTGTTTTAAGGGTTTCGAAACTTTTCTCACATGCTTCATTCCAAATGAATTTTGAATTCTTCTGAGTAAGTTTGGTAGAGAAATGGCTATCAAATAAAATCCTTCCACAAAATTTCTATAGTATCCAGCTAAACCCAGAAAACTTCTTATTTTGGTTACAGTTCTTGGTCGAGGCCAGTCCATGATTGCCTCTACTTTCTTAGGGTCCACTGACACTCCTTCTTCAGAGTTTATATGTCCTAAAAAAGCAACACTCTTTAACCAAAATTTCATAGAGTTCTTTTCTCGCAATGTCTGTAAGGTGAGACGCAGATGTTCTCGATGGTCTTCCTCACTTGGTGAGTATACAAGGATATCATCTATGAAAGCCACCACAAACTTATCAAGGTATGGCTTGAATACCCGGTTCATAAGGTGCATGAATGCTGCAGGAGCATTTTTTAGACCAAAAGACATTACCGTGAATTTGTAGTTCCCATATCTTGTCCTAAAAGCTGTTTTAAGGATATCCCCTGCTTTGACTTTCGGCTGATTGTAATATTATCTTAGATCGAGTTTTGAGAAAACTTGGGCTCCTATTAGCTGATCGAAAAGATCATCTATTCTTGGGAGTGGGTGCTTTTTCTTTATTGTGATCTTATTCAACTCCCTATAGTCAATTCATAGCCTTATGCTTCCGTCTTTTTTCTTTACAAACAGGACTGGGGCTCCCCACGGGGATGCACTAGGTCGGATTTGTTTCTTGTCCAACAAATCCTGAAGTTGCTCCTTTAAATTTTTTAATTTAGCTGGGGCCATTCGGTATGGTGCCTTTGAAATTGGTGCAACACCAGGGACCAAATTGATTTCAAATTCCACTTTTCCACCGAGTATCGCACCCGGTAAATCCTCGGGAAAAAAATTTGGAAATTCTTGGACGAGTTGAATTTCTTCCAACTTTGGTGTAGTTTCTTCTCTGACTTCGCTGATCATTGCCAAGTAGATTTCTTCCCCGCATTTTATGGTCTTCCAGGTTTGTGAGGCAGATAGTAGGGACCTTCGTTCCTTGGACTTGCCATGGTATATGATTTCCTTTTGAGTCGGTGCCTGAAGTTTAATATTTTTCTTTTGGCAGTCTACCACGGCATGGTGTTTAGCTAACCAGTCCATTCCAAGAATGATGTCGAACTCAATCATATCGTGTTGAATCAATTCTACCTCAAAGTTCTGTTTACCGATGCAAATTTCACAGTTCTGATATACCTTATGGGTCTCAATAGTTTTGCCAGCAGGGGTCGCAACTCTTAATAGTTCACTAAGAGTTTCATGCTCAAGTTTCATATTTTTAGCAAATCTTTTAGACACAAATTAGTGCGTGGCACCACAATCAAACAAGACATAAGCAGGCATTTTATTGATCAAAACCGTACCTGCCACCACATCGTTGGTGTTATCAGCTTCTTCCTGGGCTATAGCATATACTCGAGCCTTAGTCTTGTTTTCATTTGGTTTGCTTGGTTCAGTCCCTTTATCTTTGTTTTCAGGACAATCTTTAATTTGATGACCCACTTTTCCACATTTGAAACAAGCACCCGTCTTCCTATAACATTCTCCGATGTGATTCAGCCGAAAAGTAGCACACCACTTTCCTTGCTTGTGGACATGTAAAGGCCTAAAAATCCGTGCTTGAAAATTTGCGGAAAATATAAAATTTTTCTTTTAAAATAAATGGAGTGTCTCATTCATACCAAAAACTGATAAAATATTTAACGTTCAAAACAGCTTGCTCATGGAGCTATATTTTTCATTAGAGATTACAATCCGGAGCAAAATGAAGATAATGTATTGGCAAGAATGTTAGACCATAAGGAGACAGCGGAAGAAATTATTACTTGCCAAAATAACAAGTTAAAGTATTCAATAACTACATATTTGAGCATCAAAATGGCAAGTGCTGAAACTGAGGTCCTCGGGTGCCACTACTGCCGACTCGAGCTAGCTCACTGGTCCCCGCCCTCGATCCCGACATCATCAGTACCTACAACAATCAAGTCTAGTGAGTCTAAAGACTCAACATGCATATATCGTAAATAACGAGTAAATATAGTAAAATTGCATGGGAGTAAAATTTCATGTCATGAGGCATATCGTAAAATGTCGTGTCATGATTAATTATAATACGTGCATAGCTGAACTGAAAATCATAGTGAAACTGTTTGCTCCTTGGAGCCCTGTACTGAAATAGCATATAATAATTTTCTGTGAGATTATGGTCTACGCAAGTGGTCCCTGAACTGAACTGAACTGAGCTGACCGATACTGGTGACCGGACCGATACTGGGGATCGGATTTACGTCTGATCAGACTACTGCCACAGTACTGGGTGAAACAACTGAACTGACCGGTAACTGGTGACCGGGCCGATACTGGGGACCGGACTTAAGCATGATAGTAAAGTGACCACAAGCAATATCGCATAAATCTCAAAATTTGTATTTTTGCACGTAATATAATTAAATAACTGAATTAAATATCCTGTACCCATTTTACTGCTTGGATTGGATCGCTCCCAGGCTCGCTGCAACCTAAATATGCCATGAAAATATGCAATAGATTTATGGGACCAAACTATACAATAACCTTCAAAAAATGTGACAATTACGCCTACCGACTTCGTATTAAATCATAACTCCGAACCAAACCGAACCAACACTAAACCATCATGTAGTCATGATTAAAATACGTCTAAAATGATCAAATAATGCTCCTAAAATGGTGAGAGCAGAATTCTAGGTGAATGGAGGCCAAAACATGAAACGCTCTTTCGAGAGTCAATTTGGCACATTGCACCGTAAATTCTCGTACGACCTCAAAAATGATCCGAATCACAAACGGCCAAAAACATGACCTTCCTAACTTGCTGAGGCACTGTCCAGTCCAAGGCCATAGGCTAAAAGCCAACCGAGAACTCGAACGAGCCACTGAAACGTCACAGCAAGTTGCTGTCCAAAAATACAGCAGCCGTGCTTTGGTTTCTTGCGTCGATTGCGAGGCTAATGGCCATTGGGGCTTGAACCACCAACCAAAACCTCTTACCAACATCCCAAGGAATGATTTGAACCATGTCTAAGGGCTTTAGACCAGCCACAATTTGAAATATTCCAGAAACGACCCAAACGTTACAACCGAGAACAAATTCTGCACGTAGGATGCATTGCTTTTGTTTTGCTGTCACGAATCGTTCCAATGGCCATTTGATTGACCATGACACGATCTAGACATCTAGGGCCATGGTGTAAACCGTGGCTAAGGGCCATAGACCAACCAAGATCCACACCATTCCCTAAAATTCAAAACAACACAAGCTGAAAAAGAGAGGAAGCCGAAAGGGGAAAGGGGCTGTTCTTGATGTTTTAGTTGAAAACCGAGTAACCATGGACCGAGCCACCAAAAGGGCGACTTAGTCACGTCTTACACATGCTAGGGAAGTGATCCAACCATGGCTATAAGCCCTTAGGGCAGCCAAGATCAGATTCATTTCCCTTTGATAGCAACATGAGAAAATCGAAACTCAATATGGCAAGAATGGGAAGCTGCTGTCATTTCTTGTTTCCAGTGGGTGTGGGGCTCGAATGAATGGACCAAAGTGATCCTAATACATCCTATTACATGTCTAGATGTCACCTTGGGAGCCTGGAATCGAACCAATACCTGAAACCCACAAAACAAAGCAACCCGTGAAGCACAAGAGAAAACCGAAAAATTCTGCATGTTGCATTTTCTGAAATTTCTTGATGTATTTCGTTTCATGCATGAAATGATGATCATAAATCATAAAAATAATGATAGTATGACTTGATTGAAGAGTCAAGGAAGAATATATGCATGCCTGGTTTCGTTTGAAAGAAAAACGAAAAGAACGAGACGACCCGGCGCGGAGGAGGTGGAGCGCTTTCTTTTCTACCTTTCTTCTTACTCGATTTTTCTCTCCTATCTCCCACTGAATTCTCACGTTTTTTACACTCTGTAATACTCTCTAATTCGGTGATGGGGGAGGGGAAAGTGGTGGTTGGGAGAGTGAGGGAAGTGGGTGTAAAATATAGGGAACAAATATCAAGACCAAGTCTACTCTATTTGAAATTTGAATTGTTGGTTGATATCAAATATTTTTTGGGTGATTCTAGAATGGGGTGGCCGAAATCCTCATGTTTTCTAGACTAGGATAATGCTCACTAATTAATTAATTAAGGTGGATAAAGAATTAAAAAGATTAGTTTGCTAACTCAACAAAGAATGGGTCAAAAGGGTGATGAGTTGGCAATGACTAGTCTAGATACTAAGGGGCCGAAAATTCACTAATATATGGAGGGGAAATGTTGATTATTTACTAAATTTATAACCCTTAAAAGCCTTACTTATTCTTTAAATAATTTAGTGAACTAATTCCTTAATTATGGAACTTAAACGAATTTATTTTCTACTCACCTCAAGTTGCTTAAATAATCCTCAAACCTCCTTAATAACTTAAATTAACTTATTTGCTAGCTAAATTAAATTCTGAAAAAGTTTCTTGAATCTAAAATTTTATCTCTAAACTCCAACTCCAGTCCGGCCTCACTGAAATAACTGAAATGATAAAAATTTAAACTACTACGTAAAATAATCAAATTTAGAAACTCATTCAATAAAAAAATCATTTTAATTTAAATACTAGAATTATGCATGACTTATACGTAGTCTAAGTTACGGGTTCTACAGGACATCATTGTTGAAAGTTCCCTTTGAAGGACCACTTGATTGATTTGGCCTTTTGAACTTGGGTCCACCTTGAGCAGACTGACTGATGAAGGGCCTCTTGTTTTTGTTCTCCTCTTCACGATGTTTGATGTCTGTTTCTGCGCTCATCGTCGCGCCCAGTAAATCCGCAAAATTGTTTGCTCGGAATACAGCCAAAGCAAATTGAATTCGGCTGTTCAGCCCTTTCTTGAAACGGTGCATGTTTAAGGTATCATCTGACATGATAGTTGAAACATAGGTTCCCAGATCATTGAACCTTGAGGTGTACTCCATCACTGTCATGTCCGATGTTTGTTAAAGTTTTCAAACTCACTTAGCTTTTTCAGACGAAATTCTGCTGGGTAATATTGTTTCAAAAATTCTATTCTGAAAGTTTGCCAAGTGATTTGTTCCATATCATCCAAGGATGGCGACACTGTTTCCCACCACTTCCGTGCTCGATCTTCTATAAACGGTGGCACAACTTCCACTCTAAGTCCCTCAGGTACTTTCAACAGATGAAGTTGAGTTTCGACATTCTTAAGCCAGTTATGACTAACTTCTGGACCAGGGTTGCCATTAAAGGTTGGGACATGGTTCTTTCGGAGGGATTCGTAATGATACTTGATTCCTCGCGGATGTGGCTCTGGTGGCGGCTGGATGGCGTTGGCAATTGGGTTCACAATTCTTTGCAGTGTGGCGGCTACTCTAGTAGTTATTGCCATCATGTCTTCTCGGCTGAGATTCTCCTCGGTGGTGATAGTGGATTTTCATTTTCGTTTTGATTGACTCCGCGGGGATTACGGTTGTTTCTGGGTGGTCTGCCCGCCATTTCCTATAATCCAATATTTTATTAATTTGTTTGAGACAATGCATAATCGAATAAATATTGTCATTAATTTTTGAAATGCATACAATCAGTCTTTTAATATTAAATTGATTAACCTAATGGATCTAAATACAATCGATGCCTATACTAGGGATCATTCTACTCGTCCATTACTTCACCATCCCCTATAGCTTCGTCAATTTCTTCATCCATAGGTTTTTCTTCTTGTTTTTCTTCGAGTTCTCCCATGAGATCTTCCATGTTGATCATATCATCTTGTAGTTGGTTGATGTGTTGTTCCAATAGGGTGTTTTGATTCGTCAGAGTTGCTGTGAGGATCCGGATTTTCGAAGCAAATCATCTCAAAATCTCGGAAAGTAGCTCAAAAGCTCGAAGATTAGCTCAACGGGAAGCTATGCTATAGGAAACCGCAACAAGGAAGAGTCATCATCCGAGGATAAAACCCCAGCTCATGAACTCAATCTTTTAGCTCAAAGAAGCTCAACTTTTCTTGTCAAAAAAAAACCAAAAAATGGAGCTAGGAGAAGAGTTAAAGTTTGGGACAAACTTATTGTGCAAGAGATGACCATTGAGTTAGGCAAAGAAGGAGCTAAGAGTTTGGACAAACTTATTGTGCAAGAGATTACCATTGAGTTAACCAAGGAAATGAGCTAAAAGACTGACACATTTAATATGCCAGAAGTAACTCATGAACTAACCAAGATGACCCTTGAATTGGATGAAAATTTGACCACATTTAAGGCCATTCTTGGGGACCAAGGGGGCGGCCGTGGGGGATGTTAAAAGCCACTTTTTGGCATATATAAATACCCCATCCTATGCTACAAAACTCACACCAAAAATCTCCCACAAAAGCACTCAAAATTCGGCTAAGGCAAGGAAGGAAAAAGGAGGAAGCTTCGTGGAGTTCGTGTGCTCAGAAAATACGTCGAAGTGCTGCTGGATTAACGGCACAATTTGCTCAAGTAATACGTCGAAGTGCTTTCCAATCTCAGGGAGCAGCTTCGTTCAAGAATCACGCAAATTTTCGGACCACGTCTTCGAATTTCAGTAAATGGGTTTTTGTTACGTATTTTCTAGTATTTTAAACTTTGCATAAAAATAACATGACATGCTCGTATGTGTGTCCTTAATTTCGAA
Source organism: Primulina huaijiensis (assembly GCF_012295235.1). Lineage (NCBI taxonomy): Eukaryota > Viridiplantae > Streptophyta > Magnoliopsida > Lamiales > Gesneriaceae > Primulina > Primulina huaijiensis. Next base: position 9,202,996 of record NC_133306.1, read on the forward strand.
AATCAGTGTTTACATGATTTTAAATTTCGATCGATGAATTTATGTTCTTTCTGAATTCGACATCCTTTGATTCCGCTGAAATCCTTTCAAACTTTTGATAAGTTATGTTCGATAAATATGAATTCTGTAATACAATGTTACAAATCGATATGAAATGGAACGATAATTGCGATTCTGTCTGGCCCCCATCAGTGTTTATAAAACTGTGTTTTGACCCCATCAGTGGGTATAAAACTGTGTTCTTGAAATGTCTACTCGTTTTTAAAAGTGCGGAAATATATATATATTTTTTAAAATCTCTCATTTGAAAAATAAACATTTAAATAAATCGCATGCATGCAATCCTACTTAAAAACATTTTTAAAAAAAAAAAACCATTATAAGCAATTACCAATAAAAATATAACAGATTAAAATAATTGAGTAAAATCCTAACATCCAACAGTAAAATAGAACAGTGTACAAAATCCTCATATCCTCTCCAAAACGTAAAATCGTAATTGTGCGGAAAAATCATAAGGTCCTCGGGTCGTGTCGCCCACCAGGCTCGCTGTCTCAGAGTCCAGCACCTCCAGTCTCCTCGACATCGAACTCACCTGCATCACACACACCTAGTGAGTCTAAAGACTCAACACACTTGTACCATAAATAACAAATACATATACATAGCACACAGCAGTGAAAAATATCATACTTAACTTATCTTTCATGAACTTTAAAAACTTAACATAAACGTATCATGTAAAATCATGTCGTGTCAAAGCATGTCATCTCATATCATCATATACGTAAACATTTTCCTTTTAATTGAATTCCCTTCATTAATTGTGACTTTCGTTTCAGCTATATCGATGGATCCATCTACGCATAACAACAGTACCGAACGACGGGGGACATCAGCGACAGCATTACCCACCCACTGAGCCCGGGCCTCAGCTCATCATATCTCATATCATCGTATATATATACATCGTCAGTCACAACTAATTCCCATCCTTTAAAAATAAAGTCATATTCACCACTTAATAAAAACTTGCATATACGTGACTTTTTCCTTAAAACCAAGCATACAACGTATTTATAATAATTGCGTAAAAATCGTAAACATGATGCATAAACATTTAAATTATCGTAAATTTGTGCTCAGGACGCTGTTTTGACCAAAATCTCACTTTGGGCGCAAAATGATCATTTTGCCTCTAGAAACCCAAAAATTATCGTTTCACCCCTAGACCTCTAAAATTGACCCGAAGCTTACCAAACTCCTTAAAATGTCCCAAAACATTTTTAAAAGCATTCTTAGACGTAAATACAACTTAACCGATTCGTTTTAAAATTTGCACCGGGGTCCTAATTTTAACCCGAATTGACTCGAAACTTAATCGAATTTTTCCCAACTTTTTATCATATCTTAAAAACACTATAAAGCTCCTAATACAATAATATCAGACTCAAAAACTCTCGGCCACTATTCCAGAAAAAGCACAAAACTCACGGCCTCTCCTATTTCGCAACCTTGTGCACTCCCTTTCCCAAAACTCGCTCCATCAGCCTAACCCCGACGTACCAGCCCTGAACTAGCCCACTATGGACCTAGACCAGACCCTAAAGAACCCACCTCAACCACGCAACCAGCCCCATGCAGCTTATGCAAGCCACAAACGCTAAAAGCCCCAAACATACACCACCCGAGTCCCACTCTCCATAGCATGCAGCCGGCTCTTCGGTGGTTGCAGCGACGGTTGGCCCTTCCAAGACCGTGACTAAGACCCACCAGGGTCTGGTCCAGCCCTTGGTTCAGCCCTCACACCACTCGTTCCACCTCAAACCTGTGCACAGCCCCAACCGAGCAAACAACAAGGCTTCCCTCTCGATCTCTCCTCCTGCAGCAACGCCGACAAGTTTTCCTTCCAGGACTCCATCGTGACACCACCATCAGGCTCTGCACAGCCCTAGGTTGCAGCCCCTTGCACCTCAATTCATAAAAACGTGAGTGACATTAAAAGAAATGCATTACATGGACAAAAACTCAAAATCCTTCATGTTATTGGTCGGATCGAGAGTTTTGCTACAGATTTATCACACAACAGCATGTATTTAGCATATGAGATGCAAAAACGAGAGTACAATGCGTGCCTTATGATGTATAAACGCAAGAGGAATGAAGAGAGGAGCGCCGGATAGTCTTGGATGCAAGAACAAGCCAAAAACCGTGGCCTTCAGCTGGTGTCCCCTTTTTTTTTCTGAAACCGAGGGTATTGAAATCTTAATGGGGGGTGTCGGCTGTTGGGGAGGGATTAGGTTTAGGTTAAGGGTTTATTATATAATATTTATATAGTTAACAATCAACTAATGGGCCTTAATTTGATAATTAAATGTTTAATAAGGATTTTAAGCCATATAAGCTGAAAAGTAGGCCCATTAAATCCAAACATGCTCCCGAAAAATATTTGTGTTAGAAAGATTTTGAAAATATTAGCCGAACCCTCAAAAAGTCCTCCGATTTGATAAAATTTACGCACCGTTAAAAATAAAATCATGCTGGTAAAAATACCCAATAAAATCCTATTTTTGAAAAATACTCTTAAAAAAACCTTATAATAATTAATAAAAATTAATTATGTTATTAAAATAATTTTTCTGAAAATTCTCCGGTCTCCGATCCTCGTTCGAGCGTGAAATGCACCTAGAAACCCTAATGCATGAACTTATAAAAATTTCGTGAATTAAAACCTATCATGCATGAATTATGCATAAAGCACATAAAAATAATTAAACAAATAATTTAAAATAAAATCCTAGATTGCATGTATTCAGGTTACGTGAATTTAATTCCTAGACCTTACAGTTCTGGCCTAACGGCTTAGAGGATTAACATATTGGGGACAATTTGACCATAGAAATGAGATGTGTAACAGTGTTGTGTTTGTTCTGAATTGTTTCTGATTTGCTTTTGATTTGCTTTGAATCGTCTGATAACCTTTGTCTTATAATTCGAATTTGATTTGGTTCCGTTATGATAAGTCAAAAGTAATAAGTTTTAAAAGTTTGTTAAAGAGATGCTTTAAAGATTAATTTATATATGTATCTTTGGAAATCGATCGACCCCTACTTGCTGAGTGTTTCCCAAAACACTCACCCCTTACAAATTTCAGGTAAGAATGAAGAACAACTGAATGAGGAGGAACAAGAAGCTTTCTGGGAATGGTGATCGAACGACAAGATCAAGAATCAAGATTTTTACCTTTCCTTTTTTTAGCTTCCGCAAAACTCTGATGTAATTTTTATTTCGTTGTCATTGTAAAGACAATATTTTATTTATGTAAAAGAGTGTTTATTTGGCATTTCGATACGAGACTTATTGTTTTCAAGTAATTGTTAAACAATGTCGGATGTCACCGACACTTCGGTCTCGGGGCATGACATTTAAGTGGCAGAGCCACCAAGTTCATAATCCGACAGGAAGTTTGATAGACAAAATTTGGCGAAGTCAAATTTTGGCAAAAGCTCATGCCTTCCTATCCAAATCATTCTGGCACATCACACTCATCTCCATTTGTTTAAATCTTCAAGTTCAAGATATCGCCAAAATTGGATGGCTTATGCTCTCGCATGGAATCTCGAAAACTCAATCTCATTAATTGCTCTCAATCTATGCAAAATTACCCTTCTTTCCACTTTTGGAAAATCCCACGAAAATTTTGTTCGATCCAAATACCATGCTTATCTGATAATGTAACTTTGATCCTTTTTTTTCTTTCGAGTTGTCTTGGAAATGGCCACCCCTCGTACTTGTGCTCAAGCCGCCCTTCGCATGCGCTCAACTCGCTAGAGGAAAACAAGAGAAACAAGAACTCATGGAGATTAAGAACCTGCTTCAAACTGCTATACAGCGTCTCACCCATCACCTTGATCGAGCAGAGAGCTAGCTCTCCCTAACACTATGTAACCCAACTAATGTGGTATGACTACTTCCCCTAATCGAAATTTGATAGTAAGGATTGAAACTAAGAAAGATCTTACTAACCGCTCTCGTCATCAACAAGAAGACATTTCTAACAAGCAAGAACGTTACATCGCCAAGCTTCATGACGCTATGGATAGACTGCAAGAATAAAATTACTATATTCACTTTGTCGTGAAAAACATGGAAGAAGAAGAAGTACCTATGGATGTAGTGGAAAAAGAACGGTAATGATGGAGAGATGATAAGGTATGCTAGACTTGCGTTATGGTTATATGATACGAAAACAAAGAAATGTAACATTTCTTTGGGAATGTACAAAGATAAGTTGAATTATATTTTTGGGAAAGTACCTATCTGATATAAGTTGACTTATATTTTTGGGAATTTACCTATCGAAGATAAGCTTCCGACTTAAGATGAAATGTTTGACTCGGGGATAATAAATTATTTATGAAAATATGAGATAAAAATTATATAAACTTTAATATTCAGATGTAGAAGTTTTTTCTTTTGTCAATAAGTAATGGTATGTACATTGGATGCTTTGTGCTAAATTAAAATATGTAGGATTTTAGAATATCTTATGAAAGTAAGAAATAATATCTAGTAAGAAATTTATATTGTTTTTAGGTTATTTTCTTATGAAAAAATAAAGTAAGATATTGATGGCATTGAGGGAGTGTAGCATACATAATAAGTTCCGACTCTTTTTATAGTACCAAAAAAATAAAGGAATATTTGAGGAGAAAGACATCCAACGAAACTTGTTTGTATTAAAGCATTCTAGGCTCATAGTCTTGATTAAAGACAGATTTAGTAAAAGAATAACTGTTCGAGGAATTAGTTTCTTCCGTAGNTTGATTCTACCCATCAATTTTCTATTCCATTCTATAACATTCATTACCATTTATACCACAACTTAAAGTCATAAACCATCACAACTAATGCCACAATATTTCAAAATTTGGGCATTACATAAGGAGTTATGTTCTAAAATTCTATATTGGTTTTAAGTTTTGAGATAATAATCGTGAAAATTTTAAGATAAAATAAAATTAGTATGGATACGCATATCCAGTACCGATTTTATTCAGTGTCTATGGGAATTGATTGGTTAGACAAAAATCATGCAATGGTAGATTGTCGGGGTAAGAATGACAAACTCCAATCCAAGAATAAATTGTATTTCATAGCAAGGATAAGGAACATAACTCTTTCTTTTCTGCTTCTCAGACTTAGAAAGCCATGGAGTGTGGCTAATGAGTATAAGTAGCGATAATGAGAGAAGCAAAAGAAGGAATTGAGCTCAAGATATACAATATTCCTGTGGTACGAGAGCTCCGGAAGCGTTACTTTGGATTATCTCAGGCTGTGAAGTAGAATTCGAAAGTAGCTTGATAGCTCGTGCTACACTAAAATCTAAGGAACCCTAGCGAATAGCTTCAGTTGAACTCAAGGAGCTAAAAGATCGATTCCAAGATTTGTTAGACAAAAACAAATCAGACCAAGTGCCTCTCCTTGGGGAGCTTCAATCTTATTGGTACAGAAGAATGGTGAAGGTACAAGATAGTGTGTTGATCTACAAAGAACTCAATAAGATCAAGAACAAATGTCATCTTTCAAGAATAGATGTCCTTTTCAATCAGTTAAAAGGAGCTAAGAGCTTTTGAAAGCTATATCAAAGGTCAGACTACCACAATTGAAGGCCAAGACAGAGAATATTCCTAAAACAGTCTTAAAAAAAAAGGTATAGACACTAAGAGTTCATAATAATTCCTTTTGTTATGACCAATGCTCCAACGACATTCATAGAACTCATGAACCGAGTGTTCAAGAAATTCCTCGACAAGTTCGTGGAAATATTTATTGATGATATTCTTGCATATTCATCAAGTGAGGAATACCGCAAGGAAGATCTTCGTCTTACTCTGCAGATGGTCAGAGAAAAACAACTATATACTAAATTTAAGAAATATGAATTTTGACTAAAAATCGTCACATTCCTAGGTCATATAATCTCTTAAATAGGTATATCAGTGGGTCACAAGAACGTGGAGACAATCATGGATTGGTCTTGACCGAAAACTGGAATAGAAGTTCGAAGCTTTCTGGGATTAGTTGGCTATTAAGAAAATGTGTTGAATGATTTTCTTCCGCTCATCAAACTCACTCAGAAGAACTCTAAATTCAATTAGAGTGAAGAATGTGAGAAGAGTTTTTAGATCCTGAAAAAGAAACTCGCTTCTACGCTAGTATTAGTACTTCTCGAAGAAGGGAAGAATTTCACAATTTACAATGATGCATCAAATGAGAATTGTGATGTGCTCACATTCAAGAGGGGCAAGTAATTGCCTATGCATTGTGGAAAATAAAACCATGTGAGAAAAATTATCCAACACATGATATTGAATTATCTACAATTGTATTTGTGTCAAAGATTCATAGAATCAAATTTTTTGGTACCAAATGTGAGATATTTATCGATCATCAAAGGCTCAAATACCGTTCACACAAAAGGAATTAAATATGAGGAAAAGACGGTGGATCGAACTATTAAAAGATTATGACCTAAGGCTAACAAGATAGCTGATGCGCTAAGCCAAAAGGACTACACAGTGTTACGGCAATAATTTTATCCAATAGAGACCCAAAGTTCTTTCCGATTTTTGAAATTGTTTTCAGGAAGCATGAGTACCAAGATCACTCTCAACACGGATTGTCAATCCCAAACTGATGAACAAATTGAGAATAAAAATACAGGCTCTTGAAGATATTCTTAGGGCATGTGCCATAGACTTCAGAGAAAATTGAATTAAACACCTACCTTTTGATTGAATTTGCCGATAACAATAATTATCATGGATGTAGAGGCCCGTGTTTCGTATTCCTAAATTTGCGGAATTATTTAAAAAAATTTCTCTTTAAATAAATAACATGCATCATTTGTAAAATAAACTGATAAATGGATTTAATTTATGAAATAACAGCGGAAGTAAATATTGTTTTCAAACCACGCTTAAAAATAATTCATCGAAATAAAAACTGAGTTTGAGCATAAAAAATAAATAAATAAATAAGCTGAAACATGAGGTCCTCGGGTTTCTACTACTAGTGACCCAAGCTGGCTCACTGGTCCCCGCCCTCGGTCCCGACCTCATCAGTACCTACAACAATCAAGTCTAGTGAGTCTAAAGACTCAGCATGCATATATCGTGAATAGCAAGTAAATATATCATAAAATTGCATGCAACGTAAAAATATTGTATCGTAAAGCGTAACATGAAAATCGTGTCATGAGTAATTATAAATACGTGCATATCTGAAAAATCGTACGTAAAATGTTTGCTCGATAGAGCTCTGTCATAAAATAGCATATCATAATTTTTCTGTAGAGATAATCTTCTACGCAAGTGGCCCGTAACATATCATGAACGAAAGCGCCTGATCAGACTAAACAAAAGTATACTGGGCGGTAGAGATCATCACAGCCCTTGGACTTGATATCCGTACCCATACATAATCATAAACCGGTCGTAAGTCACCGGGTGAAGCAATCCCATAAGCGTAAGGTGGCCACAAGACATATCGCATATATCTCAAAAATAAACATTTTATATTTTATGCATGTAATAGAATTAAAATCCTGTTTTATTTTACCAATTGAGTTGGATCGTTCCCAAGCTCTCTGCGACTTAATTCTAACATGGGAAAAATGCAATTAATTTCAACGTGACAAAAACTTCGTATCCGAACCACAAATGAGACAAACGCGACCCACAAACGAATATTCCAACCATGACTCCGTACCAACCCGAACCAACATCGAACTATCGTTTCGTCATGATTATAATACGCCTAACATACTGAAATAATGTTCATACTAACTGACCAAATCACGAACGGCCAAAAAACTTGACCTTCCTAACTCAATGAGGCACTGTCCAGTCCAAGGTCATAGGCTAAAAGCCAACCAAGAACTCGAAACAAGCCTCTGAACCGAAGCTCAACTGCTGTCAAAAAATGCAGCAGCAGCTGCTGTGCTTCCTTGCTTCGTTTACGTGGCTATTGGCCATTGGGGCTTGAACCACCAACCAGAGCCTCTTACCAACATCCTAAAGTGTAGCTTGAACCATGGCTAAGGGCCATAGGCCAACCACAATTGAAACAAACACCTACGATAATCCGAAGCTCCACCCGAGAACACCATACTGCACGCGTGGGGGTGTTGCTTCGTCTTGCTGCCTTGTCTCATTCCAATGGCCATATGATCAACCATGGCTTGATCTAGACATCATGAGGTATTGTGGAAACCATGGCTAAGGGCTAGAAGCCAACCAAGATCCACCCAACCACTCAAAACTCGAAACTCACTCACACAAAATCAGAAAATAAAACCGAGGGACTTGTCTTGTTTGTTTAAAATTTTAATGGGATCATGAACCAAGCCATGAAAGGGCATCTTGGTCACGTCCTAGACATGCTAAGGAAGGGTTCAAACCTTGGTTACAGGCCCAAAGCCAACCAAGATTCGAATCTCACCTTAGACAATCAAAACACAATTTCGAGACTCAAACACGCAACTATGGGGAGTTGCTGTCAAGTCTTGATTCCTGAGTGCATGGGGCTTGAACTAATGGACCAACGTGATCCTGACACACCCTAATACATGTATAGATGCAACCTTGAGCTCTTGGAACCGAGCCAACATCCTGAAATCACAAAACAAGCCAAAACCGTGAAGCATGAAGGAAGGGCCGAAAATTCTGTGCAGGTTTTGTGAAAATTTTTCTGTCATGTTTCGGTTTTGCTCCATGAATCATGAACAAATATGATTTAAAAGTGTACATATGACTTGATTGAAGAGAAAAGAAACGTATAAACATGCCTGGAAATTATTTTGACGAAAGAACAAACCGATATGACGAATACGGCGCGGAGGAGACGGAGTTCTTTTTTCTTTTCTACTTTTCTCTCTTGTTATTCCTTGTTGCTTCTCACGATTTTTCTGAAGTTTTTTTACTCTGAAATTTTCGAGAATGAGGAGAGGAGAGAAGGCTAGGAAATGAATGAGGAAGTTGCAAAATAAATGGGGATTGAATGTCAAGATAAAATCTTTCTATCCTTAAGTTTGAGATGTAAGGAAATGAGGTGGTAAATTGATGGATTGAGGGGAATTAGGGGGAGGTGATGGCCGAAACTTGTTGTCTAAATACAAGGTAAAGATATTTCTTAATCTTGCATTTTAAATTATTAAAGCTTTAAACACCCAATATGTGATTTAGTAAGTTAATAAATTAAATTAGGATAATAATCTTATACCATTCTATGTTGCTCGAAATTAATGGATTGGCTAGGCTAATTTTAGTTGTTGATTAGGTGCAAAAGTGCTTAATTATTAATTATTGATGATTTAAATTGAGGAATTAATCATACCAAGAAAGGATTAAGAAATGAAATGATATCAAAAATGGAGAGTGGCTAAACATGATTAAATTGATTCTAAGGGGGCCGAAAATTTGCTAAAGAAATGAAGGTAAAATATTGCTTTAATCTTGTATTTTAACTCCTTAAAGTTTTAAACACTTATTATGTATTTTAGTGCATTAATAAATTAATTTAGGATAACTATTTTCTTGCATGGCATGGCTTGATCTTCAAATTAGTTACTAACATGTTAGGTTATAATTTCTTAAATAAAACAGGCCTAGATTAATTTATCCCAATTGGTTACACAATTTAATTTAGGCTTTTAATTAATTATTGGACATAAAAGGCTTATTTACTACTTAACTCCAATTAATTAAATAAATCCTTAAACCTTCTTTTACATTAAAATAAATCATTCTTTATCTTAAATAAATTCTAGGAATATTTTCTTACAATTAAATTTTATCACAATAATCCGACTCCAGTCCGGCCTTGCTTATTTATCCGAAAAGATAAAATTAAACTACTGCGTAAAATAAATAATTGTAACTCAACAATTTTAAAACAATGAATTTAAACTCTCATGCATGAAAAAAAATCATTTTAATTTAAATAATAGTAATTATGCATGGCTTGTACATATTCTGATTTATCGGGTTCTACAATGGAAGTATTGAAATCGGAGAGAAAGCTATCACGGTATCTGAACTGTTCAAGCAACTGTTGATAAAATAGTTATCATCTGGGATAAACTCAAGGCAGCACAAGATCAACAAAAGAGCTGCGCTGATTTGAAAAGAAGACCCTTAGAGTTCGAAGTTGGTGTAAAGGCTTATGTCAAGGTTTCACCTATGAGGGGAGTAGTCCGCTTCAGCAAATCCAAAAAATTAAACGCAAGAAATGTAGAACCCAAAAATCAGNGGATAAATAAGCGAGGTCGGACTGGAGTTGGAGTATTGAGATAAAATTAATAATAAGAAAATATTCTTAAATTTAATTTATTTTAATGTAAAAGAATGTTTAAGGATTTATTTAATTAATTGGAGTTAAGTTAGTAAATAAGTTCTTTTATGTCCAATAATTAATTAAAAGCCTAAATTAAAATGTGTAACCAATTGGGATAAATTAATCTAGGCCTAATATATTCAAGAAATTATACCCTAACATGTTAGTAAATTTATTTTAATACTTAGCCATGCATGCAAAAAATTTCTATCCTAAATTAATTTATTATTTCACTAAAATACATAATAAGTGTTTAAAACTTTAAAGAGTTAAAATTCAATAATTAAGCAATATTTTACCTCCATTTATTAAGCAAATTTTTGGCCCCCTTAGAATCAATTTAATCATGTTTAGCTACTCTACATTTTTGATATCTTTCCTTAACGTTTCTTGGTATGATTAATTCCTCCATTTTAATCATCAACAATTAATAATTAAGTACTTTTATTGCACCTAATTAAACCACTAAATTATCCAATCTATTCCTAGTTCTCGAGTCACATAGAATGGTAGAAAATCATTTCCTTGTGCCATTCCATTCCTTAAATTGAAACTTCCCTCTAATGCATTCTTGATTCCTTTATTTTCCTAGCAGCCTTCCCTTCATTCCTTAGCATCTCATTTCCCTCCTTACATTCGAAAATTTCAGAGAATTTAGCAGCAAATAATCGTGACTTTCAGCAACAATAACAAGAAAGAAAAGGGACTCCGTCTCCGCCGAGCCGTGTTCGTCGTATGTTTGTTTTCTTCTTAAAACCGAATTTCAAGCATGCTTATATTATTCATTTTCTCTTCAATCAAGTCCTATACATATTTTTAAAAAATCATGCTATGTTCATGAATCATGAAAAACACGAAAATATGACAGCAACTTTTCGAAAATCTGTGCAGTAATTTTCGGCTTTCACTTGTTGCCTCACGGTTTTGATTGTTTTTGTGGTTTCAGGAGGTTGGCTCGATTCCAGGCACTCAAGGCTGCATCTAGGCATGTATTAGGGTGTGTTGGAGTCATGTTGGTCCATTGGTTCAAGGTCATATTGATAAACATAAAAATTGTACATTAATTAAATGTTTTAT
>NC_133306.1:9214570-9245317 GCF_012295235.1 Primulina huaijiensis
TAATTTTTGTGGTTCGGCCGATGCTAGGGAGGTAAAAAAAAAAAACTTTCTAGTATTTTTTAAGAAAACGAGTAGCAGAAGTTTCAGTTGGTATCAGAACAAAGGTCCTGCAAAGGGTTTTGCCACTGTCAGCGCCAGAAAGATCAGTCGCCAAGGCTCGAATTTGTAAGTTTACATGCTTTATATGATTTTATTGAGGCATATAAAAACCTCTAATATACAACAAAGTGTACCAATACATAACATGAATCAAATGAAAGAGAATAGCATGTTAAAACCATTTGAAATACAATATATATAATTCATGTGAGCACAAGGAATGAATTCCACTTACAACCAATGGAAAGCTTGATTCTAATCTCTTGGTACAAAACCTACAACAATAAAGCATGAATTGAACCATCAACATCTCAATAATCCAACAACCATATTCTAAAATCCATAAAACCAACACAATCAAACAAACCCAATATTTCTCCCCAACACTAAAATCCAAGAATAGCTAAACCAAAAGCTTACCTTAGCTTCTTGAACCCAAAATAAACTTGATCTCACTACAAAGACCCAACAATAAGCTTGAATCAAAGGCACCAAATGAAAGAAATGGAACCCTAGCTTACCCCTTGAGTGAAGAACCGAGAAGTAGAGGAGAGAAATGAGGGAAATCTGTGTCTCAACCAATTTTAAGCCTTAAAATACCCAAAACACGTTTTTCGTACTGTGCTGGGCGCTCGGGCGATCATAAACTACCGCTCGGGTGCGGACCATGCTGTCCAAGACGAAATTTTCAGAATCAGTGGCGCTCGGGCGGTCATTTCTTACCGCTCGGGCGCCGCTCTGCGCATAGCCACCTCAAAGATTGCCTCCGAAACGCCTCTTCCCTTCATAATTTGAAAAAGTGGTAAACATGAAAATTGTAGCTCTATGTCTTGACTTGCATCTCCAATTAGCCTCATTTCATTTGAAGGTCTGAGTAAAGAGTTATGCTTAATCTCCCAACATGTGTCACTGGAGGAACGACGACACCCACGACAAACTTCGAGGCGCTTTTGGCTTGTCTTCCACAATGATTTGAACAAAACTCAAAACATGAAAGTTACACCTCTATGTCTTCTCTAACCACTCCAATTAGCCTCATACCAATTGGCTTAATATACAAATTATCATGAATTTAATCGCAACGACACTATAGTATCACCACACATCTTCTATAAACACAATACCATAAATCATAAATCTCAACTCTTAACATCAAAACTATATTTAAACTTAACCAAGGAGTCAATAAACATATTGAATCTTAAACCGTACCGATCACCAAGCTTGGATATTATAATCTCCCCTCCTTAGAGGAATTTCGTCCCCGAAATTGACGTCCCTGCGCAAACAACTCAGGATGCTTTTCTTTCATCTCATCCTCTGGTTCCCACGTGGCTTCTTCAATCAATTGATTCCTCCAAAGGACTTTAACAATGCCGATCTCTTTATTCCTTAATACTTTAACTTTGCGATCCAGAATCTAGACCGGAACCTCTTGGTACGTCAAACTCGGCGTAAAATCCAATGGCTCGTGGCGAAGAACATGGGAAGGATTCGCAATATACTTCCTGAGCATGGAGACATGAAAAACATTATGAAATCTTTCAAGATCTGGCGGTAAGGCTAACTTGTAAGCTCGATCACCGACTCTGTCCAAGATCTCAAATGGGCCAATGAATCTTGGACTCAACTTTCCCTTTTTGCCAAACCGCATCACACCTTTAAAAGGTGCAATCTTCAAAAACACGTGATCGCCAATCTCAAACTGCAACGGCCTTCGTCTGACATCAGCATAACTCTTCTGTCTTGACTGTGCTGTTTTCATCCTTTCTTGGATAACAGCAACAACATCAGCTGTCTGTTGGACCAACTCTGGACCCAACATCTTCCTCTCATCAATCTCGTCCCAATACAAGGGAGATCTACATTTTCTGCCATAAAGTGCTTCATAAGGTGCCATGCCAATCGTCGCTTGGTAACTGTTATTGTACGTGAACTCAACAAGAGGCAACATGGAATCCCAGCTACCAGGATAATCGATAGTACAAGCTCTGAGCATATCCTCCAAAATCTGAATAACTCTCTCTGATTGACCGTCGCTCTGAGGATGATATGTTGTACTGAATGCTAACCGTGTACCCAAGGCTCTATGCAAACTCTTCCAAAACTCTGAAGGAAATCTAGGGTCACGATCAGACATAATCGACACAGGAACACCATGAAGTCTAACAATCTCTGCTATGTACTCTTCGACATATTTTTTCATGGAATATGTTGTCTTGACTGGGAGAAAATGCGCTGACTTGGTCAACCGATCAACGATAACCCAAAAAGAGTTATAGCCTTTCAGCGTTCTAGGAAGACCAATCACGAAGTCCATTGTAATGAGCTCCCATTTCCATTGAGGAATCGACAATGACTGCAATGTCCCAGCAAGTCTCTGGTGTTCGATTTTCACCCGCTGACAAGTTAGGCACTGAGAAATAAACATGGCTATGTCCTTCTTCATACCTGGCCACCAATAGAGTCTTCGAAGATCCTGATACATCTTGGTACTACCTGGATGTATCGAGTATGGCGCTGTATGAGCCTCTATTAAGATGTCTCGTCGAATATCATCACCAGTAGGAATGCATATACGGCCTCTAAATGTCATCAAACCATCTCCATTTATTCCAAACTCTGAATTATCTCTCTTTTCTGCTCTGGCTCTCATCTCTGTCAACTGTAGATCATTGACCTGCTCTCTATGGATCCTGTCCGTCAATGTAGCCCGAATGATCAACGCTGAAAAGCGAGCAATGGTTCCTGATACTACCAAAGCTATCTCTTTTCGTTGCAAGTCTAACAACAACAACTTCTGGATCATAGAACTCAAAGAGGAACTTGACTTACGGCTCAATGCATCCGCTACAACATTCGCCTTCCCAGGGTGGTAAATAATCGTCACATCATAATCTTTGACAAGCTCTAACAACCGTCTTTGCCGCATATTGAGTTCTACCTTTCCACGTTGCATCAGCACTGCACCAAGACCTTTCTTCGACTCATCGGTAAAAACAACGAAGTCCTCAGAACCACAGGGCAGTGCAAGTACCGGAGCCGTCGTCAACCTATCCTTCAACTCCTGGAACCCACTTTGGCATTCATTGGACCACTCAAACTTCACAGTCGTCCTCGTCAAATTGGTTAATGGCAGGGCAATTTTGGAAAAATCTGAAATAAAACAACGATAATAACCCGCCAAACCAAGAAAACTGCGTACCTCTGATACAGTGGTAGGGATAGGCCACTTCTGTATCGCCTCTATTTTCGCTGGATCAACAGCTAACCCATCCTTCGAGAAAACATGGCCTAAGAAAGAAATCTGCTCTAACCAGAACTCACATTTCTTCAACTTAGCATACAACCTCTTCTCCCTCAACAATTGAAGAACGACTCTGAGGTGCTCTGCATGAAGCTCTCTGGTCTTGGAATAAATCAATATATCATCGATGAAAACAATGACAAAGCTATCCAAATACGGCTTGAACACCCGGTTCATAAGATCCATAAAGACTGAAGGAGCATTAGTCAGACCAAACGACATCACAAGAAATTCGTAATGTCCATACCTGGTCCGAAACGCCGTCTTAGGGATATCAGACTCCCTAACTTTCAACTGATAATAGCCAGATCGCAGATCAATCTTCGAAAACACTGTAGCCCCCTGCAGTTGGTCAAAAAGATCGTCTATCCGTGGCAACAGATATTTAATCTTGATCGTAAATTTATTGATTTCTCTGTAATCAATACACAGCCGCAAAAACCCATCTTTCTTCTTGACGAAAAGAATCGGAGCTCCCCAAGGCGAAGAACTAGGCCGAATAAAACCTTTATGTAATAAATCTTGCAACTGCGTCTTCAATTCTTTCATCTCTGTAGGGGTCATTCTGTACGGAGCCTTAGAAATAGGAACCGTTCCGGGGACTAGATCAATCACAAACTCTACATCTCTGTCCGACGGTAAACCCGGCACATCATCCTCAAATACATCAGGGAACCCTCTCACAACATCAATATCATCAATATTCAACTTCACAATTCTATCCGTATCAACAATCGAAGCCAAAAACCCATCACAACCTCTAAACAACAACTTCTTAGCCTCAAGACAAGAAATAAAAGGAAGGACCAGCGAAGTACCTGCACTGGCGAGCATACCTTCCTTATTTCTATCATCTGCAAATTTCACCGTCTTCGCAACGCAATCAATCACTGCACGGTAAGTTGATAGCCAATCCATGCCAAGTATAATATCAAAAGCAACCATCCGAATAACAATCAAATCGGCATAAACCACTCGCCCATCGATTTGAACAGAACACGCATACACAATAGACGTCGGGCACAACACATCTCCCGAAGGCAATACAACATTAAACTGGAGGGGAAGAATAGAAGGAACTAAACCCAAATATCTCAAAAATAGTTCAGACATAAAAGAATGAGTAGCATATGTATCAATCAATGTCGTAGCTACTCTGCCTGAAATTAAGATAGTGCTAGAGATCACAGAAGAATCAGGGTTTATACCTTACTTCGTCATGGTGAAGATGCGACCCTGCACCTTCTCTTTACTCGATCATCTCGGACAGTCCTTAGCAATATGGCCTGCAGTACCACATCGGTAGCAAGTGTGATTACCAAATCTGCACTCTTCCCTATGATGCCTACTACACTTGGGACACAACGGCTTCTCTGGATCAAATGGAACTGTCGGTGCTTTAGAACTCGGCTCTATCTTGCCTTTCCCCTTGTAATTGCCTTTTCCTCTTTGGCTCGAACCTTGACCTCTTTGAGTAATAGCCTGCTGCCTCGCTTGTCTTTCTCTAGCAATATCCTTTTCATCTTGCTCGGCTAACAATGCTTTAGCCACAATCTTTTTAAATGTCACCGCCTTAGAAATATTGATGTCCCTTCTGATTTCCGCTCGAAGTCCTCTAATAAAATGAGCACCCTTGTTTTTGTCATTGGAGGCAATATATGGGGCAAACAGACAGCCCTCCTCAAACTTCAAAATGTACTCGTCAACATTCATACTTCCTTGACGAAGCTCTGAAAATTCAGTCACCTTCCTAGCTCGAAGTGCATCTGGGAAGTACTTGTCATAGAAAAGATCCGTGAAATCTTGCCATTTTAATGTCGGAACATCAACACCTACCTTGGTAGCATTCCACCAAATACGTGCAGCTTTAACTAGCATGAATACTGCACAACCAACTTTGTCCTTGTCTTCATACTTGAGAGGATCAAATATCGCCTCAAGTGATTTGATCCACTCTACTGCCACCAATGGATCAGTGCTTCCTGCAAACTCAGGCGGATCCATTCTCTTAAAAGCAGTAAAGATCCCATCAGTTCCAACTGCTTGAACCACTTGGCCTCTCACTTGGCCTCTACCTTGACATGTACCTTGCAAACAGAGCAACTGCTGAATCTGTTCACTATAAACCTTGGCTTGCTCTTTCAATAATTTGCCGAACTCGTCGACAACTCTCGATGAGGAGCTATCCTCACCCTTTGAAACCTTTCTCTTGGGAGGCATTAAATCCTACAATGTGCTCACATAATACATATCAACCAATAACAATGAATAGATGAAGAAGAAGACATACTCGGACTGTTGAAAGTAGACGAAGTCATATGCATTGGTCCGAAGAACGTTGCTCTGATATCACTAAATGTAACGCTCTGACCCGATTTCATTAAGTAACAGCGGAATTTAAAATTTTTCTTGAAGGGAAGAAGGATTTAAAATACATTTCAATATATAATCAAAAGTATATACATGATCAAATAAGCGTTGCAACAAAATACAAAATATCATTTTGATCATGTCCAAAAGTGCTAACAAAATAGCCTTCTTCCTTCCATCTTCTATGCATATGACCTCGTCTCCAATCAAAGTCCTGGCCCTCACTCTTATCTGCATCACATGAAATAACTGAAATGAGTATAAAACTCAGCAAGTGGAGCTCTTACATAGCAATATACATATACCATACTCTGTAAAACGTGGCTTTGAAATCATTAATACCATCTAACTCTTGAAACATGAATAATATAGTAGAACATGAACAATAACGATGGTATTTGTCTTTTCTCTTGTGAATTGATATCTAAATAGTATCTCTATCTCTGTACCTATATCCCATCGATATAAATCGATACTCTGTCGGGATATAAGCCTATGGTCGTTGATCAACTAATTGCATGCAATCTCTGGCTATCTATTTATCAATCCAATAAATCATTTGAAATTTCTCTTTGACATTAAAACAAACACCTTGAATGCTCTTTTCATTTGCATTCCTTTTTATACAATTGAGGCATATAAAAACCTCTAATATACAACAAAGTGTACCAATACATAACATGAATCAAATGAAAGGGAATAGCATGTTAAAACCATTTGAAATACAATATATATAATTCATGTGAGCACAAGGAATGAATTCCACTTACAACCAATGGAAAGCTTGATTCTAATCTCTTGGTACAAAACCTACAACAATAAACCATGAATTGAACCATCAACATCTCAATAATCCAACAACCATATTCTAAAATCCTAAAACAAACACAATCAAACAAACCCAATATTTCTCCCCAACACTAAAATCCAAGAATAGCTAAACCAAAAGCTTACCATAGCTCCTTGAACCCAAAATAAACTTGATCTCACTACAAAGACCCAACAATAAGCTTGAATCAAAGGTACCAAATGAAAGAAATGGAACCCTAGCTTACCCCTTGAGTGAATAACCGAGAAGTAGAAGAGAGAAATGAGGGAAATTTGTGTCTCAACCAATTTTAAGCCTTAAAATACCCAAAACACGTTTTTCGTACTGTGCTGGGTGCTCGGGCTGTCATAAACTACCGCTCGGGCGCGGACCATGCTGTCCAAGACGAAATTTTCAGAATCAGTGGCGCTCGGGCGGTCATTTCTTACCGCTTGGGCGCCGCTCTGCGCACAGCCGCCTCAAAGATTGCCTCCGAAACGCCTCTTCCCTTCATAATTTGAAAAAGTGGTAAGCATGAAAGTTGTAGCTCTATGTCTTGACTTGCATCTCCATTTGGCCTCATGTCATTTGAAGGTCTGAGTAAAGAGTTATGCTCAATGTCCCAACATGTGTCACTGGAGGAACGACGACACCCACGACAAACTTCGGGGCGCTTTTGGCTTGTCTTCCACAATGATTTGAACAAAACTCAAAACATAAAAGCTACACCTCTATGTCTTCTTTAACCACTCCAATTAGCCTCATACCAATTGGCTTAATATACAAATTATCATGAATTTAATCGCAACAACACTACGGTATCACCACACATCTTCTATAAACACAATACCATAAATCATAAATCTCAACTCTTAACATCAAAACTATATTTAAACTTAACCAAGGAGTCATTAAACATATTAAATCTTAAACCGTACCGATCACCAAGCTTGGATATTACAGATTTTCTAAGAAAATATTTATAATTCATGGTTACTAGTCAAATTAATTTTTTTGGAATTTGACGTAAGGAATAATGATTTAAGGATTTGCAACGACTTGGGAGTAAGAAAATGTATAAATTGGGATTTTAAGTTTTGATGAAAGATAAGATTGGTTATAGGAATTGATTTTTGGGTGAATAAGTTTAAAATTTTTGAAATTTTGTTATGGGAAACGGTAGAAAGAAATTAAGAATACCGAGAACTTATGGGTTAACGGTAGAATTTTTGAAATTAAGGACCAACTTGGATGATTTTTGAGGAAATTAAGAATTTATTTTGAAAATATTAAGGAATTTGGAGACTAGTTTAGCAATAAGTGCGAATTGAATGGGTTATATGGTAAGAATTTTGATGATTTAGACTTTTAAGAATATTCATAACCTTGGGATATCTTGGTTTAGTATTATAAGAAATATTAAATCAAAGGTTTTTAAGGATGAATCAATATTAAACTTGGAAAATCTAAGCGTTATCGGGTGCGTTTGGGATTTTAAGATTGAAATTTGATAAGTTGATGAACATTTTTGGTATAAAATAAGGAAAATAATGTACGATAAGTATGGTCATCCATCTTTTAATATTGAGAATTGTAAGTAAAGTTGTAATTCGATGTTATAATAGTAACAACAATAATTCATCATCGGTCTTTTTTTAAGTTGCGAATTGAAAATAAAGATTTAGAAGGTAAATTTAATTATGATCAAGGAGACGTAAGGACGTTCTAGAGTTTAAGTTTTATCAGAGTAGCGCAGCGGAAGCGTGGATTTTGGGATACTAGAACTAAATCTAAACATTGGGTTATTAAGGATAAGCGAATTTTGAGGACGAAATTCAATTTAAGGGGGGAAGATTGTAACGCCCCGAAAATTTAAAAGTCCACGTAAACCACATGCAGGCAATTATTAAATTCCTTTGTATTTTAATTAAATATTTTTGTCGAGGCCCGAAATTCGTATTTGAAAATTTGCGGAAAAATTTAAAATTTTCTCTTTAAATAAATAAAATTCCTCATTCATAAAATATACTGATAAAAAGATCCAATGTTTAAAGTAGCAGCGGAAGTAAATAATGTTTTCAGAATAACAACTTAAAAATAATTCGACAAAATAAAAACTGAGTTTGGAATAAAAATAGTAAGTGCTGAAAATGAGGTCCTCGGGTTCCTACTACTGCCGACCCAAGATGGCTGACTGGTCCCCGCCATCAGTCCCGACCTCATCAATACCGATAACAATCAAGTCTAGTGAGTCTAAAGACTCAGCATGCATATATCGTGAAATAACAAGTAAGTATATAATAAAATCGCATGCAACTTAAAAATATCGTGTCGGAACGTAAACATGGAAATCGTGTCATGATTAATTATAAATACGTGCATAACTGAAAATAATATGTAAAATGTTTGCTCGATAGATCCCTGTCATAAAATAACATATCATAATTTTCTGTTGAGAATATGTTCTACGCGAGTGGCCCATAACGTAACGTAACACAACATAACATGAATCGTCTGATAAGACTAAACCACAGTATACTGGGCGGTAGAGATCATCACAGCCCTTGGACTGGATATCGGTACCCATACATGAACATGAACATGTCGTAGGTCACCGGGTGAAGTAATGATCTCATAAGCTGCAATCCCATGAACGTGAAGCGGGCACTAGCAATATCGCATATATCTAAAAAAATATAAACTTTTATATTTTATACACATAATATAATTATTATCCTGTTTTGTTTTATCAATTGAGTTGGATCGTTCTCAGGCTCGCTACATCCTAATCCTAGCATGAGAACATGCAAATAAACTTAACTTGACCAAAACCTCGTAATTGAACCCAAAAACGGGACAATTACGCCCAACGAATTTAGTATTCAATCATGGCTTCGTACCAACCCAAACCAACATCGAAACATCTTTTAGCCATGATTAAAATACTCTTAAAATACTGGAAAACATGACCATAGGGCTGTAATAGACGAAAATTGTGCATAGAGGCCAAAATCATGAAACACTCTTTCGAGGGTCACTTTGGCACCTTGCACCGTAAATTCTCGTACGACCTCTAAACTTAACCAAATCACAAACGGCCAAAAACATGACCTTCCTAACTCAATAAGGTACTGTCCAGTCCAAGGCATAGGCTAAAAGCCAACCAAGAACTCAAAACACACCTCTGAACCGAAGGCACGGTTGTTGTCCAGAAAATTACAGCAGATTTTGTGCGCTTCCTTGCTTCGTTTTCGAGACTATTGGCCATTGGGGCTTGAACCACCAACTAGAGCCTCTTACCAACATCCCAAGGTATGGCTTGAACCATGGCTAAGGGCCCTAGGCCAGCCACAATCCGAGCAACACGTGAAACAACTCACACACTCTACCCGAGAACACACCTCACACGCGTGGGGTTTCTTGCTGAACTTGTTGTCTTAACTCACTCCAGTGGTCATAAGGTCAACCATGGCATGATCTAGACATCACGAGGTATTGTGTGAACTATGGCTAAGGGCTAGAAAGCCAACCAAGATCCACACCAACACCATGACCGAACATACCCACGCAGAAATGAAAGGGGTAGAAGGGTGCTTGTCTTGTTTTGTTTTGAAAACCGATGAAGCCATGGACCAAGCCTTGAAAGGCCGACTTGGTCACTTCTTAGACAAGCCAAGGAGAGATTCTAACCATGGCTACAGCCCCTAAGGCAGCCAAGATCCGAACCATCACCTTAGACAATAAACCATGCAAATCGAGACACGAAAATGCACCAAGGAGAGTTGCTGTCAAATACGCGTTGCTGGGTGGAGGGGGGGAGGGACTTAAACCAATGGACTAACACCTTCCTAACACACTCTATATGGTGTCTAGATGCAGCCTTAAACGCCTGGAACCGATCCAACCCCTGAAACCACAAACACAAAGCAAAAACCGTGAAGCATGAAGGTGGCCGAGAAAATCTGATCAGAATTCTTTTGAAAGTTGCTGTCATTATTTCGGTTTTGCTACATGAATTATGAACATAACATGGTTTAAAAATATGTATATGACTTGATTGAAGAGAAAAGAAGGACATATACATGCCTTGGATTTGTTTGGAATGAAAACAAATCGATTACGACGACACGGTGCGGAGGAGACGGAGTTGCTTTGCTTTCTTGTTTTCTCTCTTGTTTTCCCTCTTGCTTCTCACGTTTTTTTGAGAGGTTTTGCTACTGAATTTTGGTGGAAATGGTGAGGGAGAGAAGGGTAGGAAATGAAGAGAATGATTGCAAGATAAATGGGATTTGAAATGGCCAACCAATCTTTCTATACTAGTGTTTGATAGATAAGGAATGAGGAGTGATTTGATTTGATTGAAGGGGTGGCCGATTTTCTTCTCTCAAAATAAAGTAGAAAATTGCTTAATTAATAATTATTGAAGATTAAGTGTGATGGAATTATCTCCCAAGAAAAATAAGGAAATGAATTAAAGATTGAGAGTTGCCAAATATTTTAAATCCTATCAAGGAGGTGACCGAAATCTAATATTAAAATGGGGTGGGATATTGCTTAATTCAATAATTATTGGTGATTAAAAATGAAGGGATTATCTAGCAAGAATGGATAAGGAAAAGAATCAAAAGAAATGAGTTGTCAAATTTAATTTAAATCTTTTAGGTGATGGCCGAAAATTGCAAGATAATGGAGGGAAAATATTGCTTAATTATTGAATTTTAACTCATTAAAGTTTTAAACANGATAAGGAAAAGAATCAAAGGAAATGAGTTGTCAAACTTAATTTAAATCTTTTAGGTGATGGCCGAAAATTGCAAGATAATGGAGGGAAAATATTGCTTAATTATTGAATTTTAACTCATTAAAGTTTTAAACACTTATTATGTATTTTAGTGAATTAATAAATTAATTTAGGATAAAGATTTTCTTGCATGCATGGCTAATTCTTAAAATAAATTACTAACATGTTAAGTTACAATTTCTTAAATCAAATAAGCCTAGATTAACTTATCTCAATTGGTCACATATTTTAATTTAGGCTTTTAATTAAATTATTGGACATAAAAGAATTTATTTACTACTTATCTCTAATTAATTAATTTAATTCTTAAACATTCTTTTACATTAAAATAAATTATCCTTTATCTTTAATAAATTCTAGGAATATTTTCTTATCATTAAATTTTATCTTAATACTCCAACTCCAGTCTGGCCTCACTTACTTAACTGAAAAGATAAAAACTAAAATACTACGTAAAATAAATAATAATAAGTCAACCAATTTTAAAAGAATGAATTTAAATCCTCATGCATAAAAATCATTTTTAATTTAAATAATAGTAATTATGCACGGCTTATACGTAGTCTGATTTACGGGTTCTACAATTTTAATTGCATTAATTAATTATGTTGTGCATATTTGCATGTTTAAAATGTATTTTTCTACATGGTTGCATTAAAATGCATTTTTAAAGTTTATTCGAGTTGCGATCGAGGAACGCAGACCGAGGGCTGAAAAATAGAAAATGTTTTTATAATTGATTTAAATTATTTAAAATATGGGTGATGCTTTTTATAATTTTTGAAAATAAGGGGCTTTGAGGCGATTTTATACGTCGGGACGTAAATTTTATCAGTGTTGGTTTTCAACAAAATACTAACGTATTAGCAACCCGTCTAATAAATTCACAAACTTTTCTAAACAAAATTATTTTAATATTTTAATTAATCACTAATGAGCTTAATTGGGCCTAATTAACTACCTAATGGACCTAAGCTTGTTTAAGGATTAATTAACTATATAATATGCAATTAACCTACCCCAAACCCTTTACACTACACGCCCCACTCTCCTAGCAAATCAAAATTCTCCCCTCATTTTTATACCACACACACACACAAAAGTTGAAGGAAAAAGCATCAAAAGTTGCAAGGATTTTCAAGCCGTCATTCTTCAATCGTCAACGTAAAATCATGGGTTAAATACGCAAAAGCACGTCATAATTCTTCTTTTTTTCATCAATCACACCCTAATATGTATTTAATTATGATTGGCATGAAAAACAAGTATCTCTTTTATTATTTTCGTTTTTATACATACACATGGGTTTAAAGCATGTTTTTGTGTCCCAAAACTTGTGTTATCTTTGCAAGAGGGGGCTGCCATGGTAGGTAACTTGGAAGGGATGTTTTTACACAATTTTAGGCTCCTAGACACTCACACAAAATGCTGCAACATGAAAACAAACAAGCTGGAAACCGTAGGATGTGTGCAGAGAGAGCCGTGAGATTTCTTTGAGGTTTGTATGCTTGTTGGGTTCAAGGGACTCGTTCTTATGCATGGGGAGTAGGGGTGCGACCAGGTCTCAAGGAGGGCTCGTGCTGGACGTGGGTCAGGGTCAGGAAGGATCCTAGCATGGCTAGGACCCCTGGCGCGCAGCTGTGGAGGAGTGACNAATCAAAATTCTCCCCTCATTTTTATACGACACACACACACAAAAGATGAAGGAAAAAGCATAAAAGTTGCAAGGATTTTCAAGCCGTCATTTCCTTGTCGTCGTTCTTCAATCGTCAACGTAAAATCGTGCGTTAAATACGTAAAATCACGCCATAATTCTTCTTTTTCTCATCAATCACACCCTAATATGTATTTAATTATGATTGGCATGAAAAACAAGTATCTCTTTTATTATTTTCGTTTTTATACATACACATGGGTTTAAAGCATGTTTTTGTTTCCCAAAACTTGTGTTATCTTTGCAAGAGGGGGCTGCCATGGTAGGTAACTTGGAAGGGATGTTTTTACACAATTTTAGGCTCCTAGACACTCACACAAAATGCTGCAACATGAAAACAAACAAGCTGGAAACCGTAGGATGTGTGCAGAGAGAGCCGTGAGATTTCTTTGAGGTTTGTATGCTTGTTGGGTTCAAGGGACTCGTTCTTATGCATGGGGAGTAGGGGTGCGACCAGGTCTCAAGGAGGGCTCGTGCTGGACGTGGGTCAGGGTCAGGAAGGATCCTAGCATGGCTAGGACCCCTGGCGCGCAGCTGTGGAGGAGTGACAGGAGTCCCATGCAGCAGGGACTCCTCGCGCGAGTAGGTTTCCGGAGGAGCTCATATAAGGGGCTCGCGGATGTCCTCGAGGCGAGATAGGTGGGTCCTATAGAGTCTAAGGAAGATGGGTAAGGTCTGGGCTAGGTGCTGGTGCGGCTGGGTCGGTGCTTGCGTGAGGAAAAAGAGGGAACCGTGAGAGGGCGAGTAGCGCGCAGTGTGGTGGTGCTTGGTTCAGAGCTCCGTTCTTGGGGTTCCAGTGACTAGGCTGGTCTGGGCTGGGTCTGGGTGTGGTCCAAAGATGGTTAGGGACATGAGGGGTCAAGTGGCTAAGGGCTGGAGGTGTCCTAGTTGGCTAGAAGTCTTCAAGCGTGAGTTCTAGGAGTGTGCAGGTTTGGGTCTAAGTTTCAGTAGGAAATTGAGCGAGTTAAGGGCTAGGTCCATGGGTTAGGGTTGGTCAGTAGGGTCCCTAGGTGGGTTGGCTAGGTTTTGTCTCAAGGTGGCTCGGGCGTGGCTCGAGTAAATTAAGAGATGGCTCGGTGTGTTTGATAAGGTGTCAATTTCAAATTTAATTAGACTAAAATTGAATCCATGGGTCCACGGCGGTGAATCATGACTTGANAGAGTCAATGAAATTAAGAAAAAGTCAAAAACGGAAAATTTTACGTTCAGGGATAAAACGGTCTTTTTACACCTAAAAAGTAGTAAACGTCATGGCAGTGCCCTAAATGTTGTTTTTATGATATTATGACTATTTTTGAATGTTTATGAGATGTTAATGATTAAATTATGATTTTTTTTATGTCCATGGATTTTATGATTTAAGGTTGACATTTAAAAGACATGTTTCATGTTTGGTTTCAAAAATAAAGTTGATATGTGATGCATGATTTTTATAAAGTGATGAAAATGTAAAACGTTGAAGAAAGTGAAGTAATTGTAACTATAATGATTTTATGTGGAGATATCGTGAGGGTTATGGTCATAGTGGGAGCCCGACGATCGTATTTCCCATGACACCATTGAGGATTTGAGGTCATGAGGTTTGAGATAAGAATGAGAATATCGTAAGGGGAGAAGGCCCTAGAGGTNAAAACGGAAAATTTTACGTTCAGGGATAAAACGGTCTTTTTACACCTAAAAAGTAGTAAACGTCATGGCAGTTCCCTAA
The DNA here is from genome assembly GCF_012295235.1 of Primulina huaijiensis. Lineage (NCBI taxonomy): Eukaryota > Viridiplantae > Streptophyta > Magnoliopsida > Lamiales > Gesneriaceae > Primulina > Primulina huaijiensis. The sequence continues at coordinate 9,229,378 of NC_133306.1, forward strand.
ATGTTGTTTTTATGATATTATGACTATTTTTGAATGTTTATGAGATGTTAATGATTAAATTATGATTTTTTTATGTCCATGGATTTTTATGATTTAAGGTTGACATTTAAAAGACATGTTGCATGTCTGGTTTCAAAAATAAAGATGATATGTGATGCATGATTTTTATAAAGTGATGAAAATGTAAAACGTTGAAGAAAGTGAAGTAATTGTAACTATAATGATGTTATGTGGAGATATCGTGAGGGTTATGGTCCCAGTAGGAGCCCGACGATCGTATTTCCCATGACACCATTGAGGATTTGAGATCATGAGGTTTGAGATAAGAATGAGAATATCGTAAGGANGAAAAGCTAGAAGCGCTGGTCCTCGGGTCGTGTGCACCTTCAGTCCAGTCAGGTCAACCATCAAGACCTCCCATAACATTAATATCATAAACACCTGCATCAATCACACCTAGTGAGTCTAAAGACTCAACACGTCATATTCTTGATAAAACGTAATACGTATAAAACCACAAGCAACAGTGAAAATACTTGTACTTAAAATATCGTTTTCATGAAGATGCATACACTTCAAACATTAACATTTTCGTAAACCTTTTTATGATGCATGAACTTTAAATAAAAACATTTTCATAATGATGCATCAACTTTAAACATAAACATTTTCATGACATGCGAACATAAACCTTAAACTTTTCCCTNTTATGAAAATGTTTATGTTTAAAGTTGATGCATCATAAAAAGGTTTACGAAAATGTTCATGTTTGAAGTGTATGCATCTTCATGAAAACGATATTTTAAGTACAAGTATTTTCACTGTTGCTTGTGGTTTTATACGTATTACGTTTTATCAAGAATATGACGTGTTGAGTCTTTAGACTCACTAGGTGTGATTGATGCAGGTGTTTATGATATTAATGTTATGGGAGGTCTTGATGGTTGACCTGACTGGACTGAAGGTGCACACGACCCGAGGACCAGCGCTTCTAGCTTTTCGCATTTATGATTATGATTTATGTTAAAAGATTTTTACGACTTTTTATTTATGCTTTCGAGTGATTTTTAAGAGATTATAGTATGGACTGTATTTCTCAAATATATAGTTGGTTGTTTTATTTTAAAATGATGTCCAAAATATTTTATGTAATTTTTGTGGTTTGACCCATGCTAGGGAGGTAAAAAAAAAACTTTCTAGTACTTTTTAAGAAAACGAGTAGCAGACGTTTCACTTCAACTGTAGAAGTTGAACCTAATCCTCAACAACCAGTATTTGAAGTACACGCACCAAGAAGGTCTTATAAGATATACGCTTCTTCATGAACAAGGCCATGATAAGCCTTGTGTTGGATGTGATCCAATGAACTTCAAAGAAGCAATATCTGATACTGATTCATCCAAATGGCTTGAAGCCATGCATTCTGAAATAGACTCATGTATTCGAACCAAGTCTGGACATTGGTGGATCTACCTGAGGGAATCGTTCCTATAGGATGCAAATGGATCTACAAAAGAAAGCTTGGGGCGGATGGGAAGGTACTAACCTTCGAAGCAAGACTTGTTGCAAAAGGTTATAGTCAAAGGCAAGGAATTGGCTATGAGGAAACTTTTTCACCAGTTGCTATGTTTAAGTCCATTAGAATACTACTAGCCATAGCAGCATGATATGACTATGAGATATGACAAATGGATGTAAAGATTGCATTCCTCAATCGAGATATCACAGAAGAAATCTATATGTCTCAACCTGATGGATAAACATCAGTAGGAAGTGAACATAAGGTATGCAAACTTCATAGATCAATATATGGTCTCAAGCAGGCGTCAAGGAGTTGGAACCTAAGATTTGATAGCACTATCAAGGAATTTGGTTTTGCTAAGAATCCTGAGGAACCATGTGTGTACAAGAACGTTAGTGGGAGTGCAGTGACATTCCTAGTACTTTATGTTGATGACATCCTACTCATTGAGAATTATGTAGGATTACTACAATAAACTAAAGTATGGTTAGAAAGTAAATTCTCCATGAAAGAAATGGGTGAAGAATCCTATGTATTGGGAATACAAATCTATAGAGATATATCAAAGAGGATACTGGGGCTCACCCAAGCCACTTATATCGATATCATTTTGAAGCGATTCTCTATGGAAGAGTCCAAGAGGGGATACTTACCAATGTGTTATGGTGTTACTCTATCTAAAGCTATGTGTCCCAAAACTGATGAAGAGATAGAGATGATGACACATATTCCATATGCGTCAGCCATTGGTAGTATCATGTATGGTATGATATCGACACGTCCTGATGTTGCTTACGCACTGAGTGTTACAAGCAGATATCAGGTGAACCATGGTCCAGTGCATTGGAAAGCTGTGACAGATATTCTTAAGTACTTAAGTTAAGAAGGACTAAGAACTTGTTCATGGTTTATGGGAGTGAAGAATTAAAATTGGAAGGCTACACTGATTCTAGCTTCCAATGTTTCGTAGATGATTCGAAATCGACCTCTGGTTTTGTATTTATGCTAAATGGTGTGGATGTCTCTTGGAAAAGTTTCAAGCAAGACAACGTTGTGGATTACACCACTGAAGCTGAATAGATTACTGCATCTGCTGCAGCCAAAGAGATAGTTTGGATGAGGAATTTTGTCTAAGAGTTGGGCGTTATTCCTAATGAAGTTGATCCAGTCCTGGTGTACTGTGACAACACTGGTTTCGTTGTGCAAGCAAAGGAACCAAAGTCTCATCAGCGATCCAAACATGTACTGAGGAAGTTCCACATCATCTGAGAGATTGTAGGCAGAGGAGATATATCAGTCGAAAGAGTCCCCTCTTCAGATAATGTTGCTGATCCACTTACAAAGCCCTTGCTAGGACCATTGTTTGCGAAGCATCGCGAAGCAATGTGATTAAAGTTTATGGGTAGTTAGCTCTAGGGCAAGTAGGAGATTGTTATAGTAGATGTCTTGTAAGCCAACTGTTGGCTAGAGAATTTATTGACTCTGTTGTAATAAACAATCTTTATTTTAATATAATTCATAATTTCATGGTTTGTTATTTCTTTATCTGTATACCCATGTGATCAACATAGATAAAGACTTTGATTATAATTTAATACAAATGAATCATAATTCGATGTTGAAACTCATTTGTAAACACTGTATAATTTAAATTCGTTCCTAGTCGATTCGGCCGCTTGAAACATGGATAAAGGTCGTTTGAGCTCGAGACTAGCATCTGTGATGTTGTGTACCGCGTTTCTTGATAAGGACATAGAGATGTCCAAACATACAGATGGGTAGTCATATGATGATTATACCGAACTGCCCTTCCTAAGACTTTCTAAGTGGTTATCATTCATCGAGATGATAAATACGTAGATATGATTGTACAACATTAGTCCTTACGACCCGGGACAACACTGAGGCTCTATATGCTAGAGCTGTGCTTTGGCTCGTTTATCGACTCCACGAGGGTCATCAGGTGGCGAATTGGGTACTGTTGCGACACATGTAGGAGCCAGTGTATTGTAGTCTGGAATTCACCGCTCACCTACGTGTGTGGATATCCTGTGTCATCTGATGAAATAATAGTGCATGGAATCTCTGGCCAGAGTATGAGATGTACGTTAGAGAAATGGTTGTCGAATTGTACATGCGATGCCACTATTTATTCTTAAATATGTGTCACATAGTTATCGAATTCTTATGCAACTCTCGGTGAACCAATGGTTGCAGATTCGATCGAGATATATGAGATGAAGGGACCTTACTTTACATTAATCATAACCGACTAGTTCTTACAGGCACCATCAGTGATACCTAGGGAATCATGGGGCGATGCTACTAGACGCTCTTACTATGATTCGATGGGTTTAATCAGAAATATGATTTCTGAAATTCTCATGATCAATTATTTATACATATAATGAGGCAAATTAGGGTAAGCCCGAATAAAGGATTATGTCTTGAATCACAAAGAGTTGTGAACCCACGGCTAGCTGTATCCCTGAACAATTGAGGGTCACACAAGTACTTGATTATTTTGTTACAGTTGAGATAATAAATTCAAGAAGTTGAATTAATAGAAAACATTGAGAAATAAACTCAAGGAGTTGAATTCATAGAAAACATCGAGAAATAAATTCAAGGAGATGAATTTATAATATATATAAATATTAAATTCAAATGTTGAATTTATAAAAGATTTAAATGAAATGTAACTGGTGTATGTATTATGGGCTTGTAGGAGTACAAGACCAACATACAATTATTAAGGTTCTTAAATGGACTTTAAAAGATTAATTAGTTAATTAAACTAGTTGGAATAGAATAATTAATTGATTAAGTCTATTAAGTATTTAATTTAATTAATGGACCTAAGCTTATATATATGTGTATTAGGCTTAGGGTTAAACACACAAAAAACAACACATGTTTTTCGAAAAACCCTAGGCTCCAAGCCAAAGAATTTTCGAAAAACCATCTCCTCCCATTCTCCTTGCTTTCGGCCATTTCATATCAATCTCTACGTAAAATCCTTCTGTAATTTCTAGTGCAATTTAGAAGATGAACATTTGATCTAGTCGTGGACTTGATAGAAGGATTGAAGAAAATGAGCCTCGAATAAAGTTTATAGGGAATACATCAAGAGCTATCTCCGCTAATCCCAGAATAGTTAGAGTCAAGTGAATCTTTCACCAAAGGTAAAAGTTTTAAACATCTTATGTATGTTTATTCTATTAAAACTATACGAGTGCTCAAACAATATCTTGAATGTCAAAATTTATAAATTTTAAAACTTCCGTTGCGTTTGGGCACGAGAAAACACGATTCACAACAGAATATTGGTAGTGGTGTTTTTGTGTATGCTAGATTTGATACATGCACGCACGGCCCCGTCACCTAAACCACGAGTTGCATGTATTTTGGCTCCGAGAGATTCTCTCGTACATTATTGCTTGATTTGTCTGTCGACTGGATATTTTTGTGTGTTATTAACAGAGTGAACTCAGAACTGGTAACTAACGTAGACCAAAATTGTTCATTTTACCTTCCATTTTGCGAGAGGATACGCCTTAAAGAAGTTCCCACCTGACATTAATTTTTACGAGATTTCTGAATAGGTTAAAATACATGTCGTAGCTCCAGCCCGATTAATGCAAACTCGGGCAACTCTACAAATGCTTGTTTTGAATTTGAATTTGAATTTGAGTCTATATAGGATTTCTTCTCCGGATCGTTCATGGAGTACCCAGAACATCATTTATGTGTTTCATTATTAATTGTTTAATTTAACTCAAATCATATTTTATTCAAATACAATCTTAATTCGATGGGGATGATTCAGAGTTTGATTTCAAATATAAAATAATACAAATATATGTACATAAGACTTGAGACTCGATCAACCATGAAAAGAACAAGACAGAGTGCTACAAAACAAGGTTGAATTATTTGATACAAAATATTGGGCCCTCCATTATTTAATTGAAGATGACAAAACGCAACCAAGATTTGGAACACATAATGCAAGTCTCCATCATTTATTTACCTATTGTTAGAATCTAGTGAAAGAAAAATTTTGAAAAATAATTGTTTGCACAATTTTGATGAAATTGGATGTGTCGGGTGCGGTTCCACCAAATTGATTGACAAATATAATAATCTAACTTACAAAAACAAAAACTATAATGAATCCCTAATTCGATCTTCTAAGTTAATATGCACCGAAAACAACATAGAAAAATAAAAATGAAGCCGGAAATTGCATGAAAATTCCTAACATGATTATGCACATGCAAAATCAAGGAAAATCCTAATAAACATGAAATCTATAATAATTTACTCGAAATCTAAAAGAAAATACTAAAAAATAAAGAAACTATAGCAATGAAATTCAAAGACCAGAGATTTGCTGCTGAAGCATTTTTTTAGTAATGATTGTTGTGCGTCCCTCTGTCGATTATTAATGTTCTTCTTATATCTAATTGTGCGGTTACCCTTGCCTTAATTCCCCACTATTTTCATCGTCCAATCGTGTACCTAACTTCTTCCATTGCTTGAATAATGCCCAATCCAGATTTCAATCAACAACTTTTAAATAATTAGTGAATTTATTTCTATCTTCATCCGCTGATTTTATCGTACCGAGTTTTTAATCATTATATTGTGCTAAATTTAAATTTCGGTGCAAACAAATGTAATTCTAATATTTTATTTGTTGGAAATTTAAAGTAAATTTAAAGATTGAATAAAAATTATGTCTCATGAATGTGGCAGTGTCTTTTGGCTATCCACATTTTGAGTTAATTGAAGAGTTTTGACTTTTCATATTCTTGAGTTAATGAGAAGATTAATTGAGTTAATTAATCTTGCATGATTCTTGATGTGCATTTTGGGGCTTATAAATAGTAGGGTTCATTTCATTTCCTCATTTCAAGTACATGAAAATCTTTTCTCTTTCAAGCATTCTCTTGCATTTCATATTGTTAGTTTTTCATTTGGCCTCCGTTAAATCTCGGTGATAAAATAAAGGTATGTTTTCAGTTCGCCGTAGTAGTGTCTCGTGCTAGGTCACTGCTGGTTGTTCCGTTGTATCCTGGAAAACAGACGTCCAAGACGATCCTCGAAGCACATACAGGAGGTGACGAATTTTTTTTAAGGAAACTGTACATGCTACAGGCCTCGGTTTGGTTTTGCTTTCTTTTACACGATAGTCATACTGTAAACGTCACATTTTTTTCGGTTATTGTGTTATCTCTACAAGTTCATTTCTACGCTATTGTTGTTAGCAATTAATCTACAAAACTTAAAACAGATTACTTATTACGTGGTTTGTTTCATATATGGCTACTGAAACCAGCGTGCAAAAGGAGACTTGTTATGTTGTCCCTACTGTGGCTCAAGTTGTCCCTCATGTTAACCCACGTCCTGCTGCGGTTGCTGTAACAGCCAGTCACGGTGAAAAGCCAGAAAATTTCACTGGTGTGGACTATAAAATGTGGCAGCAGAAGATGCTGTTCTACTTGACGATGCTGAACCTGGCCAGATTCTTGTCTGAGGATGCTCCTAAACTCACAGAGGGTGAGGGAGATATTGAATCTGTTAGTGCGGTGGAGGCATAGAATCATTCTGATATTTTATGGCGAAACTATGTACTAAACGGATTGGCCGATTCGCTCTACAACGTGTTTTGCGAAAAGAAAACGGCTAAAGAGCTGTGGGAATCCCTTGACAGAAATTACAAAACCGAGGATGCCGTGGCCAAGAAGCTTCTTGTTGGCCGCTTTCTGGACTTTAAATTAATGGTGGATTCAAAGCCGGTTATCAGCCAAGTTCAAGAACTCCTAGTGATTTTTCACGAGATTCACGGTGAAGGGATGACTTTAAGCGAATCATTCCAAGTGGCTGCTATTGTTGAGAAGCTACCACCAGCTTGGAAGGACTTCAAAAATTATTTGAAGCACAAGCTCAAGGAGATGAATGTTGAAGAGCTCATTGTTCGACTTCGCATCGAAGAAGACAACAAGAGTTCTGAAAGACGATTGTTTTCTCCTATTACCGCTAAAGCAAATGTTGTCGAGCATGGTCAAATCTCGAAAAAGAGAACATTTTCCTCCTCCAAAAGATTGAACCTGGGACCCAAAGGAGGCATTTCGAAGAAAAATTTTTCTGGGAAATGCTACAACTGTGATGGTATGGGTCACAAGGCCTCTGAGTGTAAGAAGCCGAAGAGAAACCAAGAGGCGAATGTGGTAGAGAACATTTCTCATGAGGTTTCGAACATGAATCTCTGTGTTGTAATATCAGAAGTTAATCTGGTGGGTTCTAACCCAAGGGAGTGATGGATCGACACTGGTGTCACTCGCCATGTTTGCTCCGACAAGATGATGTTTGCTACTCTTGATGAATCTATGAATGGGGAAAAGTTATTTATGGGAAATTCCGCCACTTCTGAAATCAATGGTGAAGGAAAACTTGTACTAAAGATGACATCTTGGAAAGAATTGACGTTGAACAATGTGCTGTATGTACCTGACATCCGCAAGAACTTGGTGTCTGGTTCGCTTCTTAACAAGCATGGTTTCCGCATTGTCTTCGAGTCAGATAAGGTGGTTTTGTCGAAAAGTGGAATGTTTGTTGGCATATGTTATGTTTGTAATGGGTTATTAAAACTCAATGTAATGGCAATTAAGCCCATGATGAATAAAGTTAATACTTTTGTTTACTTGCTTGAGTCTTCTTGTTTATGACATGGTAGACTTGGACACGTTAATTATGATACAATTCGTAGACTAATTAATGTTGTGACTTTGATTGTTGCACTTGCAATAGCAGATTGTCCGCAAGTAGTATAATTCGGTGAGTCCGATATCGTATCCACAGGGAAGTTATGGTAATTAAAAGTCCACTACAATGTCTTTTTGTTTTTGTTTTTGTTTTTGTTTTCTTTTAATTGTTTGAATCTTTAATTGGTAATTTTTAATTGTTCAAATTTTAATTTAAGTAGTTGAGATTAGAGAATCCACTCTTGATATTATAATAAGTTAACATTAATGAACATTATTGAAATCCACTTAATAAAATGGTTCCAATAAATTAAATAATCATATTTATATTATGTTATATACTATTTTCTTATAAGTATAAAATATATACCAAAACTTATAAATGTTTTCAAGTATTTATTGTGATATATATATTTGTAAACACTAAATCAATGTTCCCACTTTAAATAGTTAATAAAACCAAACTAACATTTAAATGGTACCAAGAAATTAATAATATGATATATTAATATATAATAAATCAAGGCATCCACTTTAAATGGTTGGTAAAACCAAACAAACATTTAAATGGTACCAAGAATTTAGTGTAACATATAGCAACAATAAATCAAAACTCCCACTTATAAGTAGGGTATAAAAATGCTTAAAGAAATAAATATAACATAAACAATAAATAATGATTAAATAATATAAAACATAGATTATTACCTTTTAATAACCTTATTATCATACCAAGAGCTTCACCTTTTCATCTCAACCTTGGGAAGTTAGCTACTCATTATTCAAAGTATAAAACTTTGAATATGAAATTAACATGCTAATTATTTTTAAATGATGAAATAAAGGAAAAATAAAGAGAGAAATATTATGAACTCAAAGATTTGTTCATAGAATGAGGGATATCTCAATTCATTACAATGCACCCCTATTTATAGCCAAATTTGGGGAGACAACCACAAATAAAATATTATTTTTTTACACATAAGTCTTCATTGGTGTTCCAAGAAATTATATTTTAATACACATCACTTTTGAAAATCTTCCCATCCAATTTTGCTTCTCCACATAAAATAAAACATGTGGATAATTGAGTTGTTTGAATTGTGGTATTTTATTTTAACCATTTGACCAAGTAGTTTGAGAGATATGGTCAAAATACTAGAGCATGGTAAAACTGCCACTCCTTTGGTAACTTTGTTTGTTGCTTAATTTGATCCCAATTGTGAGAAGATTTTTATCTCATGCTTGTCACCAATATTGTAGATATTATCATCAACTTTCTACAGGTCCAAGAATCATCTTAATCCCATTTGCAACGCCAAGTTTATTCTTGTTTTATCGAACCTGTAAAAATAGTAAAAACTTATAATTACACAACAACTTATTTTTTATACAATTTATTATAAAACATATAATATTTAAACATTTAATAAAACAAAAACTATAAATTTATATTATAAAACATTTAATTAATGTACAATTTTTATACTTATCACACCCCCAACCAGCTTATTGCTAGTCCCCAGCAATTTAAGCGTTAATAGCAATACAAAACATATTGATTAATTTAAATAGAAATGTAATCGGAATTATCCAAGTGTTTAAATTAAATTTGAAAACTGTCAAAGTTATATCAAGATCATCATAATTATAATTTATGAAATAATCTGAGCTGATCAATTCAAAGCTTATTTTCAGGTAGTTAAATGTACATGGCTTTCAGAAATTCCTAGTAAGAGTCTCAACTCCATATCCTCACGGGTTAATAAATTTTTCAATTTATGGGAACGATTTCTCTCATGATGTTGGAATACAGATAAATACTCAGGAAAATGGTTTACAGAATGCAGACAGACAAATGAGCCAAACTAATCAAAAGATAGGAAATCAATTGATTCAAAATCTAGTTGTTCTTATTATATATTTTTTCCTGATCTTTTTTTTTGTTTTCATAACATCATGGAATCAGACTAAGTTTATGCTTCTTGACCACATATTTATTTAATTTGTACAATAAATTTATCTCTTTCTTTTTTTTTCTTTTATGAGAGATAAATGGGTCGTAGCATATAACTTAAAAATTACATAGATCTTCAATATCTTTCTTTTTGTTTTTTTTTCTATTTTTTTTTCTTCAAGAAATATCATTTTTTTTTTCAAAATAAGAACTCAAGATCTAAACAAAAGATAGCCTCTCTCATGATCAATAAAGGCTCGAAAGCTGTTTTCTCAGTCCTCTCCACTCACTCAAAAAATATGTGTGAGTTTAAAATTTTAGACACTCTTATAAGGTATATCTTGGGCCATATACTTTAATACCTGATTTTATCACAATGGTTAATCACTAAAAAAGATTTCATAAATCATATTTTTATATTGATCAGAATATTAAAATTGACATTTTTTCAAATAAAAATTTAAACATACTTAAATAGATTAATAAATGTTCTAATTTAAACCTTTCGAACATATAATGGATGATATTTTTGCAAAAATTACTAAGATACAAACAATAAACATGGTTTTATTTTAAAATAATATATATTTTTTAATATATATATATTTTTTAATTTTTTTAATTTTTTTTAATATTTTTTTTATAAGTTTGTTCTCACCCAAACAGAATATAACATTGTCCCTAATGTCAAAATAACTATTAATAAAGAGTACATAATGAAAGAGATATCACCTTTAATTTTATTGAAGATAACAAACTGAAACAAACGCAAACCAATCCACGACTTTTGAATCAATGATACAACTTTCTTTTCTTACTGCTTCTTTCTTTTCTTACTGCTTGATTGCGACCGATTGATCTTTGCTATCATCGAATCAAGTTTATGAACAAAAGCTTCCAAATCATCAATTAATTGGTCGGCAGTCGAAGCAGAGATGAGCATCCTTCGTGAATTTTCTGAAATAAAATTCTGTTCCACAGCTTTATCAAGAAATGTCAACAAACTGTCATAATAATTATTGATATTCAACAAGCCCACAGGTTTACTATGGATATTAAGTTGTGCCCAAGAAACAGTGTGAAAAATTTCTTCTAATGTACCAAAACCACCTGGTAATGCGATAAAAGCATCAGAATTTTCAATCATTTTGGTGATTCTTTCATACATTGAAGAAACTTTTAATTCCTCCCCAATCGTATCACCTGTAATATTTCCTTCAGCTAAAGCTGTAGGAATAATACCCAAAACCCGACTACCTCCAAGATGTGCAGATGTTGAAACAGATCCCACTAACCCAATATTACCCCCCATATACCAAGTGAATTTTTCTCTCAGCCAATATCTTTCTAAGATTATTTGCGGCTTCTACAAACACTTCATGTTTTCCAGGACTCGACCCACAAAGTACACATATATTTTTCAATGTTTGTGTAGAGGATCCAGCCATGTTTTTACTTTCTTTTTGGTAATTTTCCTCTGGTTAAAAATAAAAAAAAGGCTTCAACGCCTTCTATGAGTCGAGGATATGCTTCCCATCCAATTTTCTTATAATTTGGCAAACAGGGTCTTTTTTAGTCGGATTCCCAAGACTATTAAAATGACGCTCGTCTTGGAATTTTTTCCATAAACGGAGAAGTTTAATATGCACGTGTCCACTAGAATGCGTCTCAAGAGTCAATAAGATGTTATCTAAAGACTCCTTACTCAGCCCATTCTTAATGAAACCAATTTTATCTTCTCTGTAATTGGAAACATATCCCAAAGATCTGCATCGTTTGTCACAAGTCCATCTTGCACATTTATGACAAACCCCTAAACTTTTGGCCCTTCGTTTTTTCGCATAAGTACTTTTTCCTAATCCAGGCATATACCGAATGAGTAATGACTGTTGAACTTCTCCTCTTAATCGGACCTTAGCTTCTATTACAAGACGAATATCTTCTGGAATTCTTTTTCGCATTAACAATCTCAATCTTTCACACCTTCCTGCATAAATTTTTCTTAGAACATTTTCAGAAATAGAGGGAAAATATTTACAAATTTTTTAGGGAATTTCATCCATTTTGAAAAGAAAAGAAATGATTTTTTTTTATTTTTGTATCATCAATTATGGGAAACTGATTAAACCGACTATGAGAGTCACGGAGTACCGTTATCCGTCATTTAACCGGGAAAATAAAAAGATTAAGGAAACCTGAAATAAAAACAAACAAAATCAAATGCAACACAAAAAAAATCAAGGATCGGAAAGGGAAATAAACTCTTCTTGAAAAATTTCATTTTCTAAAAATGGTTTAAGCCTTTGTCCATTACTTTAAAAATATCACCATTTTTAGGATTTTCAATATCCACAGCTCCATAAGTATACACATGCTTTACAATATATGGGCCTGTCCATCTTGATCGTAATTTTCCTGGGAATATGTGAAGTCGAGAATTATAAAGCAAAACTTTTTTACCAATCTCAAAAGATTTTCTAAGAATTGTTTTATCATGAAATGATTTGATTTTTGCTTTATAAATAATTCAATTCTCATACGCGTCATTTCTGAGTTCATCAAGTTCATTAAGTTGCAATTTACGCAATCTGTTGGCATCATCCATGATTGAATTAAAAGTTTTGATCGCCCAATAAGCTTTATGTTCCAATTCCACAGGCAAATGACAGTATTTTTCGTAAACCAACCTATAGGGAGACATATTCAATGATATTTTAAAAGCAGTTCGATATGCCCAAAGTGCATCATTAAGTCGCAGAGACCAATCTTTTCTATTTGGGTTAACAGTTTTTTCCAAAATTTGCTTTATCTCCCTATTAGATAATTCAACTTGTCCATTTGTTTGAGGATGATAAGGAGTAGTTACTTTGTGAGTAATACTATATTTTTTCATCAACGAAGCAAATGGTTTATTAACAAAGTGAGTTGTCCCATCACTTATCATGGCTCGAGGAATTCCAAATCTACTAAAAATATTTTCTTTTAAAAATTTGATGACGATTTTATGATCATTTGATCGACATGGAATTGCCTCTATCCATTTGGAAACATAATCAACTGCAACTAAAATATACAAGTATCCAAACGACGGTGGAAAAGATCCCATAAAATCAATTCCCCAACAATCAAATATTTCAATTTCAATGATAGGATTCAAAGGCATCATGTTTCTTTTTGAAATCGCACCCAATTTTTGACAATTTTCACAGATCTTGCAGATTTCGTGGGTATCTTTAAACAAAGTGGGCCAATAAAATCCACACCGCAAGATTTTGCAGCAGTTTTCTTTAAAGAAAAATGTCCTCCGCATGCTTCTGAATGACAAAATTTAATGACACTACTTACCTCATTGTCGGGTATGCAACGCCGAAAAATTTTATCCGGACAATACTTGAACAGATACGGATCATCCCAATAAAAGTTTTTTACCTCATTCAAAAATTTTCTTTTATCTTGAGAACTCCATTGCGGTGACATTTTTCCTGTCACAAGAAAATTTACTATGATAGCAAACCAAGGTGTAGTAGTAACTGAAAATAGATGTTCATTAGGAAAATTATCGTTAATTGGTGTCATTTCATAAGATGATCCTTTTATAAGTCTCGATAAATGATCGGCTACAACATTCTCGTTCCTTTTTTATCTTTGATCACAATGTCAAATTCTTGGAGCAACAAAATCCATCGTATAAGTCGTGGCTTTGCATCCTGTTTGGTCAACAAATATCTAATAGCAGAATGATCAGTAAACACAATAGTCGTTGATCCAATCAAATAAGAACGAAATTTATCTAATGCATGTATTACAGCTAGTAGTTCTTTTTCAGTTGTGGAATAATTCATTTGAGCATTGTTTAAAGTTCTACTTGCATAATATATCACATAAGGCTTACCGATTTTTCTTTGACCCAATACTGCAACGAGTGCATAATCACTCGCATCGCACATGAGTCCAAATGGTAAAGACCAATCAGGAGGTTGCATGATATGAACTGATGTTAAATGTCGAATGATTTTATCAAAAGCATTTTGGCATTCTTGAGTCCACTCAAATACAGTGTCTTTTGTTAAGAGCTTACAAATGGGTTTAGAGATTAAACTAAAGTCCTTTATAAACCTTCTATAAAATCCATCATGTCCCAAAAATGAACGAATTTCTTTAATGGTTTTTGGAGGGGGTAAATTGGCAATGACATCAACTTTTGCTTTATCAAGTTCAATTCTATGAGATGACACAATATGTCCCAAAACAATCCCAGAATTAATCATGTAATGACATTTTTCCCAATTTAAAATAAGACCTTTTTTCCTCACATATTTTTAAAACTTTTTCTAAATTTTCAAGACAATTATCAAATGTACTCCCAAAAATTGTTAAATCATCCATTAAAATCTCCAAACAATTCTCAACCATGTCGCTAAAAATGTTTAGCATACATCTTTGAAATGTTGCTGGGGCATTGCATAAACCAAATGGCATCCTTCTAAATGCAAATGTTCCAAAAGGACATGTGAATGTAGTTTTTTCTTGATCTTCAAGTGCAATGGGAATTTGATAACAACCTGAATATCCATCAGGAAAACAGTAGTAGGAATGACCTGCCACAATTTCTAAAATTTGATCCAAAAATGGTAATGCAAAATGATCTTTTCTAGTGGCATCATTTAATTTTCTGTAATCAATACACATACGCCAACTAGATGGGACGCGACTTGTTAAAAATTCACCTTTTTCATTTTTTATCACTGTGATGCCAGATTTTTTTGGAACTACTTGTGTTGGACTTACCCACTTACTATCAGAAATAGGATAGATAATTCCAACATCAAGTAGTTTGAGAACTTCAGTTTTCACAACATCTTTCATGTGCGGATTTAATCTCCTTTGTGGTTGTTGAGATGTTTTAGCATTTTCTTCTAAATGAATTTTGTGAGTGCAAATTAGTGGATTAATGCCCTTGAGATCTTTTAATGTCCAACCAATTGCATTTTTATGTCTTTTAAGCATATCAACTAATTTACCTTCTTGATCACTTGCTAGTTTGGAAGAAATTACCACCGGATATGTTTCATCTTCTCCAAGAAATGCATACTTCAATTCTTCTGGCAAAGGTTTTAACTCCAATATGGGTGGTTCATCTTTGTTCTCATATTTTGCCTCAAATTCTTTCTCTGATCCTGGTAACGAGTGATACCTGATAAAATCATCAAGATCAATTTCAATATTTTTTTTAACAGTATCAATTGAACAAATATCTAATTGGTCACGAGTACTCCCTTCTTGAATGTTTTCTTCCACAAGAGTTTCAATAAGATTTTCATCTTCACTTTCATCTCCTTTGTCATGTGGTTGCTTACAAAGATTAAAAACATTAAGCTCCAAGGTCATGTTACCAAATGACAACTTCATTATTCCATTCCTGCAATTTATAAGAGCATTAGAAGTTGCTAAAAATGGACGACCCAAAATTACAGGAATTGCATTACAAGCTTCGATAGGTTGTGTATCTAAAACTATGAAATCGACAGGATATACAAAGTTATCAACTTGGACCAACACGTCTTCTACCATACCTCTTGGCACTTTAACAGATCTATCGGCAAGTAAAAGTGTTACCGAAGTAGGTTTTAACTCACCTAGATTGAGTTCTTGATAAACTGAATATGGAAGTAAATTCACACTAGCTCCAAG
>NC_133306.1:9248142-9302873 GCF_012295235.1 Primulina huaijiensis
GTATTTTATTTTAACCATTTGACCAAGTAGTTTGAGAGATATGGTCAAAATACTAGAGCATGGTAAAACTGCCACTCCTTTGGTAACTTTGTTTGTTGCTTAATTTGATCCCAATTGTGAGAAGATTTTTATCTCATGCTTGTCACCAATATTGTAGATATTATCATCAACTTTCTACAGGTCCAAGAATCATCTTAATCCCATTTGCAACGCCAAGTTTATTCTTGTTTTATCAAACCTGTAAAAATAGTAAAAACTTATAATTATACAACTTATTTTTTATACAATTTATTATAAAACATATAATATTTAAACATTTAATAAAACAAAAACTATAAATTTATATTATAAAACATTTAATTAATGTACAATTTTTATATTTATCAATTAACATGAAAAGCATTCCTGCGTTCCAAATTGATAAACAACACAAATGTGAAACTTGTGTTGAGGCGAAACTAACGAGATCATCTTTTTGAACAATTGAAAGAAATAGTGAGCCACTTGATATAATTCACAGTGATATATGTGATTTAAAAGGTGTACAAACTCGTGGTGGAAATAAATACTTCATTCTTTTTGTTGACGATAGCACAAAATTTTGTTATGTGTATCTTCTCAAAAGTAAGGATGAAGCTATTGACAAATTTGTCCAATATAAGAGTGAAGTTGAAAACCAACTTAGCAAGAAAATTAAGGTGCTAAGAAGTGATCGTGGAGGTGAATATGAATCAACATTTGCTGAGTTTTGTGTTCAACACGGTATCAAACATGAAAGAACTGCACCTTATTCTTCTCAGCAAAATGGAATTGCAGAGAGAAAGAATCGTACCTTAAAAGAAATGATGAATGCGTTGTTATTAAGTTCTGGTTTACCACAGAACATGTAGGGGGAAGTTGTTCTAACAGCAAATTACCTTTTAAATAAGGTGCCCCGGAAAAATCAAGACAAAAGTCCATACGAGTTATGGAAAGGTAGAAGTCCTTCCTACAAATACTTGCGAGTGTGGGAGTGTCTTGCGAAGGTAGCAGTACCCACTCCAAAGAAAGTAAAGATAGGACCAAAAACTGTTGATTGAATTTTCATTGGATATGATCAAAACAGTAGCGCATATCGTTTTCTTGTACATGAATCTCAAATACCTGATATTCACAAGAATACGATAATGAAATCAACAAATGCTTCGTTCTTCGAACACATGTTTCCATACAAATCTAAGGAAGAGTCAGGTTCATCCAACAGATTATATGAGACAATTGATGAAGAACAAGAGCTTGATCAAGACATTGAACCTAGACGTAGCAAGAGAGCTAGGACTGAGAAATACTTTGGTTCGGATTTCATCACTTTCATGATGTAAAGTGAACCTCAAAGCTTCAAGGAAGCAATGAAATCATCTGAGGGACCTCTATGGAAAGAGGCTATCAATTCTGAAATGGAATCTATTTTACAAAACCATATGTGGGAGTTAGTAAATCTTCATCTGGGAAGCAAACCACTAGGTTGTAAATGGGTTTTCAAAAGGAAAATGAAATCAGATGGAACCATAG
Organism: Primulina huaijiensis; assembly: GCF_012295235.1. Lineage (NCBI taxonomy): Eukaryota > Viridiplantae > Streptophyta > Magnoliopsida > Lamiales > Gesneriaceae > Primulina > Primulina huaijiensis. The sequence goes on from NC_133306.1 coordinate 9,249,694, forward strand.
ATAAGTATAAAGCCAGATTGGTAATTAAAGGTTACCATCAACGTGAAGGGCTTGATTACTTTGACACATATTCTCCTGTATCGAGAATAACTTTTATTCGTGTGATACTTGCGAGTGCCGCCTTGCGGAATCTTGAAGTACACCAAATGGACGTAAAGACAGATTTTCTAAATGGAGATTTAGAAGATGAAATTTACATGGAACAACCTGAGGGATTTTCTGCGACTGTGCAAGAAAACAAGGTTTTTAAACTGGTGAGGTCTCTATATGGCTTAAAACAAGCACCAAAGCAATGGCACGAAAAATTTGATAAAGCCATGATAGAAAGTGGATTTAAATTCAGTGCATGTGACAAATGTGTATACATGAAAACCACTAAAAATGGATATGTCATTTTATGTCTTTAAGGAGATGACATACTTATCATTGGTAGTAATGATAAGATGATCAAATCCACCAAGAAGTTATTGAACTCAAGATTTGACATGAAAGATTTGGGCTTAGTCGATGTAATCCTAGGAATTAAAATCCATAGAACATCAGAAGGGCTAGTCCTAAGTCAGTCATATTATGTTGACAAAATACTTGATAAATTCAATAATGATGACTCTGCATTGGCTAGAACCCTAGATACCAGTCAACATCTATCAAAGAATCAAGGTGAGAGTATGTCTCAATTAGAATACTCTCGAGTCATTGGAAGTATGATGTACTTAATGAGTTGTACAAGACCAAACATAGCTTATGCAGTGAGAAAATTGAGTAGATTCATGAGTAATCCAGGAGTTGAACACTGGAAAGCAATTATCATATTGCTAAGATACTTAAGGTACACTCGTGATCATGGGCTGCACTATACCAGATATCCTGTTGTTATTGATGGATACAGCGATGCATATTGGATATCTGATATGAAAGACTCAAAATCTACATATGGATTTGTATACACTTTAGGAGGTACAGCAATTGCGTGGAAATCTTCTAAACAAACTGTAATAGCCAGATCCACGATGGAATCTGAGTTTATAGCTCTTGACAAGTGTGCTGACCAAGAGGTTAAACAGAGATTTAGTTGCGAAATCGTCAAAGGAAATGGGGCTCAAGCCTATAGAATAAATTGGTGCGAAGGAAAACCCAACCTACGCTGACTGGAGATCCCAAGAACTAGGTTCAATGGGACAACCTAATCGCACTAATTTGGAGAATTACTGTGGGGGTTATCCCTAGTCCATTCTTGTTATAAAACAGTGAATGTTGAGGATAAGATTACGGCTTTTAATGATTTTGATGAGAAACAATATATAATCACCTATGTGAGAGAGAAGTGGGCCGCTTCGAAAGAATTGCAGGGCTCAATTCTAGACCCTATCGCAGAACCAGGCGTGTGTTCATGGTCAAAACGAACACGATCATGAGAACTGAATAATATCAGGAAGAGTCTTGTGTGAAGTATATTTTAATTTACATAAACGGCAGAACAGTTCAAGGACAACATGTCTACTGGTCAGCTAGTAAAGCAAATAAATTTCATAAGGCAAGGTTCAAAGGGTAACACCTACCTATCATATGTAGGATTCAACTGTAGAACTTTGTCAACAAGATTTGTATCAATTTTCATTCATGTGAGAGATTGTTGGAAATTTAAAGTAAATTTAAAGATTGAATAAATATTATCTCTCATGAATGTGGGAGTGTCTTTTGACTCTCCACATTCTTGAGTTAATTGAAGAGTTTTGACTCTTCATATTCTTGAGTTAATTAGAAGATTAATTAAGTTAATTAATCTTGCATGACTCTTGTTGTGCATTTTGGGGCTTATAAATAGTGGGGTTCATTTTCTCATTTCAATTACATGAAAATCTTTTCTCTTTCAAGCATTCTCTTGCATTTCATATTGTTAGTTTTTCATTTGAGCTCCGTTAAATCTCGGTGATAAAGTAAATGCACGTTTTCAGTTCGTCGTAGTAGTGTATCGTGCTAAGTCACTGCTGGTTGTTCCGTTGTATCCTGAAAAACAGACGTCCAAGACGATCCTCAAAGCACATACAGGAGGAGACGAATCTGTTTTAAACAAACTGTACATGCTACAGGCCTCGGTTTGGTTTTGCTTTCTTTTACACGATAGTCATACTGTAAACATCACACTTGTTTTGGTTATTGCTTTATCTCTACAAGTTCATTTCTACGCTATTATTGTTAGCAATTAATCTAACATTATATGCGTATTGCATTTTATATGTGTCCCATTTCCACATCCGAATCAACCATTTATGTGGCTTTCATGCGGTGATTTCTTTCTTTGGTTTTGTTTTAATGACTTTTTATACGTAGTTAATTGTGGTTTATGGGTATAAGACTAATTATTTGTTGGGTTAATAAAATCAATTTGGTTTAGCATTATTGAGGTCCAAAATATTGATTATGCTTGCAGAAGCCCAAGCCCATTAGACGCTCTTAAAAATCTATAAATAGAGGAGTTTCCGGACAAATCAAGGTATGCTCTCATTTTTATAAAAGTTCTTTAGTTCTCTGAGTGTTCTTGGAACTGCTTACTGACTTGATCGTCGGAGTGTCTATGTCGGGAACCCTCCTGACGCCCACTTAACTAGTGTTCGTGATGCAGTGACGCCCTGCAAATTAACTGTATATTGTCTACGTGGATCCGTTTGCCAGCCTGGTGAGCTCATTTACGGGCCAAGTGGACCAGTTTACTAACCAGTCAGATCTCGCGTCCGCAGTCTACGCGACCCATTTATTTTAGCTGCATCAGCTTGGCGCCGTCTGTGGGAACACATAGTCACTTCGTCACTCGAGGATGCACACTCATTCGCACACCTCTCGCAACGTTAGGGGTGAGGGACACCCGCCTATTATTCCTTCGTAGTCAGAGATGCTCATCACCCAAGAAGCGCTGAAAGACATGATGGAAGAGACAGTGTAGCGCCCTTACCCGAGCCACTACTAAACAGACTAATAAGCATGCAACATTAAAAATTAATAACAACAATTAAACAGCGGAAACAAAATAACTTAATCATCTTACAACACAAATGAAAACAGAACAAATAACAGCAGTCTTAAACATTAATACAACCATATCAAAACATAATTCTAAACAATAAAACGATAAACCACACATAAAACCTCCACTGGATCACCACCGAAAAGCCAACTGCTCTAGCCACTGTCCTGGTCGTCCGCACTGTCCAACCTAAGACCTGCCCCGTGGAATGGGGTGCCCAAGATGAAAACAAGGACGTGAGCGACAATCGTCCAATACGAGAATGTACGAGTATACAAACTGATATGATGCATGCACAATGCAATATGCTCGGATATCAAGGATCAAGTCCAGCATCTCATGCTCAGTCTAGAGGCGCCTGAGTGTGTAGTCTCTTATCTGCCCTAGGCATGTTTTGGCTCCCACACTCATCATCAAGACGTGGACCTACAATGTCCAGGTCATCAGAGCTCGTGGGTCCTGTTGGACACTGTAGCTCTCGATGCCCCATCGTCCACAATACATAATAGGGCTGAGCGGCCCCAACAAACGAGGTATATCTCAAAAGATATCAGGCTCAACATGATATGTCATGCATAATATGCCAAAGCAGTAAAACATGTATAATGCAACACAAAAATATGCAGTGTATAAGTGTGTATACTACGCTTGGATATCTCAGTCAGCACATCACGTACCTCACTAAAACAATCTGACAGAAAGCTCTTAACCTAAACAATACCAACAATATGAAATCACTATCAAACCAGATTCTGAATTACCAAACATGCTATAAAGTTCTTCCTAAAGGCTTTAGGATTATACCTGCGTCCGTCGTCAGCCCGCTGATGATGTCTCGATCTCAGTTCACCGACCCCCCTTCGAGTCGACACTAGCTCCGAAACTTCCCGACACCAAAGTGCCCTAGAAACTGGCTAGAAAACCTAAGGTAAAAGACTAGAACTCTCTCTCTGAAAGATGCGGTGTAAGAAACAAAAGAATTCGGCTTCCATTTATAGGCTGCATCCGGGCTATTTCAGAAATCCGAATCAATCTTATCTGCCACGTGTCAGAATCTCATTCGTCTGGTTGGATTTCTCGAGATAACGTAACCGGAAGTGGATCGGGTTATCCATTTAAAATTCGTTGAATCCAATATATTAATCCCAAATTATCAATTCGTTAATAATACTTAATTAACAACTTTTTAATTATCTCTTAATTAATACTTCATCCAAAAATAAGAATTCAGGTCATTACAGACAGCGACTCGCGCAGCAGCTGCAGCAGCGACCCAGATACTAGCACATCATCCACGTACTGATACTGGTGAAACAACTCCCAAAGACCGTTCGACTTCCCATGACCACAGCAAGACGACAAGGCGCAATTGTGAAATGTGCAAGGAAGATGAATCAGATGGCCGTACACATCGCCCTCCTCCACGGAGAGAAAGTATCTCGCTCCACACTTACACACGAGGGTCTCACACTTTGAATGAACAAGACAGCCGTTTGGCCGTTTTACCTGCTCGGCACAGCCCTTTTACCACTGCCATCTTAGCCGAGTCGGTACCAGTGGGAGTGAAAATACCCAACTTGCCAGAGTACGAGGGAATGGGCGACCCACAAGATCATCTCAAAAAATTCTATGCAAAGGCAGATTTATATGATATTAGTGAGGCCGCATACTGCAAAATCTTCCAAACTACAATTCAGAAGAAATACCCAGGAACCATAGATAGCTTGGAGCAAGTAACTCAGCGTTTTCTTCATCAGTTCTCTATCAACAAGAAATACCCAAAAACAGCGGCTTATTTATTTACTATAATTCAGAAGGAAGGAGAATGCCTGAGAGAATATGTACAACGGTTCACGCAAGCTGTGCATGAAGTTCCTCATGTTAACCATGAGCTGTTAGCCGAAATAATGCAGCAGAACCTCCGCCATCGAAAATTCAAGGAATCTATAGCTGGAAAGCCCGCAAACACTCTGGAAGAATCGTTAGAAAGAGCCGAAAAACATATACGCATTGAAGAGGCCATCAAACCATGGTACTTAGGGAAAAAAAAGGAAAGAAGAGAGACCGGAAGGGACAAAGAGGGAGGAAAAACGAACGGCCCAAAGTCCGAGACTCCAGTACACTCCTTTAAAGGCACGCTTGTCAGACATACTGGCAGTAGCAGAGCAGCAAGGTTTACTACAACCCCCGCGCCCGATGAAAGAAAATCCTAAGCGTCAGAGATCTGACAAATACTGCCGGTTCCACAAAGATAATGGTCATTCCACTGAGGATTGTTTCAGCCTTCGGGTTGAGATAGAGAAGTTGATCAAACGGGGATATTTAGGTGACTATGTGGATAGATTCCGCAGTCAGCAGAGAGGCAACAAGAGTCCTGATGACAACCGCCCAAGTGAGCAACAGAGAGAACGGGTCGAGAAGGGCAAAAAACCCGAGCAGAGAGAAGAGAACATGCCCACTAGAGGCATAATCTCTGTTATAACCGAGGGGGCCCGTCTGTGGTGATTAAAACAATGCAAGGAAAAAATTCGCGCTTGCAGCCAGAAGTGATCAAAGTTTTTCATGTTTAACCGTAACTCAGTCGATTAATGAGATATCGACGAAAGATGAAGAAGTGTTTTTTGGAGAAGAGGACTTGGAAGCCTCTCCAGGGGAACACAATGACGCCTTAGTAATTTCCGCCACGATTTCAAACTTTTGGGTAAAGAAAATATTGGTGGGCTCAGGAAGCTCTGTAGATATCATTTTTCACGAGGCATTCCAAAAGTTTGGTCTGAGTAATGTACAATTAATGCGAGTGAATACTCCTCTCGTCGGTTTTTCCAAAGAAGTAGTTGAAGCAGTAGGTGAAATCACTCTACCCATATCCTTGGGATCTTACCTGCGGCGAAGCACAAAAATGGTGAAGTTCTTAGTGGTGAAAGCCCTCTCAGCTTACAATGTGATCCTTGGCCGTCCAAGCCTCAATCTGTTTCGCGCCATTGCATCCACATACCACATTAAGCTGAAATTCTCGACTCTAGAAGGGACAGGAGAGGCGGTCGGAGATAGTAGACTAGCAAGATAATGTCATGCGTCCATTTTGTTAAATTCAGTGGAGACTCGAAGAAGACAGGGACCCGACATAGATTCCTTGAAGGGAAAGAAACAAAAACTTGAACAAGTTTCAAATGAAAAGGGAATACATCTCATGGATGGAGAATCAAGTGATAGAGAAAGGATGACCGCAACAGAAACTCTCAAACGTGTCGAAGTAGTGCCTGGTGATCCAAAAAAACCCTTAGAATTGGGTCAGATCTGCTGACAGAAGTGGAGAACACTTTGACAACTTTTCTACAGCACAACATCGATACATTTGCCTGGGATGACGAGCCATTACCAGGGATACCTCCGAAATATGCACTTCATCATCTTAATGTGGATCCACAAATGAAACCGATTAAGCAAAAAAAAAAGATCTTTTGGCCCAGATAAAAACAAACATATAGTTGATGAGGTGGGAAAGCTCATAAAAGCCAAATACATCAGGCCGATTTCGTACCCAGAATGGTTAGCAAATGTTGTGTTGGTTCTAAAGACTGGAGGGAAATGGCGTCTTTGCATAGATTTCACTGATTTAAACAAGGTATGCCCTAAAGATTTTTTCCCGTTGCCTCGGATCGATTTGTTGGTCGACTCGACCGCGGGTTGCGAATTGCTCAGTTTCCTAGATTTCCACCAAGGGTATAATAAGATAGGACTAGCCCCAGAGGATCAAGAAAAGGCTAGTTTCATCACTGATCGAGGGATCTATTGCTATGAGGTAATGCCATTCGGACTCAAGAACGCGGGAACAACATATCAATTATTGGTGAACAAGATGTTTGAGAACTTGATTGGGAAGAACATGGAGGTGTACATAGATGACATGCTTGTAAAAAGTGTCAGCGATCAAGCATGTGGAGGACCTGGAAGAATGCTTTGAAATATTACGAAAATATCGCATGAAGCTAAATCCAGAAAAATTTTCTTTTGGTGTACGAGGTGGCAAGTTCCTTGGATTTATGGTTTCACAAAGAGGAATATAGGCAAACCCTGAAAAGATAAAGGCAATCTTGAGCATGACTCCCCCGCGGAGTGTGAAAGGAGTACAAGAATTAACTGAAAGGATGACTGCTTTGAATCGTTTCATCTCTAGATCTGCAGACAAAGGCTTGCCTTTCTTCAAAGTTCTAAGGCAAGGAAAGGGATTCAAGTGGACGGAAAAATGTCAGCAAGCATTCGAAGACTTAAAGAAGTATTTGACCACACCGCCACTCCTAGCAAAACCTCGATTTGGGGACACACTGATGCTTTATTTGGCGGTCTCACCTGAAGCGGTTAGCGCTGTGCTCGTGCTGAATGAAGAAAGAGAGCATAAACCTGTGTATTACATCAGTCGGACCTTACATGGAGCCGAGCTCCGATATGCCAACATTGAGAAATTAGCGCTTGCCTTAGTAATTGCATCAAGAAAATTACGCCCATATTTGCTATGTCACCAAGTGGTGGCACTCACCAATCACCCTCTAAAGCAAGTGCTATCTAGTCTAGAGGCGTCGGGCCAAATGTTTAAGTGGGCTATTTAGCTGAGCGAATTCGGGCTTGAGTTTAAACCTCGCCCAGCTATTAAAGCACAAGTTCTCGCAGATTTTCTTGTTGAAATGTCCACTGATGAGGCAGAAGGCTCTGTCCCGACTTAAGTGGTCCACGTCGATGGATCATCTACTTCGCACGGAAGCGGAGCTGGGGTATTGCTAGAAAGCCCTCAAGGTGATAAATTGATGTATTCCATTAAATTTCAATTCCCCGCGTCAAATAATGAGGCCGAATATGAAGCACTCGTAGCAAGAATTAAGTTGGCTCTGTCGGCAAGAGCAAGAAGTCTGGTGGTGCACAGTGATTCCCAACTAGTCGTTATCCAACTCAATGGAACTTACGAAGCCAAAGATGAAAAAATGAACCAATTTGTGACCCGAGTTAACGAATTACTCGCTCTACTGGAGAGCTACGAGATAAAACAAGTGCCCAGGGTGAAAAATGAAGTGGCAGACCGTCTGGACAAAATAGCCAGTTCCTGGACTAACATAGACAACAAAACGATAACTTTCCAAACAATCAGTAAGAAGGAGGCAGAGAAGGCCGGCTACAACATCTTTTGCGTAGAAGGAGAAGACTACGTTCTCCACGAGATCCACGAAGGAATCTGTGGAAACCACTTGGGCGGGAAAGCATTGGCTGCTAAAACCTTACGACAAAGTTACTTTTGGTCAACCATGAGGAAAGATGCTATGGAATTGGTTAGACGGTGTCGATCTTTCCAAGAGCACTCTAATTTCTATCACCAACCCACGACGTTGTTACAACCACTTGGGAGCCCCCTACCTTTTGCCCAGTGGGGAATAGACCTGGTGGGACCTTTCCCCTAGCTACGGGACAGAGAAAATTTCTCATAGTTGCTGTAGATTATTTCACGAAGTGGGTCGAGGCAGAGCCATTGGCAAAAATTTCGGAGAAAGATGTCAAAGGTTTCTTGTGGAAAAACGTAGTGTGCAGGTTTGGGATTCCCCGAGCACTGATCTCGGACAATGGCACCCAATTCTCTGGAGCAAAACTAAAGGAGTGGTGTCAGAGTCTTTCTATCAAACAACTATTTACGTCGGTCGGCAACCCACAAGCCAATGGGCAAACAGAGGTGACTAACCGAACTATCTTGCAGCATCTGAAGACCCGTCTCGGCAATGCTAAAGGAAACTAGGTGGAAGAATTATCGAGTGCATTGTGGGCATTTTGAACTACACCGCACACGTCGACAGGGAAATCGCCTTTCAATCTAGCTTATGGTGTTGAAGCTATAGCCCCCGCTGAGATAGAAGAAATTTCATTGAGGGTGAAACAGTACAAGCAGATTGAGAACGACCAGGCCCTTCGAGCCTCCTTGGATTTAATCGACGAACTGCGAGAGGAAGCATCCGTCCGGGCTGAAAGGTGTAGGGCACGCATGGCTAAGGTTTACAATGACCGAGTAAATCCAAGATTGTAATGCCCGAGATTTTATCCTGTTAATCTGAGACTATTTATGGATTCATTAATATGATTATAGATAGAGCACGTCGAACTTGGATTGGAGTTATTGAGTGTAATTATGTGCGAAGACAGAAGGTCTCGCGCATATGCGCGGCTGGTGGGCGCGCATATGCGCGAGCTGTGTGATTCCAAAATGTGCCGAGACGAAGGTCTCGCGCAAGACGCGCATATGCGCGAGTTGTCCAGAGTAGTGGGCGCATATGCGCCGAGAAGGGGCGCATATGCGCCAGTAGATTAAAATGTTAAGTGTCGAGACAGTAGGTCTCGCGCATATGCGCCGGTTGAGGTCGCGCATATGCGCGAGACGTGTTGAACAAAGAATAAGCCATTTTCCCTTGCCATGCATATATGGTGTATGTGTCTTCATTTCCTCACGAATTCAGCAGGCAAGAATTGAGAGAACTCCATAGAAATCTTCAAGGTTCCTTCCATCCTATAATTGAATTTGAGTAACATCTAATCATCCAAACTTCAATCCAAGCATAGATTCTTACTCCTCTCATTAAGGGCTATCAAAGGATGTAAGTATCTTTTAGTTTCAGCATGTTTGGGAGTTTACATGTTGGGGAAATTCTGATATGCTTGTAATTATTGGTTCTCGAGATTATTGACATCGTAGAAATGTAAACGAATCGAGAAAGTGATACCATATGTGATTAATATGAGTTTTCCAGCATATATTGAGTTGAGATGGTGCAGAATTCAGTCTTATGAATTGATGTTGATAAGAATTATGAGTATTTCTATTGAGTATTGATATTTGAGTTGATTAGTATCAGAAACTACGCCGTTATGCCGTTGAATTGTATCGAGATTGATTAATGATTTGTACAAGGCTTGCTTTGAGTTGTATTTTGATAGAATACATCTATACATTGCCATTTCATATTAAGATTGACAGAGTTGATATTCCGGCTTCGAGACTTCAATTTTTTTCACGACAAGAAAGGTATAATTCATGTTGATTCGGGGAGATATAACTCGAATTAGATCTGATTTGAGTTTCCCAAAATCACATACTAGATTGTTATCTTTTTATATGTTGATGCTTTGTTTATAAATTTATATTCAAGCATTTATGATAGGAAAGACATTGGCAGACTTTCCAAGCTAGACGTTCGGTGATATCGACGCATAGGAGCAGAATTGACTCCGATTGTAGATATTCGATATAGACATGACCGAAGTCTAGGAATAAGACGTACCGTCACCCCGATTGGAAGGGTAGGTGGCAGACTGTGACGTGTTATTCACACCGGGATCCCTAGAGTTAGAGTCGAGCCGAGTCAAGATATGATTTCGATTTCATTTGCATGCTGATATTGATTTGGTTTCATAGATTATGGAACCTATTGCCATTGATTCTATTCCTGATAGCATGCTTCATGATTTATATGGTGTATATGCATGTGTACCATGTTTTATACTAGGATTTGTTCTCATCGGAGTATCCGGCTGTTGTTGTGTCTGTATGTGTGCATAACAACAGGTGGGGCAGGATCATGGTCGAGACGAGGATGATTGAGAGGTGATAGCGTGGTGATCACGGGCGTAGCAGAAAAAACTAGTTGTTGTATTAGACATGTATTAATACTTTTAAACACTAGTTTGATTGTATGAACGAAACAAGACATGTATTTGCTTTTCACGAAATGCAATAAATCTTATGTATGTGTCGTATGTTAAAAGCAAAATTTTGACCCACATTTTCTAACAAAGATCCAATTAATCCCAAAGATAATCGAGTTAAAGCCCGGGTCCCCACAAAGATCCTTCCAAGTTGGAGACCTTGTGATGAGAAAAGATGACGTCTTGCGCTCCATCCAAAAACTTGACCCAAAGTTGGAAGGCCCTTATAAAGTAGTAGAGATAATCAAGATGGGAACTTATCGCCTCCAACACCAAAATGGGAAAATACTACCTCGGCCATGGAATGTGGCAAATCTGAAGAATTTTTATGCATGAAGGGACGTAGGTGAAAAAGAAAATAATAGGTTACGTTTTGTTGTTTCTTGTGTCATCATTTTATCCATGTATCTCCACCATTACAATATTCAATAAGATTGCAGTTATTCTCCATTGTTAGCAAGGACTTTTTTCATGTGAAATACTTCAAATACGTATGCTTATATCTCCACCTACCCATGTAGTCGTCAAAGGTTCCCAAAAAAAAAAAATAGGTTTGGCCAACCTCGTGGGACTGCCGACATGACGGCTCTGGAAAAGGTAAACGATGAAACAAGTCTCGGGATACCTCACCACCCTTGATAGGGGTTTAGGACCTCTCCTTGAGACAAAATCTTGGGAGATTGATTCCCTCCCAAGTACACATGAAATTGAGCATTACGTCATCACAAACAAAGCTATCGCACATCGCACTGTATGAAGCAAATTTATAAATGAAGTCATCAAATATGAAAATTGAGCAACCTCAGTGCTCAAATGAAACGACTATCCAATCCGTACGAAAACACAATAAACGACATTGCGATAAGTAACAAATGAAAATAAACAAATCTAAGGAGTAATAATAAATGCAACTTAATGCTATGCTTCCCCCTCAGTAGGGACAAGATCCAAAGCTTCAATCATCTCAGCATTGTCTGAAGGGAGATCGACCATGGAGCCTCCACCCACCTCCGAGACACTGGGCTCAATCATCATCACTATCTCTTCAAGCACAAGTTTTTTCCTCAGTTGGTTTCGACAGTCTAGAACTACCTCATCATGTATGATCATTGTGCGACCTAGTACCTCCTCTCAAAATGCAGAGGATGCTTTGAAACTCAGAATGCCTTTCTCCTCAATACTTTTCAAAAGATTATTGCCCGCCTCAGAGTAAAGAAACTGACCACCAGTCTTCACCTCAGTAGAATACTTCTCTTCAAGGATCGTAAATTCTTTTATCTTGTCCACAAGCTTTCCATATTCTATTCAAGGATCGTAAATTCTTTTATTTTGTCCATAAGCTTTCCATGCACTTGCATCAGCTCCACGTTGGTCTTTTCTTTCTCTTGAGTAAGATGAAGCTTCTCTTCTTTCAGCCGAGCAGCCTCTTCTCGCAGCTTATCTTGATAATTGCGCAATTTTTCCTCCCAAACTCGCACAGCACTGGCTAGCGACAAACTCTTCGAAGATAAGACCAAACGATAAAAAAGCAGACAAAACCTACAAGATGATAACATAATAAGCGCAATTCCTGACATGAATTCCATGCAAGGGAATGAGCAAATGAATCCGTAGACTGCGAAACCAGACGGACCATGTCATAGTCTCCCATAATGCTTCGTCCTTTCTTCCATCCTATATCCGGATCATCCAAATCCCAGAAAGAGTCAGCCTTCTCATTATGGTTCACCCCGTCAACATATATATGATTAACACGCGGAGTCTTGGAAGCTGTTCCTTGGTCATCTGCACGAGTCCTCTTAGGATTTTTTGTGCTTCCTCATCCATTTTCTTTTCCACCCTCCTCCCCCACTCAAGGGCCTAATCTCCAAAGATTTGTATGATGGCAAAGAGTTACTTTTATTTTGCGAGTTAGAGCCCGAACCACGGACATGCTCAGAGCGTGCCAGTGGGAGTCCCCCATGCATAGTGTCACGAAAATCATGAGCAGCATGATCCGCGGGTGCTCTACCATTCCCAGCAAGCGGGGATTGCCTCCCCAAAGTGGTCTTGCGAGCCCGGATCGTGGCCAAGTCAAATCTATCACCTGCAAATAAACACTCGCCGAAAAAGTCATATAAATAAGAGATAAACAACAAATTATAATGTGAAATTAAAAAAGAACAAAAACGAATTACAAACATAGAGTACAAAAAATACAAGCAGTAATTAAATTCCTATGATTACAAAGTTCTTCAAAAAGACCTAAATCACGAAATTGGAGTTGAAGTTGATGGTGAGTCCCTCTCAACGCAATCACTCAAAGCCCCGAACTCCAGACCAAGGGTATACCCCACCTGCAGTCCTTAACATAGAAAAAGTGAGACTTCCAAGAACTTCTAGGAGACGGAATTCGGGACAAAAATTTACATTTGGTCCGCGGTGGGAAGTAAACGTGTGAATCAGGTTTGCTTCTACGCGCCGAGAAAAGTGAGTGGAACAATTCTACGGACAAAGGCATGTTAATTTCCTTCATCTTATGACAAAAGGCTGAATAAACTATAACGACATTTTGAGTCAATTGACTAAAGCTCATCCCGAGGCTTTTAACCAACTCAACTAATAGAGGTTGCGGAGGAAACATAAGTCCACCAGTAAAGTATTCAAGAAAAAGGGTGAAATATCCCGACGGCGGGTTATGACAATCATCTCGAGGTCTCGGAACCTTATTGTCACATTCGGGTGGTATTCCCAGCACTTCGCGCAAACCCCCGACATCTTGGCAAGACAGAGCCTCTTTATCGTCACCGTCTAAAGGTTCGTTCCATTCAAGATCATCACCCAACAAGGGACTCTCTAATGGCGTAGATCCCCTAGGGGATCCACGAGATGCTACAGATCGAGTCTCGGAGTCATAAAAAAAACCCGAACCACCCAAGAAGTCGGCGGCATCAGATTGTGAAGAGTCACTATCAGGATCGTCACTCTCTCTTGAGCTACTTATTAAAGTTTGGCTAATCCGGCAGTTGGCCATTAGCAAGGAATACTCCTTCCCTCGAGGAACATGACCTGCACGTATTTTTCCATTTAAAAAAAATAATACCTACAAGGAACACCCAGTCGAGCGAATCCAAATTATATCGAAAAATTTAAAGTCATCAAGAAGACATATTCCTTGATGGTAGGGATGCTACAGTCATGATACCGCCAGCCATTTCAAGAGCAAGGGAGAGAGGAATGACATCCAGAAACAAAAGACCATGCGTCTTCTCGTTACGTTCCGTACATTTTCTGAACAAATCCATGATTGAGTTTTGCGGATCAGTCACGTGTAATGGTGGAGTAAAAATCAATACCCTCATGGAGCGAGTGAGTCAATCTCAATAGTGGTTTGGGCAATAGATGAAAAGGTTATCTTTCCTCTCCCACAAGCAGTCTCTGATCTCCTCAAAGCTTTAGGGTCGTCACTGAGAGCTACCTTTTCACAGGATTTGTCTGCAAACTCAAGCTCAATAGCCTTGGAAATTAGCATTTTCGTTTTTTTAGGATCAAAAGGAAGACGATTAGGTCCTGTTAGTGATCCACCCTTATACTTTCTGAATTTTTCACATTCATCAAACCTGTGAAACCTGGCAATCATTTGAGTTCCTCCTCGTACAAGATTTCTGGTGTCTTTAGTGGGATCTTCTCCATCTTTGCTGATGCTTTGCCAGCCTCATCAATTATTAAGAACCTCGGTGTGAGGCCACCATCTGAAAATTCCTGGATTCCATGCAAAATTCTAGCAGGCTCCACCGTCAAGTAAAATGCATCGCACATACACCAACCAAATTTGTCCACAAGGGGTGGCGCAGATTCCTATTCAATGAGCTTGAACGTGTTTAGGTGAACTCTTAGAGTAGCGCAAACCTCTTTCATCAAATTGTATGCATTATCAGACACATGAACATACGCAATTGCATTAAAAGATGAAGATTTAACCACGGTACATATAACATTATCCATTGTGTTTCCATCACCGCTCGGTAATAGCGGTGAGAGCCCGGATTATTCGCCCTCGTCGATCTCTTCCTTGTGCTCTCCCTCGGCGCCGCACATGCTGCTCGCCCATAGCCACGCCTCGATCATCACTCCGGACAGCAGTATCGCTCAAAGCTCAAACAACAAAAAAAAACACAGAGGAGGAGCCTTCGAATTTTATTCCAACCGTGAGCAAAGAAAAATAACTATCAACACTACAATAAAACAAATACGAACAGCAAAAATAGAAGACACAATAATAACAAGACAGAAAGGACAATGCATGTGTGAAAGTCATAAAACGATCCAAAAAGTAATGGAGTGAGGGAAAAGACAATGCATACCCATTCTTCAATTACGTTGACTCAGCCTTTTGGTTTTTGTTTTGTCCTCTTTTGTTTTATTTCATACCAATTCCTATTTATGAGTGCACGNTATATATATTGTTTACGTATGTATTGTTTTGAAATACTATGCAATATTAATTTGAAAGACAAAGAAACGTAGGATAAAAATAAAAAATAAAAATAATAAGGAAAGACCATAAATGAAGAAATCAAGGGTCACTATTTACGGCCAAATCAATTACGCTTTTAGTATTGTCAACTGGCATCCTATATAAATATGGTATGTAATAATAATACTAATATTTGAAAGGGAGAGAAAATAAAATATAAGACAAAAATCATGCAATATATTTCTCAAGATCTCCAAATCAAAGACACTCTTGTACCGAAGTCTGGATATTTGATTGTGTAATTTCCTTATTAATTTTATACTCTCCACCACCTCCACCGACATGTAGTTGCTCGAGAGTGGGGGGCCTATGATGGGTATAAGACTAATTATTTTTTGGGTTAATAAAATCAATTGGGTTTAGCACTATTGAGGTTTAAAATATTGATTATGCTTGCAGAAGCCCAAGCCCATTAGACGCTCTTAAAAATCTATAAATAGAGGAGTTTCCGGACAAGTCAAGGTATGCTCTCATTTTTATAAAAGTTCTTTAGTTCTCTGAGTTTTCTTGGAACTGCTTACTGATTTGATCGTCGGAGTGTCTACATCGGGAACCCTCTCGACGCCCACTTAACGAGTGTTCGTGACGCAGGTGAGCCCCGCGAATTAATTGTATATTGTCTACGTGGATCCGTTTGCCAGCCAGGTGAGCTCATTTACAGGCCAAGTGGACCAGTTTACTAACAATCAAATCTGGTTTTCTAGCATTCTAGGTCTTCTTGTTTTAGATTTCAGCAATAATTTATCATATTTTCATGTTTTGATGGATTCCTACAGTTTTTGTAAATTCAAAATTATGTTAGAGATTTATTTCCATCAATTTCCAGTAGTTTTCTTCATTTTGGCATTGCATTTGTCTTAGGAGACAAGAATTAACGGTCGAATTTAGAATTCACGTCGCTGGAATAGTTAAAAGTTAGATTTTACTGTTTTTCACACAAGTTGTTGCAACTTCGCACCTGACACGCCCGCAAATATCAATATTGTGCAAACAATTTTTGGCACTCCAGGTTGGACCATCACTTTGCCGCCAAGAAAGAAAGAGAACGTCAATCAGAAAAGTGGGGAATCTTTGGTTAATCAAGAGGAAACTCAGGTTCCACAGCAAGAACCACCTGTTATTGAACCACAGGCCGAAGAAGTGGATCTGCATGTTCCTACTACGTACAATCAAGTTTCAAACAGGGTGATGGAAGAATTGACTGTTGTAAAGATTGAGGATGGCGTTATCTAAGGCAATGTCAGACTGTTTGAAGACCCTTTTGAGTAAACCGAATCTGTCTATCCAAGGAAAGCAAAATACTACTGTCAAAGAGGCTGATCAGGGAAGCAACCAAGTCCTTGAATTTGACCAGGGAGTAGGAAACTCAAGGGGTGGTGATTCCCGCCGCCTAGAGTTCACTCTCTCAAGTCAGCCAGAAAGAAGGTATACACCACCTCACAAGAGAGAAATGATCTTAGGGGGGAGAGCCCAGCCTTATTCACGTGCTCGTGGAGTGGGGAGCTCGAAACAACCTGTTACTCAAGTGTATAGCGTGACAAATCTTCTGTACCAACCAGGAGCTTATGATGACATATCACACATGAATTATCCAGGAGTAGATGGGGGCTTCCCAGGAGGTAGTATTGGTTTAAATGCAAGGTTTAAAGCTCGGGGGGCAAACTATTATTGTAACGTACCGTATTTTAAACAACTTTAAAATTTACGGAAAATAAAAATTTTCTTAAATACAAAATAAACTTTCAAATTGCGATCATCCATAAACTGTTCATCCAAAATATTTGAAATAAAAAGATCACAAATAAAGTTTGCTAAAAAAATACATGTTTAAACATTGTAAACCATAACGTTAAATCCGAGTATTAAAAATGTCGTGCATAAAATTTTAAAACATTGGCGGTCCTCGGGCTTAGCCTCCTGCGCAGTCCAAGCCGGTTCATTGGTCCCGACCCCTCATCTCCTCAACATCTTCCTCACCTGCATCGATCAAGTCTAGTGAGTCTAAATACTCTACATGTATAAACTTGAGATAGCAAATACTACATAATAAAATCACATGCATCTTTAAAGTAGGGCTTACATACTTGAAACTTGAACGTATACTTGAAACTTGAACGTAGTAGCATAAAAGTAGACGTGCATCATCATAAAAATTTTCTTAAACATACTTGCATCATACATACTTGAAAATATATAAATAAACTTCATCATTTTGCGTAGACATATGTTTCAAAGCAAGTGACCTATACATAAATGCGCCTGATCAGGATAAACCACAGTACTGGGCTGGCAGGAAAAGTCCACTACCACATACTTGAGATCTCCAATCATGCTTTACCGGGTAGATTGGTCTCTGGTCATGCTTTACCGCTTTCCAATCTTGATCTAAACTCGGTCATGTTTTACCGGGGTGGAGAGGTCCTCGGCCACGTTCACCGACTTCCAAACCCGTTCATAATTGGTCACAAGACATTTAGCATACCTCAAAAACTTAAAATATTTTCTTTTGCACGTCGAACATACTTATTTGGCGTTGAGAGATTCGTAGGGTCTCATTTGGGGCATTGCGGCACATACTAACATGAGTTCAAACACTTATCTTTCATAACTTAGACGTATTAGTCATGCTCACACCCAAAAATGACAAATTTCCTTATGACGTTCTAAATCTCTCGGACTCGATCTCGTTTAATCATCGTGCTAAATCATGACATCAAACTCCAAAACAATCCCTATGTTTTTCCCCAAATATGTAAGACACGAACCCCGTGTACACCTCCGGGTCTGGGTCCGTGTAGGCTCTGAAACTCAACCTACGGGATTAACTAAGGCACGGACCCCGTGTCAGGGTCCGGCTATGGGTCTGTGTAGGCTATGAAATTTTACCCTTTAAAAGAAACAATGGCACGGACCCTGTGTCAGGGTCAGGGTCAGGGTCCGGCTCCGGGTCCGTGTAACCACTGGAATCGTAAACCAACGGAAATCACTACACTTGTGGCTTAATCCTCCTAACTCAATCGTACAGACCATGAACCAACACCTCAAGAACCATCCTAGGATGCTATGACAATGATTCAAACTCCCATGACGCCTCAAAACAACGATGCAAACCAAACAACGCAACTCAAACTGTGAACACGACATTTTGACACTAAAATGTTTCCTACGACTTCTAATGCAACCAAGTGCCTATCGACACGAACGAAGCACCAAAAATCATCCCGACATCATACTCAAAATACTTAAACGCAGCAGCAATCACCCAACGGTTCCCGATGAAGCCTCCAACAAATAAACTTCAAGAATTCATCAAGAACATATTTTCAGAAAATTGCAGTTTGAGAAGTCCCACGAAAATGATCATTACTCACTCGTCTCTTGTCCAAAAATTACAAATTTACTGTCAAATCGAAGGTATCAAAAAGTACTACGTTTTATATGTTGAAAGTTTTTCCAGAAAATCGACTGAAAAGTTGAAATATTTAAAATGACAGCAAATTTTTAGTTTTAAGATATAAAAATTCTTTCAAAAGCGATCCAACTTTTTTTGCTCAAACTTTGCAAAACATACATGAATTTTTACACATAATAAACATAAGAACATATAATATAACAAGATCGATGCTGAAACAAAAGATTATACATGTCTTTTGATTAAAACTCACGAAACAACGATACCGACACGGCGAGGATGCGAGGCCGATCCGGGACGACTTGTGGCGCTTTTCTTTCAACAAAAATGATCGACAATTGCTGAAATGATGAAGAGGAAAGGGTGGTGGCTGCTACTCTCTAAGAACTCTACCCCTTTTCTTAAAAAGATGAAAATAAAAAATGTGTGTGGGCAAATGAAATGTGTGTGTGTGTAAGTGTGTGTGTGTGTGCGAGTTGATAATTAAAATAGAGGTAATTAAGGACTAATTAGCTTAATTAAATAATTGATGAGCAATTACATGGTAATTAAAATATTAATCCTCCCTTAAATTACTAACCTCCCTAAATTTAAAATAAAATACACAAGTGTTAAATTTTTGAAAGTTTAAAATCTTAAAAATCACCTAATAATTAAATTAGGCTTTAAAAATGCTAAAACTTAATAAATCCCGCCACGGATAATAGCCTGAAACATAAAACTCAAGGAAATCGTTTTAACGTGGATCAACTAAACATATTATAATTTAAAATAATGCAAATTCATAAATCATGAATTAAAACCCAAATTAATGAGATAAACATGCATTAAAACCATTTAATACAATACATAAGAAATTTAATAACTTGCATTCATGTGGTTCACATGGACCTCAAATTTTTCGGGACGTCACAATCTATTCTCCTTAAATTGAATTTCATCCCCGAAATTAGTTTATCCTCGATAATCTAAAAGTTTAGATTCTTAATTCTAGTATCCCAATAATCTACGCTTCCGCTGCGCTACTATGATAAAAATTTAAGTCCTAGGCTGTCCTTACGTCTATTCAATCCAAATTAAATTGCCTATCAAAAACCTCATTTGCGAATCACAACTTAAAGCGACTTATGGCGTCTTAGTTTTACTTACTATGACCTCGAATTCTGACTTTCTCACAATTCCCAATATTAGAAATGGAGGTTCAAACTTATCGTATCTTATTTTCCTTATACTATACCCGTAATGTTCATCGATCTATTACATTAGAATTTATGCAGCTCAACCTAAGAAATCTTAGCACCAAAAATTACTAATCAACTTCTATCCTTTGTACTACACTCAAAAGTTAAACCTTATTTTAACCCCATAATAATATTGACCCACGATCCTTGAATCGAATCTTTATCTTACGATACCAAACTTACGTAACTTAGATATTTACAAGTACATCCCAAATATAAAATTGTTTCTAATCTTAAATTTCGAGTAACATTAATCCATAGAACCCCAAAATATACAATATCGATCTTCTGCTTAAATAATAAAACCTTCCTAGCATCAAACACATGCTTAAACTATTTCCTTCCCAATTACATTATAGTTGAGGCCTAAGATACTTGGACCTTCCTCATTGGAACGAATGTCACACTTTGATGTATCTTCAATTGTAACGCCCCGAAAATTTAAAAGTCCACGCGAACCACATGCTCGAGTTATTAAATTCTTTTGTCTTTTAATTAAATGTTTTAATTGCATAAATTAATTATGTTGTGCATATTGATATGTTTAAAATATATTTTTCTACATGGTTGCATTAAAATGTATTTTTAAAATGTTATTCGAGTTGGGATCGAAGGACGGAGACAGAGGGCTGAAAAATAGAAAATGTTTTTATTGGTTAATTATTTTTAATTATTTAAATTAAGGGCGATACTTTTTCTTATTTTTGAAAATATGGGGTTTTTAGGTGACTTTATACGCCGGGACGTTATTTTTATCGGTGTTGGTTTTTCAACAAAAATACGAACTTTTTGGCAACCCGGCTATTAAATTCACAATCTTATTTTAACAAAACTATTTTAGGATTTTAATTAAACACTAATGGACTAATTGGGCCTAATTAATCTTTCTAATGGGCCGAAAGTTTAATTAGTGATTTATTTAGTATAAAATACACAAAACCCCACCCTAAACTCATAATTCCCCACGACCCACACCCCACAAATATTCAAGCTCTTCCCTCTCGATAACACACGGCACACACATCAAAGTTTGAAGGAAAAAGCATCAAGTTTGATAGAGTGTTCCAGCCGTCGTTCCTCGTCGTCGTTCTTCGATTCGTTAACGATTATTCGTGCGTAAAATACGCAAAGTCACGTCATATTTATTCTTTTTCTCATTTTTCACACCATAGTAATTATTTAAAATTGTTTTGCATGAAAAACAAGGAACACTTTGTTATATTTTAGTTTTTCAAGCATATGTAATTTTTAAAGCATGGTTATGATCCAAAAACATGTATATTGTGGTGTAAAGGGGCTGCCATGATTTAGGATTGTAACAAGCACGTTTTACACGATTTAAAGACCTTAAAGTCCCATCTGCCGGCTGCACACATGAAATACAAAGCTGGTAGCTATCAGGTTGCTGTCATGGTGGGGAGGAGGTTTCGGTTTTCGGGTGTGAAGGCTTGGCTTGGCTTTGGTTGGGACCAGGGCCTGGCTAGGGACGTGGTTGAGTCAAGGAAAGAGTCCTAGCCGTGCTAGGACTCAAGACCATGGGCTGGGGAGGAGTCCTAGCAAGCTAGGACTCCACCCAAGAGGGGTAGCAAAGGGGCTGCGCAGGTTTCAGCTATTGTGTAGGGTTTGTGGCTCGGTAAGTTGCTTGGGGCTGGGCTAGGTTATGTCCTTAGGGTCCTAAGGAGGGGCACAAGGAGCTGGTTCAAGGGCTTGTATGGTTTGGTTCAGGCAGGGACGAGCAGAAGCATGAGAGCGTGAGGGAGGCCATAGGTGCACAAGCTGCTGTGTATTTGTAGTGTCTCGTGCGTGGATCAGAGGCTTGGGCTGGGGGTGGCTCGGGTGTGTGACTGGTCTAGGGTCAGTTAGGGTCAAGGGTGGCCAAGTGGTTAGGGGCTTGATGAGTCCTAAGGCAACTAGGAAACCTTACGTAGATAAGACATATCACGCACAAAAACTTGCAGATTTTTGGTCCACTGTCCAGAAGATAATTAAGTGGGCCAGAGCTGGTTTTTCGGGCTGGGATTTGTCATTAGGGTCCCTAGGTGAGTTGGTTAGGTTTTGGTTCAAGGTGGCTCGGGCGTGGCTCGAGTAAATCGGGAGATGGCTCGGTGTGTTCGTCTAGGGGTCAAAAACAAAAATTAAAAGGCTAAAAATGAATCCATTAGTTCACGGGTGTGGCTCATGACTTGGAAAGGTATAATAAATCATAAAAAAGTTATGTTTAAAATTGGGGACCAAAATAACGAGTTTTGGATTTATTCGGGATTTAAGCGCCGCACGAAACGTTAATTAACGAATTAATTAAAAGCCTAGTTTTAAGCTTTATAAAATTATGGAAAAATATATTTAAGCTTAAATAATTATTAAAAGTCTAAGTTTTAAATTTGGGAATTTTATATTAAGTTTTGGTTTAATTTGGGATTAAAACGCGTTAATACGTCACATTTAAAGATTAAATTAAAATTCCTCGATTTAAGCTAAATAAAAATATGAGAAAATTCATGTAAGCTTAAATAATTATTTGGGACATGTTAGAATTAATGAAATTAAGAAAAAGACAAAACCGAGAAATTTTACGTCTAGGGGTAAAACGGTCTTTTTACACATAAAAATAGTAAACGTCATGACAGTGACCTAAATGCTGTTTTTATGATATTATGATTATTTTGAAATGTTTATGAAATGTTACATGATTAAATTATGATTTTAAATGTCTAAGGGATTTTTATGATTTAAAGAAAACATTTAAAAGACATGTTGCATGCTTGATTTCAAAAACAAAATTATATGCTATACATGATTTTTATAAAGTAATGAGAATGTAAACGTTGAAGAAAATGAAGTAATTGTGACTAATTCGATAATGTTGGAGATATCATGAGGGTGACGGTCCCAATGGGAGCCCGACGATCGTATTTCCATTATTACGAATATGAGAATATGAGGAAACGGTAAGAGTGGGAATATCGTGAGAATAAAAGGCCCCAGAGAGAGCCCCGACGATCGTATTCTATTCGAAAGAGGATAGGCCAGGGCCCAGTTGACTGGTGAGAGTGTTGCTGGTGTCCCCCGCCGCCCAGTACTGCGGTTTCATGTAGATGGATCCATCGACTTTTTGAGGTTTGAGAAAAGTCACAATTAACGATCTGAATTCAACAAAAGAAAAAGAAAAGGAAAAAATATTTATGATCATGAAAAAGGTTTTACGTTATGTTTTGAGGAAAAGGAAAAGGTTAAGGTTTAAGTTATGCATGTCATGAAAATGTTTATGAAAATGTTTACAAAAATGTTCATGTTTAAAGTTTATGCATCTTCATAAAAACGATATTTTAAGCACAAGCATTGTTTACTGTTGCATGTGATTTTATACGTATTACTTGTTATCAAGATTATGGTGTGTTGAGTCTTTAGACTCACTAGGTGTGATTGATGCAGGTGTTTATGATATTAATGTTATGGGAGGTCTTGATGGTTGACCTGAATGGACTGAAGGTGCACACGACCCGAGGACCAGCGCTTCTAGCTTTCCGCATTTATGATTATGATTTATGTTAAAGATTTTTACGACTTTTTATTTATGTTTCGAGAGGTTTTTTTGAGAGATTATAGTATGGGCTGTATTTCTCAAATATGTAGTTTGTTGTTTTATTTTAAAATGATGTCCAAATTATTTTAGGTAATTTTTGTGGTTCGGTCGATGCTAGGGAGGTTTTAAAAAAAAATTCTAGAACTTTTAAAGCAATAAAAAGGACAGATGTTTCAGTTGGTATCAACTTAAACGTGCGCACACTTAGGACCCTAAGGACTCCCTCAAGCCCAGCTCAAAGCCCCCTGGCCAAGCTTACTTCCCTTTGCGCGGCTGCTGTCAAAAGCGCTCCCCTTCGCGTGGCTCGAGTAGCAGTCCTAATTGGTTAAGACTCCTCCCAGCCCCATGATGCACGAGTCCTAGCATGGCTAAGGATTTTCTCTTGACCCAAACCCAACCCTGGCTAGGCATTGGTTCAACCGTGACCCCACCAAGCACCCATGATCCCAAAACCGAACCACCCCATGTGCATGACAGATTTTTATTATTTCTTCTTTCCTGAACCAGCTTGCTTCCTTTCTGCTTACAGCGTGTACGATGGTGTTCTAGGACCCAAAAGTGTGTAAAAACCTTACTTGATATTTCCCTAATCATGGCAGCCCCTTCATCATATATTTAAACATGAATTTGGGATATAAAACATAAGTTTAACACATGTATGTGAAAAATTTCGAAAATATTCATAAGTACATCATGCTTTTCGTACAAACGTGATTCAAAACAATATTACGATGTGATAGACGAGCAAAAGAGATGTATGGCTTGCTTTTGCATTATATACGCTCGAAAAACCGTTGACGACGAAGAACAGAGCGAAACATTGGCTTGTTTCTCCTTGAACCTTCAAAAAGCCCTTCAAATATTGGATGTGTGTGTGCCGTGTGGTTGATGGGATCTTGAGGAGAGTTTCTGAATTTTTTTTAAAAGGTGGGAGGCGTGTAAAAGAGGGTAGGGTTTTAGGTGATTTGTATATTAAATAGCTAATTAAATATTGACAAGGCTTTAGGCCTATTAAGTCTCTAAATTAATTAAGCCCATTAGCCTTAATTAGAATTTAATAAGATATTAACAAAGTTTTTGTTAAAATAAATTTGTGAATTTATTAGTCGGGTTGCCAAAAACTCGCATTTTTATTGAAAAATCTACACCGATAAAATTTACATCCCGGCGTATATAATCACCTCAAAGCCCCTTATTTTCAAAAATACCCTTATTTTCAAAAATATGGAAAACCATCAACCTTATTTTAAACAATTAAACATAATTATTTAATAAAAACATTTTACGTTTTCAGCCCTCGGTCTCCGTTCCTCGATCGCAACTTGGATAATCCTTAAAAATACAGTTTTATGCATGATGATAATAAAATCCTATTTAACATATAAACATGTATGTCACATAATCAATTAGCAATTAAAATCAATTAATTAGCCATTTTCATTTTTCCTAGATTCGCATGCAGTTGGATTATGTCTTATTAATTTTGGACCTTACAATTCCCCCCCCCCCCATTAAATAAAATTTCACCCTCGAAATTAGAGCTTACCGAATAATTCTGGATAGCGACCCTTGAAGTCCATCTCGGTTTCCCAAGTAGCTTCCTCTTCCGAGTGATTCAGCCACTTGACCTTGACCATTGGAATGACTTTGTTTCGCAATCTTCTTTCTTGCCTTGCTAAGATCTGGACAGGTCTTTCTTCATATGTCATATTTGGAGTTAATGGAAGAGGTTCATAATTTAGTACATGTGACGGATTCGACATGTACTTCCACAGCATCGAAATATGGAATACATTATGAACTCCAGAAAGTGTTGGCGGTAATGCCATTCTATAAGCTAGTGTCCCAATCCTCTCCAAAATCTCAAATGGACCTATAAATCTTGGACTAAGCTTGCCCTTCTTGCCAAAGAGCATGACACCCTTCATAGGTGCTATTTTCACAAATACATGGTCGCCCACTTCAAACTATAAGTCCCTTCGCCTTTTGTCCGCATAACTCTTTTGTAGGCTTTGTGCAGTGTTCATTCTCTCACGAATTTTGACTACAAGCTCAACAGTCTCTTCAATCACATCCGGACCAATATCTCTTCTTTCCCCAACCTCGTCCCAATGAATAGGAGATCTACATTTCCTTCCATAAAGTGCCTCAAAAGGAGCAATCCCGATTGATGATTGGAAACTATTATTGTGGGTGAACTCCACTAGAGGTAACTTTGGTTCCCAACTGCCTTGGAATTCAATAACACATGCTCGCAGTAGATCTTCCAAAATCCGTATAACTCTTTCTGACTGACCATCGGTTTGAGGATGAAATGTTGTACTGAATAATAACTTGGTCCCCATCGCTGCATGTAGACTCTTCAAAAAAGATGACGTGAATCTCGGATCTCTGTCAGAAACAATAGACACCGGAATCCTTTGCAGGCGAACTATCTCTCGAATATATAAGTCGGCGTACTGAATCATGGTGAAAGTCGTCTTAATAGGTAGAAAATGCGCTAATTTCGTAAGACGATCAACTATCACCCAAATGGCATTCAATCCCGTAACGGTCTTTGGCAATCCCACAACAAAGTCCATAGTGATATTCTCCCATTTCCACTTGGGAATAGGGAGTGGCTTCAATTTCCCCGTTGGT
The DNA here is from genome assembly GCF_012295235.1 of Primulina huaijiensis. NCBI lineage: Eukaryota > Viridiplantae > Streptophyta > Magnoliopsida > Lamiales > Gesneriaceae > Primulina > Primulina huaijiensis. The sequence continues at coordinate 9,275,842 of NC_133306.1, forward strand.
CTTTGATGCTCTGCTTTTACTTGCTGGCAACTCAAACACTCGGATACAAATCTCAGAATGTCCCTCTTCATGCCTGGCCACCAATATAACAACTGCAAAACTTTGTTCATCTTCGTACTTCCCGGATGGATGGAGTATGGTGAGTCATGAGCTTCCTTCATAATAAGATCTCTCAAAGAATCGTCAATAGGAACCCATAATCGATCTCGATAACGAACTATACCATCCACCTCTAAATATAATTTCCGACCCTTGGCTTCATCTCTAGCTCTCCACTTTTGCAACAGCTCATCAGTGGACTGCCCATCCCGAATCCTATCTCTCAAAGTCGACTGTACTAATAATGTGGCAAGGTTAGGGACCTCGCCCCTAGCATACACTGTAAGCCCAAACCGCTATATCTAGGACTGCAACGGTCTTTGGAGTGATAGATGAGTGATAACTGCTGCTTTTCTACTCAACGCGTCTGCCACTACATTAGCTTTTCCCGGATGGTAACTAATGTCACAATCATAATCCTTTACTAACTCAAGCCATCTGCGCTGTCTCATATTTAAATCCTTTTGGGTGAAGAATTATTTCAAACTTTTATGGTAAATGAATATCTTGCATTTCTCCCCATAAAGGTAGTGCCTCCAAATCTTTAGTGCAAAGACTACTGCTGCAAGCTCAAGATCATGAGTAGGGTAGTTTTTCTCGTGAATCTTCAACTGTCTCGATGCATAGGCTATAACTCAGTCATTTTGCATTAGAATTGCGCCGAAACCAAGTTTAGAAGCTTCGGTATAAAGAGCATACTCCCCTTGCCCTGATGGCATAGATAACACTAGCGCTGATATCAAGGTTTGCTTCAACTTGTCAAAACTGCCTTGACACTCGGGTCCCCAAACAAACTTTGCATTCTTCTTTGTCAAGGCGGTCATAGGTACCGCTATAGATGAGAACCCCTGAATAAACTTGCGATAATAGCCAGCTAATCTCAAGAAACTGCCAATCTCGGTAACACTCTTTGGTACTGGCCACTCTTTCACTGCTTCCACTTTACTCGGGTCAACTTCCACGCCATCACTAGAAATGATGTGGCCTAAGAACGCCACTCTATAAAGCCAAAACTCGCACTTGCTGAACTTTGCATATAGCTTACTGTCTTGCAGTACCTGCAGTGCGATCCTCAAGTGACGACTATGCTCCTCTCTGCTCTTGGAATATATCAATATGTCATCAATGAAGAAAAAAATAAACTGATCCAGATATGGCTTAAATATGCGATTCATGAGATCCATGAAGATCGCTGGCGCATTGTTCAACCCAAATGGGATGACCATAAACTCATAGTGCCCATATCTCGTGTGAAATGCTGTCTGGTGGACATCTGACTCTTTTACTTTCAATTGGTGGTATCCAGATCGCAGATCGATCTTAGAAAATATCGATGCTCCTTGCAACTGATCAAAAAAATCTTCAATTCTTGGCAGTGGATACTTATTCTTGATAGTGACCCTATTAAGCTCTCGATAATCGATGCAAAGACACATACTATCATCTTTCTTTTTTCACAAATAACACCGGTGCGCCCCATGGAGAATAACTAGGGCGAATGAAACCCTTGTCTAGCAATTCTTGGATTTGATCTTTCAATTCTTTCACTTCAGCGGGTGCTAGACGATAAGGTGCTTTAGATATAGGAACAGTGCCCGGCATAAGATCAATAGAGAATTCCACTTCACGATCGGGGGAATACCACAAACCTCCTCGGGAAAGACGCTAGGAAAATCTCTGACAACATCAACATCTTCTAACTTCTGACTGATAGGGCAGGTGCGGTAGTGACACATGCTAGAAAGGCACGGCATCCACGCCTAATAAGCTTCCTCGCACACAGACAATAGATAATGTGTGGCATTTGCTTGTTTCTCGCCGCCTCAAAGACAAAAGGTTTACCACTAGGCGGTCGAATAGACACTGTTCGCTGACTGAAATCAATCGAAGCTCCATTTGTAGATAGCCAATCCATTCCAAGTATAATATCAAATTCGGGTATAGGAAGCACAATAAAATCTGCCCGCACAACATCTTTGAATAAACGAAGCTCCAGATTCTTGACAATCTTAGACGTGAGCATTTGATCACCGGAAAGAATAGAAACTTTGAATCCCAAACCCATATCTTGAGGAGTAATATTCAATCTTTTGATGAAGGTTTCAGATATAAAGGAATATGTAGCTCCTGAATCTAGCAATGCATAGGTAGCTACACCTAGAATGATGATCCTCCCTGCAGCGAAAGATTTCTTTTAAATCTTTTCGTGTTGAAGCTTAAGGATTTACTATCATTAATTCCCAAAACTATATGTAGTTTGCGTGTTGAACTTAAGCATTTTTTGAAAAATTGCGTTTTAGCCTTCCAATTGTTTTTCGAAATTGCACATTAGTCCCCAAAATTTCGGATATTTGCATTATGGCCCTTAAATTTTCGATATTTTTCATTTTAGTCCCTTAATGATGGACTAACTCTAATAAATCAATTTCACTTATAACCCATAGAATTCTAGAATCTTCATATAAAGTTTTTAGATTTCTTAATCGATAAAAATCTTAATATTCATCCATTGGTAACCTACGTTGAATACAATTAATTCCCTTTTGTTTTTATTTCACCCAATATCCCCGTATGAACACCTATTTCATAAACTTGAAATTCAAACTTACACAACCCAAGTAGTCTTAGATGACCTAATTCCAGTACTCATATCCACTTAATCCTAAGTTTCTTTATGACTTACAAAGATTCCTCAAGACAAGGTGTCTGTCTCACTTCATACATGCGTCTAAAAAGTAATATAAACAACCATCATACGTAACTTTCTAGAAAAAAATTTAACCCTACAAAGGTAGAAATTTAACTGTTAAGATCATGACTAAAAGTTATGCTACATCAAACCTTAAAATCCCAAAAAGAAGTTAACTTATTGTCTAATCTTATAACTTGAATAATTGATCAACTTTATGTTAAATTGTTATCACTCTAAATTCTTAATTTGCCTCTGCATTATTCCACTAACATTTAGATTTTTAAGTCCAATATTGATTCATCCTACAATGCCCTTGATTACCATTCCTTATAACATTATAACCCAGATATTACAAGGTTCTAAATATCTTTTCAAGCCTAAATCAGGAAAATTCCTATCATTCAAACAATTCAATTCTCACTTATTACTAAACTAGTCCCCAAATTCCTTAACAATTGCAAAAATAAATTCCTAATTTCCTCGAGAATACCCAAATTTGTCCATAATTTTGAAAATCCTACAATTACCCATAAGTTCTTGGCGTTTCTACTTCCATTTTATAGGTTTTCTGCATCATAGTTCAATAATCTTAAGCTTATAAAATCCAAAAATAAATTCTTATAACCAATCTTAGATTTCCATCAATACTTAAAATCCCAAATTACACAATTTTTTTATACCACTAAAGGTCGTCGCAGATTTCAAATCATTATTCCTTATACGAAATTTTTAAAAGTTAACTCAACTAGTAACTATGAATCATCAGTATTTTAAAAATCTACGTCCCGAAAGCATTCAGAATTTTCATGATTAACTTATGAATAAAGGAGTAGAACATCAGTACTTACTAACCAAAAATCGATATGGTCAAATCATTAATAACAATTCGTAACGCCCAATAGTCGAATTCTCAAGCCTGTCCAATACCACAAAGCCAGCATGCATGAAAGTCATATAATTTGGCATTTCATGTCGTAACATGCATAAAAAATTTAAAGATTTAATCTCAAATCATAACGACAGGTAAACCTGTACTCTAAAATGTACGTCATGTAAACATACAGGTGATAGCATTAAAACATGCACATACTGAAATCATTACTTGATGCTTACTACTCAAAAGACTTTAAAACTTTAAAACTTACATACTTGAGGTGTTGCTTCGTGATCTTCTCGCAACTGACAGTAGGCATAACCTTTTACAAGAACACCGCTCTGATACCAATTGTAACGTACCGTATTTTAAATAACTTTAAAATTTGCGGAAAATAAAAATTTTCTTAAATAAAAATAAACTTTCAAATTGCGATCATTCATAAACTGATCATCCAAAATATTTGCAATAAAAAGATCACAAATAAAGTTTGCTAAAGAAAAATACATGCTTAAACATCGTAAACTGTGACGTGAAGTCCGAGTATTAAAATTGTTTTGCATAAAATCTTAGAACATTTGCGTTCCTCGGGTTTAGCCTCCTGCGCAGTCCAAGCCGGCTCATTGGTCCCCACCCCTCGTCTCCTCAACATCTTCCTCACCTGCATCGATCAAGTCTAGTGAGTCTAAAGACTCAACATGTATAAACTGGAGATAGCAAATACTACATAATAAAACCACGTGCATCTTTAAAGTAGGGCTTACATACTTGAAACTTGAACGTAATAGCATAAACATACTTGAAACTTGAACGTAGTGGCATAAACGTAGACGTGTCATCATCATAAAACTTTTCTTAAACATACTTGCATCATACATACTTGAACATACATAAACTTCATCATTTTGCGGAGAGATATGTTTCAAAGCAAGTGACCCATACATAAATGCGCCTGATCAGGCCAAACCACAGTACTGGGCTGGCAGGGAAAGTCCACTACCACATACATGAGATCTCCGGTCATGCTTTACCGGATGGATTGGTCCCTGGTCATGTTTTACCGCTTTCTAATCCTGATCTAAACCCGGTCATGCTTTACCGGGGTGAAGAGGTCTTCGGCCACGTTCACCGACTTCTAAACCCGTTCATAATTAGTCACAAGACATTTAGCATACCTTAAAAACTTAAAATATTTTTTTTTTCACGTAGAACATACTTACTTGGCGTTGAGAGATTCGTTGGGTCTCGTTTGGGGCCACTGCTGCACATACTAACATGAGTTCAAACACTTATCTTTCATAACTTAGAAGTATTAGTCATGCTCACACCCAAAAATGACAAATTTCCTTATGACGTTCTAAATCTCTCGGGACTCGACCTCGTTTAATCATCGTACTAAATCATGACATCAAACCCCAAAACAGTCCCTATATTTTTCCCCAAATATGTAAGAAACGAACCCCGTGTACACCTCCGGGTCTGGGTCCGTGTAGGCTCTGAAACTCAACCTACGGGATTAACTAAGGCACGGACCCCGTGTCAGAGTCCGGCTCCGGGTCCGTGTACCTACAGGAATCGTAAACCAACGGAAATCACTACACTTGTGGCTTAATCCTCCTAACTCGATCGTACGGACCGTGAACCAACACCTCGAGAACCATCCTAGGATACTATGATAATGATTCAAACTCTCATGACGCCTCAAAACAACGATGCAAACCAAAAAACGCAACTCAAACTGTGAACACGACATTTTGACACCAAAATATTTCCTACGACTTCTAATGCAACCAAGTGCCTATCGATATGAAACGAAGCACCAAAAATCATCCCAACATCATACTCACAATTCTTAAACGTAGCAGCGATCACCCAACGGTTCCCAACAAAGCCTGCAACAAATAAACTTCAAGAATTCATCAAGAACATATTTTCAGAAAATTACAGTTTAAGCAGTCCCACAAAAAGGATCATAACTCACTCATTTTTTGTCCAAAAATTACCAATTTACTGTAAAATCAAAGGTATCAAATAGTACTACGTTTTATATGTTGAAAGTTTTTTCAGAAAATTGACCGAAAAGTTGCAGTATTTAAAATGACAGCAAATTTCGAGTTTTAAGATCCAAAAATCTTTTCAAAAGCGATCCAACCATTTTTGCTTAAACTTTGCACAATATACATGAATTTTTACACATAATAAACATAAGAACATATAATATAACAAGATCGATGCAGAAACAAAAGATTATACATGCCTTTAGTTTATTCTCCGAGGAGGATGGCCAGTCCAGCATGGAACACATAGCCAGGTTTACCATCCAGTGCGGAGAATTAGCCAACCTGGAGAACTTCAATAATTTAAAGTTGCGGCTATTCCGGAATTCTCTCACAAGAACTACATTTGCGTGGTATGCCTCACTCCCCAAAAATTCAGTGATGAGTTAGCAAGAGATGGAAAGACAATTTCACATCCAATTCTATATAACAGAGCCAGAAGTGTGTATTGCCGGTTAATCCAGAGTCACCCAAAAGAAAAGAGAATCTGTAGAGTCTTTTATCGACAGGTTCAAAAATATGAAGAATAGGTGCAAGGTGTTCCTACCTGAGACCGAGTTCGTGAAGATGGCACAAAAGGGGCTGGATTTTGAATTAAGGAAGAAATTCCAAGATATAGAGTTCAGGGACTTCTGTGAGCTGGCTGCCAAAGTTTCTGAATACGAAGAACTGTTGCGGGAAGAGTCATACAAAAAGAGAACTACTATAGGGTCGTATTATCAGGAGGTGGAAAATGTGGTACTGGCAGAAATTCAATCAACCGGTTTTTGCACAGTTCCCCTACTAAAGAAGAAGCCAGCAGAACCTGAAAAGAAGAACAGCTCCCAACTTCCCAAAGATATGCAGTATACATTTGATGTGTCAAAGACCGAGTAAGTTTTCTATTTTTTGGTAAAAGCAAAATTCATCACCTTTCCACCTGATCACAGGATGCAACCCGAAGAAAAGTTGAAAGGTCAAGAATATTTTAAGTACCACAACTCCTACAATCATGCTACTAAATCTTGTTGGGCGTTCAAGAACATTTTTGCAGAACAGAATTAACAAGAGAATCGTGAAGTTCCCTAACAAACAAGAGTCTATGGAAGTGGATGATGATCCTTTTACCCTAGTAGCTTTGGTTAATGTGAATGTGACAGATTTGAGGGATCTTCTCAATGAGAAAAGAAGTTGATCTTTCGCAGTGAAAGACCGAATAATCAAGAAATGTCGGATCCCAAAGGGTCAATTGTTTGAAGCTCATGGAAGGCATAGTGCTGATCAAGTAAGAACAGTTCAGCAGCGTTTCCCCAAAAATGTTGGTGAATCCGCAGCCTATCGGCCGAGGAACCAACATTTCTTCGAGAGACCAGTGCGTGATAATCAAGGGTTCAGAGGGAAATAATCTCGTGAGCAGTACCAAAGATACTCGGACAGGAGAAACATATGCAAAGTTGAGTCGCGAAGGTGGAAACCAAGAAAGTATCAGCTAATCAAGGCAGATATCGATGTTCATATGAAATTTCAAAAGGAAAAATGATTGAGAGCAGGACCGCAAAGCCTAGTTACGTCATTCTAGCTAGGGGTGAGTTCAGTGAGTCTTGGAGGGCGGCCCAGCACAAAAAGTTCCCTAGGCCACCAACTAGGACTCAGAAGAGACGGCGGTTGAGAGAAAGAGCTATTACACGAAGAGAAGAGTCGGCTAAATTGAGAAAGGAACCCACAATTGATATTCCAGTCACCAGGGATCAGGTGGGGAGTAAGTCCAAGTTTGGAAGATCGGATACGGAGGATAAGTTAGTGGACAATGATGATGATTATTTGTTAAGTGAGGAGGATGATCAAAGAAGAAAAATAATCAATTTTTGTGTTAGAGAGTTTCAGATCATTGTGGATTGTGCCACAGGAGTGGTGATACTTCTAGAGAGGTTTAAAATGATGGAAGAGGAGAATGGGGAGTTGATGCCCAAGGAATCAGTGAAAAAATAAGATCATGCAAATAAACTCCTTGAAGGGAGTTCAAGAGTGATTATTAAGGAAGATCACCCAAATAAAGCCTAAATAAGTGATACTTGAGAAACCTACACCAGCCATGACCAAGCACATAAGGCCGTTGTACATCAAAGCCCACATGAATGGGAAGCCAGTGTCTAGGGTTTTGATTGACAATGGTTCAGCTGTGAATATTCTTCCAGTAAGAATGTTAAAAAATCTGGGCAAAACTGAAGAGGACAGAAGTTTCGGTTGCTGAATTTACAGGATAAACTACCAAGACCATTGGGGTATTTTTCGCTGATGTTACTGTGGGGAGTATGTCGTCTTTGTGTGCATTTTTTGTGATAAACTCATCCGCAAACTTCCAAGCGTTTTTGGGCAGGGATTGGATCCATGTAAACCAGTGCATCCCATCCTCAATGCACCAGCTTTTGTTATTCTGGAAAGGGGACGATGTGGAGGTTGTAGAAGCAGATGGACAACCCTTTCAAACAAGTGCAAGTGCAGTTGAGGTCAGGTATTACAACGGGTATTTTGGGCCCATCAAAGTCCGTAGCAATAGTAAGAAAGAAAGTCCAGTGTACGTGCAGACACAAACTCCAAGCTCGGTATTGGAAAGAATCCTCAAGCCTACTGCACTTCAAATCCCAGAAGCCAGAGAGGAAGAAGTCGGATGGAGAGAGGCTTCCTATCGTGCCGCCTAGACCGATATTTCAGCAGCTGATTGAGGAGGTTGATGTTTGATTTGAACCAAAAAGGAAAAGAGGTAGCTGCAACCTCTATAAGGGAGGCGCATGTGCAGTAATTACTGAACAAATTAGAGGAAGAGGAAGCTTGGGACACCTATGGAACCGAGGTTGTCCAAGAAGAAGAATACGAAGATGATGAACTTCAAGTTGACGAATTTTTGATGGCGCCATCTCAAATGAAAGATGGCCAACACGAAGTACAAGATTTTTTTGCATGGAGTTATGATGACATGCCAGGGTTGGACAGGAAATTGGTCGAAAACCGACTTCCACTCAAAGAAGGTTTCAAACCATTTCAACAGCCACCTCGTCGCATGTCAAAAGAAGTCGAGTTGAAAGTGAAATAATAAGTCTAGAAACTGTTAAAGGCCAAGTTTATAAAACCAATCAGATATACCGAATGGCTTTCGAACATTGTGCCAGTCATGAAAAAGAATGGCAAGGTTAGAATATGCATCGACTTCCGAGACTTGAACTGTGCAACTCCCAAAGATGTGTATGTAATGTCGATAACTGATATGTTGATTGATTCCGTGGCTAGGCATGAGTTGTTATCCTTCATGGACGGGTTCTCGGGTTACAATCAGATCTAAATAGCAGAGGCAGACACTCACAAAACAGCATTCAGATGCCCAGGAGCTGTTGGTACGTTTGAGTGGCTTGTCATGCCATTCGGGCTAAAAAACGCAGGACCCACGTATCAAAGGGCTATGAACTTGATCTTTCATGATATGATAGGGCACCACATTGAAGTGTATATAGACGATATCGTCGTGAAATCTAAACAAGCTGTTGATCACATCGAACATTTGACGAAGAGCTTCCGAAGAATGAGGCAACATGATTTGAAGTTAAATCCATTGAAATGTGCCTTTGGCGTAAAAGCAGGAAACTTTATGGGATTTCTGGTACATCAAAGGGGAGTCGAGGTTGATTAAAAAAAAAAGCGAAGGCTATCATGGAGGCAAATCCGCCTAGGAACAAGAAAGAGTTACAACGCTTCCTTGGGCAAATAAATTACTTGAGACGTTTTATACGGAGGAGTTTTCACAGTTGTTGAAGCTCAAAGACAGCGGGGAGTTCAAATGGGAAGAGTCGCATTAGAAAGCTTTTGATGTGATCAAGAGATATTTATCTAACCCGCCTGTTCTGATGCCTCCCAAGTATGGAATCCCCCTTAAATTATACATCTATGCTGCTCATGAATCAATTGGATGTCTACTAGTTAAAAATAATCACGAAGGAAATGAGCAACCTATCTATTATTTGAGTAGATTCCTTACTCCAGTGGAGATAAAATACTATGTGATTGAGAAGCTATGCTTCACACTATATTATGCATGTACTAAGTAAAGACATTATTTGATTCAATCAAGAGTATTTGTGGTGACTAAAACCGATTTGATTAAATATATACTTAATAGACCCATCCTCTCTGGGCGAATTGGCAAATGGTCTTTAGCATTGGTCGAGTTTACATTGACCTACTACCCCCAAAAATCAGTTAAAGGCCAAGCTATAGTTGATTTTTTAGCTGATCATCCTTCAGTTGATGAGTTTATTGGAGAGCAGGTTGGTTTTATAGTTTGCTGAGTGGAAGTTCGACCATGGGAGTTGAAGTTTGATGGATCAAGTACAGAAACAGCAGCCGGAGCTGGTATTGTGATCACCTCCCCAAGAGATGTGAAAACCGCTCTATCTTTTAATTTGAGTTTTTCATGCACCAACAATCAGGCGGAATACGAATCACTGGTCATTGAATTGGAAATTCTGAAAGATTTAGGGGCGAAAGAGTTATTAATATCAGGGGATTCTCAGCTGATACTCAAACAGCTATCAGGGGAGTTCAAATGCACAAGTTTATCATTGGCTCTGTACTATACCGTGGCATCCCAACTTCTAGATGATTTTGAAGAAGTGTCATTAATACACGTCCCAAGGCAAGAAAATTTGGAAGCAAGATGAGTTAGCACAGGTTGTATCGGAATTGAAGATGTCTCATGAACTTACACACAGGTTAGTGTTGATTCAAAAGATAAACCACCCCTCAATTCAGCAAAGAGGGATTCAGGTAGACGCTCTCAACTTGGATATAAACTTAGCTGGCGATTGGAGAGATTACATAAAACAGGTGCTAGAATCTCTCGGGAGAGATATTCCACATGGTTTAAAAGTGAGAGCTCTTTATTACGTTTTAGTGGAGGGAGATTTGTACATGAAGGGATTAGACGGTCTGCTCCTCAGATGCATAGGTTTCCCAGAAGCATTGGAGATGATGAAGCAAGTTCACGAAGGAGTGTGCGAAGCACATCAATCTGGAGTGAAGATGAGATGGTTGATAAGAAGGTATGGATACTATTGGCCATCCATTCTGAAAGATTGCATCAAACATGCTAAGGGATGCCAACCATGTCAGAGGCACAACAACGTCCAAAGAATTCCAGCAGATGAGCTCCACTGTGTTGTCAAACCATGGTCATTCAAGGGCTGGGCCATGGAATTAATAGAGAAAATTTACCTAGCTTCATCTAAATGCCACTCGTTCATCCTTATGGCCACAGATGTTTTCACCAAATGGGTGTAAGCAGTGCCTTTGAAGAAAGCGGAACAAGGGGATGTCATTAACTTTGTGAAAGAGAATAACATTCATAGATTTGGAATTCCAGAGTCACTAACCACGGATCAGGGAACTATGTTCACAGGCTCAGATATGAGAGAATTTTCAGAAGACTATGGAATCAAATTGATAAATTCATCCTCTCATTACCCACAATCCAACGGGCAAGCCGAAGCATCAAACAAGGTGTTGATAAAGATTCTACAGAAGATGATGGAGGAAAATCCTAGGGATTGGCCAAGGCTACTGTCAGAAACGTTGTGGGCATATAGGACATCTAAAAGGGCTGCAACTGGGGTAAGTCCATTTGCCCTCACCTTGGCCATGATGCAGTGCTGCCCTTAGAGATTATGGTACCATCAATGCGAGTGACAAGGCAAAATGAACTTTCCGCTGAACATTACAGTGAGGCTATGATTATGGAGCTAGAAGAAGTTGATGAATTCAGAATCCAAGCATATAATGCTTTGTTGTTACAAAAGCAGAAAGTGGCAAAGATCTACAACAAAAGAATCAACAAGAAAAACTTCCAAGAAGGAGACATTGTGTGGAAAACCATACTGCCCCTGGGACAAAGGGCAGAGACTTAGGCAAATGGTCCCCAAATTGGGAAGGACCATTTAAGGTGCACAGTATCCTAGATGGAAATGCATATTGGCTATCAATTTTAGATGGCCAACCACACAAAAGATGCATAAATGGCAAGTATCTAAAGCCGTACTTTCCAAGTATGAGAGAAGAAACAGAAAGAGCGAGTGAATAAAGCAAGTAGGGAGGCTGATTGCCCAGCGGGGAGTTGGCCTTTGGGCCACTCTGGCATAACTTCGTTTTTATCACTTGCATATTATGAAATATGGAGAACAAAGTGGACTCCATTGCCACCTTCAGGGACTAAATTTTGTTTGAACGGTGATAATTCAAGTCCACGGTAGCTCTCGTGCAGCTTGAAAGGAAGTTAAGTATGTAGGGAGTTGGCCTTATGGCCACTTGTACGTACATTTGGTCAATGTTTTTATTATTCTTATGTAATGCCCATGGGCTGTTCCCGATCCAACTGGCGGGAGTCGGTTATCCCATGGCCCATTACTCAATGACTCCTCCAACCCAGGCACTGGAGTTTGTACCTCCCCAAACTCGAACCTAAGATCTCCTGGACATATAGATACTTAGCACAAACTCCAGGAGATCTTAGGTTCGAGTATGGGGAGGTACAAACTCCAGTGCCTGGGCTGGCGGAATCATTGAGTAAGGGGCCATGGGACAACCAACTTCGGGCAGGTGGATCGAGAACAGCCAATGGGCATTACAATAAACTAGCTCCATTGGTACCAGACTTGTGGTAAGTATCTATATGTACAAAAGATCTTAGGTTCGAGTTTGGGGAGGTACAAGCTCCAGTGCCTGGGTTGGAGGAGTCATTGAGGAATGGGCCATGGGACAACCAGCTCCCGCCAGTTGGATAGGGAACAGCCCATGGGCATTACAATAAAAAGGCGCATTTGATCGTAAANCCACTTAAAATATGGCAAGAAAGAACTACACAGAGCGGGGAGTTGAGCTCACCGGGCGGAGTAACAAATAATGAAGGAAGAACAGAAGAGAACAAGAGCGCTATGAGAACCACGAGAGGACCCAGAAGTTGACTTTGGTGTAAAAATAGGCTAACTGGACATTTTTGTATGTGCTTAATTTTCTGTGGTAAGACTTTATTTGAAGTAGGCCTTACAGCCACTGATGTGAACATTTGTTGGTTATGATCAAATGAAGTTGGCCAGTAGGTCACTTTTATCATATTGGACTCATTTTGTTTCGCTGGGGAATCGATTGAGGAAATAATCACGAGTGGGGAGTTCTTAAGTCAAACATATTGTTTTACTTGAAATTGGTTAAATGAGTGGGATTATTTGGATCAGAGTATAAGAACCGACGGAAAACTCCTTCCCAACATCCAGTACACAACATCACATACAAACCCATCTTCATTCTACATCCATCATCCACCAACTACAACACCAAACCAACAGCAACAAATATAAAGTGAAGCCACCGCATGCTAGAACAGCAAGTAAACGTGTATGCGGGAAAGGGATCCGACTTAAGTGCAAATGCATATACGTGTCTGCGAGAAAGGGGTCCGACTGAAGTGCAAATGCATATACGTGTATGCGGGAAATGGGTCCGACTGAAGTGAAAATTCATATACGTGTATGCGGAAAAGGGGTCCGACTGAATTGCAATACATAAATGCTAGGGACGAGGGAGTCGTCTTGAGTGGATGTAACATGGAAGAGCACGTAAGAGCACATAAGAGTTGAGAGTTGCCTGTATTTCAAGAAGCCCCACATGACACCAAAGCTTAAGTGTCGACTGCATCGGAGAACTGAGGCCAACCCATGGCCAATCTCAATCCAGTGATACCTGTTATGAGCAAACATGCCAACACCAAAAAAAAATGAGAGTGAAGAGTTGATTACCAATGACATACATATCTTAGTAGGTATGTGATAATGGAAGCTACAGAGGCAGACATGCAATACAAGGTAATCATCTTTAACAACAAGTTCAAATATAACATTGATTAATTTCATAGATCAAGAAATCGGAGGATATTGCATAAGATTCAAGAAAGGGACAATAAATTTACCAATGGCCATAGAGGATGGAGAATGAACGTGCAGAGTGATGGAAGTCACAACAGGGGTAGTCAAAGAAATACTCTTGGTCGAAGGGGGAGTTGAACCAATCACTGATGAAGTAATAAATTGGGCTGACATTATTGAGCTCTTATGGTTGATGTTACTATAGCAAGCAGATCTTCGAAGTAGTGCACCAGCTATGGCTGAAACGGATGCAACTAGCCATGCTCGGTTTGGAAAAAGGCCACTAACTTATTCTTTTTTCTACTACTACTTATAATCTGGACTTTTCTCCTAATTATGTGCCGATTCCACACATAATAGTTATTTCTTTGGCAAGTTCAGAACCAACACTAGAACCAGAGATATATGTAAAAAAGAGGAACCCCACATCACAAAAACTCCCGAAGTCAATCAAGCCCCATGTTTTTAACTAGTTCCTGATTGTGTAGATTTGTGCTGCTAAGAAGCTTTTAACCAATAGGAGTGTCGTGTGTTTCAATTTCGCGAATGAGAAATGTGTAGCTGTTGCAAGGCAGGGAGGTACAAATGGCGACCTTAATGATGAGTCCAAATGTGAAACTCCATCTATTGTATCATTTGTTGACAAGCAGAGGTTCCTTGGGATAGCAGGGGCTGCTTCAAGTTTGACAAATCCCAAAAATACAATATCCCAAATTAAAGGGCCACTAGGTTTCCGATTTTCATATCCTGAGTTGTAGTGTGATCCGAAATCATTGCCCTTTTTAGTTATTGATGGGCCCGATGACTATAATTTAATTCAAGCGTGGTATCTGGGAAAAACAAAACATTTACACCTACTCCCCGATTGTGGAAGAAGATCAGCAAACTTGGGGAGTTGTTGGAGAAAGACAGTGGACACAACGATGGCTGAGAAGGACCACATGACCGAAACAGAAACTGCAGTGAGTGGCTGTTGTGTGACGGTGAGGGGAGAGCAAAGGCAAAAAAAGAGACAGATTACCTGTGGCGGCAGCGGTTGCTTGTTGCGGCAGTTGGGTGGCGATGTACAGGACTCGATGAGAAAGGAACACAGACGACGGTGTGGAATTCATGTGAGTTGGGTAATGAAGTAACTTGGAAACTTTGAGATCTGGCTTTCACATTAAATGGAATTCGTGGATTTCAAAGTGTGGATTCGGAAAAATGAGATTTCTGACGATTTTGGAGGCTATTCGGTGAAGAAGAAGAAGAAGAAGAAAGCGAGCTTTTGAAATTTTGAATCTGGCTTCACTGAAGACTGGAACTTGTCTTGGGCTTTTTCTGCTTATGGGCCATATTGGTAAGAAATAGAGTAAAAGAACAATATACAAGCATATTGGCCCATGGGCCAATGCTTGCTGGGGACAATTGTTTGGGATAAAAATTATATTAGACAGGATCAATTAAATAACGCAAGCCCAGCAAACATAGCAGACCAATTCCTATCAATTTAAACTGATCACGAGGCGTTGAAAGAGGAGAAGATCATGGGATGAAAAACAGAAGAACGTGGATCATGGGGGAGTAGAATAAATCGTACTTCAAAACACAGAAATAGAGGACATCGGCAAACAAAAAAAGGACACACACAACTCTACACGCACAAAAATCTGCAAGAAGCTCTCTGCTAATTTTCAGTTTTCAAGCATTAGTTTTCAAACTTTCCAGTAGTTGTTCTAGCATTCTAGGTCTTCTCGTTTTAGATTTCAGCAATAATTTATTATATTTTTCATGTTTTGATGAATTCCTATAGTTTTTGTAAATTCAAAATTATGTTAGGGATTTATTTCCATCAATTTCCAATAGTTTTCTTCATTTTGGCATTACATTTGTTTTAGGAGACTAGAACTGACGGTCGAATTTATAATTCACGTCACTTGAATAGTTAGAAGTTAGATTTTACTGTTTTTCCACATAAGTTGGTGCAACTTCGCACCTGACACGCCCGCAAATATCGATATTGTGCAAGCAATCATTTTAAACATAAAGGATTAATCTTCTTCCGCTCTTTCTTTTCGCAAGTTTTTTTATAACTAACTTCATTGATCTAACTCTCTCGTCCATGAGATGATTATGTATTCATATGCCAGTTTTTTTGGATGCCCTGTAATTCGTAAGCCCACCTAGCATGTAATATTAAATTAAAGTGTTTCATAAGCCAACTTTAAAATATTGCATATTTCTAACTCCAGATTATTTTCCTTGGAGCATAATATGGATATTTTTTTAAAATTATATCGATTAACTTTTCAAAAAATGTAATATTAAATTAAAGTGTTTCATAAGCCTACTTTAAAAATATTGCATATTCCTCACTCCAGATTATTTTCCTTGGAGCATAATATGAATAATTTTTTTTATCAAATATCATTACGTTCATGTATTGGCCAACATACACCTAAAAAACATCAAAAAAAAAAAAACACATCATATGTACAAAAGTGGCCCTAAGACATACTTTACACGTATCAAAACTTCAATCATGAAATAAATGACAATATTCAAACTCCCCAGTATAACCTGTGTCATTTTTGTATCTCATGTTTGTGGACATTCTGAATTGGGCAATGTTTGCTACTAGCCAGTAAGTTCCCTATATGACGATTGCAGCAACTGCCAATTCCATAGAAATATTTTTAGCGATTATTACTCTTAATTACCGATCTTTGAGGTACAGTTACCGGTGCCTTGAGAGAATTTGAAAATGATCCAGCAACACAATCAACAGATATGGCTATCAGTCCAATTTTGAAAGTGATTTTTCTTCTTATATTAGATTCCTTGTAGGTGAAAAATCATCATCTTCTTCAATGATTAATCTTCCAAACTTTTTCTTGATTTCTTACATGTTACTGGATTCTCATTTTCTCAAGCTCTCTGCCTGAACAATCTTATTTTTTGAGTTTTGAAGAGTGGCTTAGAAAATTTCTGTGATGAGCAACTATCCAAGCTCATCAAAATATTCTCTTGGGGAAGGACAAATTTGGACCTTCCTCTCTTATGTTCATCTGTTCTTTCTATTGGAACCGTGTTCACTTGTTTTCCGTCAGAATCCTTCTAACATATTCTGACTTTTGTGATCCAAAATACGATGAACTGTCTCTTGGGCAATGTCTGCTACTAGTAAGTTCCGTATATGACGATTGCAGCAACTGCCAATTCCATAGAAATGACTTTGTTGAGATGACTCCTCTGATAACCATTAACTTTTTTTTGGCTAAAACGGTTCAGTTAGAGAAATTTGGTACTCGGCCCAAAGGCCACGTACTCCCCACCATTTATGGAATGATTATGCTGAAATGATCAGCTTCTCCTTGCCTCATTATACCTAACACTTGCTCAAAAACATTTGACCTTTGGGGATCCGACATTTTTTTTATTTATTTTTTGGAGTCATCTTCTTTTTCCGTTATCTTTTCTTATTCAATAATGCCTGTGAATTTGAGAAATTCGCATTCACGTAGGTCATGAGAGAAACAGATAGTTACCAACGCCCCTGACGTCTTTCTTTTTGGGGAATTTAAGTATTCTCTTGTTGATTTCTCCTACAAAATAGTCTTCAAGGTGCTAAAAATTTTAGTGGCATGATTAATCGAATTATGATACTTACAGTAACTTTTTCGGTTTGTATCCCCGAGCATCTATTTCGGTATTCACTCGCTGAAAGTCAATATCAGCCACATCCTTGAATGATTCAGGTTGATGGATATAATCAATTACAAAAACATGATTTACTTGTTGCTCTTCATTTCAATTTGAACATATCCTTGATTGATTCCTCTCGCCAAAAACCTCTTCTATTCTCTGTGGTGGTGTGTACTCTTTATCACGACAGAGAATATTGAGAATGACAGAAAATGTCACCTGCTTTGGAACTCCGTGAATTTTCTTCTACCTTCTTCGACTGATTACTCCCTTGACTTACACTCACAGATCTGATTATTTGACTCACCAATGTCCTCGCATACGCGAGGATACCATCGACCACCAATTTTGTTTGCACAATTTTCTGGAATGTGGGCGTTGTTGGATCTCGGTTTTCTACGTGCTCAAACGCAGCGGAAGTTTAAAATTTTATTTTATTTTGACAAACAAAATATTTTGGACACTCGTATGGTTTTATGATTAAACATTCATATGACGTTAGAAATTATACCTTTGTGAATTAAATTACTTGGCTCCGACTGATCCGGTATAAACGGATTAGCTCTTGATGAATCCCTACAAACTTTCTTCAAAAACTCCTTTGTTGATTCTTCTAATCAGGTCCACGACTGGACGGTATGTTCCTCCTCCGAATTGCACTAGAAAATTTTGGAATATATTTTGCGTAAGAGAGAAAATAATTGAGAGACGGCTCAAAGGTTTTTCAATCAAGGATGGCCGAAATTATTATTTTTTTCTTTTGAAAGGGAGGTTCACGTGAGGTTTGGTGGAGATGGGGCTAGGGTTTCACTTGCATACTTTATTTATATTAAATCCATAGCTTAATTACATAATTAACATTAATGAGCTTGATTTAATTAATTGGGCTAGTCCAACTAATTTAGTTAATTTAATCAAGGTCCATTAAAACTTTAATTATTTATTTTGTTGGACTTGTACTCGTACAAGCCCATTAAACATATTACACACTATATTTAATTTATTAAATAATCAACTCAACTTTTAAGCTTAATAAATTAAATACATTATAAATTAAACATTTGAATTTATTATTTAAATTATAAATTCAATAACTTGAATTTTCATCACCTCCAAAATTTAATATTTACTAAACCCAACATTTGAGTTTAATAAATTAAATTCTCAAATTTTATAAATTCTAGTCCTTGAATTTATTCTCTCAAAATTTAATTATCATAAATTCAACTCTTTGAATATACTATATAATATAAATTCAACTTCTTGAATTTATTCTCTCAACGGGAACAAACGATCCAGTACTTGTGTGACTCTCAATGGTTCAGGGATATAGCTAGCCATGGGTCCACAACTCTTTGTGATTCAGGACATAATTCCTTATTCGGGCTTACCCTAGTTAGCCCCATTCTTTTCATCAACACCTTGATCAAGAATGTCATAACTCATTTCTGATTGCACCCATCAAATCATGGTAAGAACGTCTAGTAGCATCGCCCCATGATCTCTTAGGTATCACTGATAGTGGCTGCAAGAACCAGTCGATTATGATTAACGTATAGTACGGTCCCTTCATATCAAATATCCCGATCGAATCTGCAACCATTGGTTCATCGAAGGTTGCATATTAATTCGATAACTATGTGATAACTATAAATAGTAGCATCACATGTACCGTTCAAGAACTCCTTCTCTAACGTACATCTCATACTCTGGCCAGAAATTCCATGCACTATAATTTCATCAGATCACATAGGATATCCACACCCGTAGCTGAGCAGTGAATCCCCGACTACAATGCACTGGCTCCTATATGTTTCGCAACTATACCCAACCTCGCCACCTGATGACTCTGCTGGAGCCGGTAAACGAGTCAAAGCACAGCCCTAGCATATAGAGCCTAAGTGTTGTCCCGGGTCGTAAGGACTAATGGTGTACAATCATAACCACGGACTTATCCTCTCGATGAATGATAACCACTTGGAAAGTTCGAGGGAGGTTTGTTTGGTATAATCATCATATGACCACCCATCTGCATGTTTGGACATCTCTATGCCCTTACCAAGAAACGCAGAACACAACATCACATATGCTAGTCTCGAGCTCAAGCGACCTTTATCCATGTTTTAGGCGGCTGAATCGACTAGGAACGAATTTAGATCATATAGTGTTTACAAACGAGTTTCAACATCGAATTACGATGCATTTTTATTAAAGTATAATCAAGGTCTTTATCTATGTTTGATAACATTGGTATACACATAAAGAAATAACAAACAATGAAATAATGAATTATATTAAACTAAAGATTGTTAATTACAACTGAGTCAATAAAATCCCTAGCCAACAGTTGGCTTGCAGGGCATCTACTCTAACAGGCGTGTCATTTGCGATTGCACCAAATTTATTGGAAAAATGTAAATTCTAAAAACAAAAACTATTGTGAATCCATAGTTTTATTGTAAGTTATGATCTTCTAAGTTAATATACACCAAAAACAACGATGAAAATGAAGCTGGAAATTGCATGAAAATCTATAACATGATTTATGTTGATACAAAATCAAACAAAATACTAATAAACATAGAATTTATAACAAACTTTGCTGAAAAAACGAAAAGTAATTGCTTAAATCCTAAAAAAATTACCTGAAATCTAAAGGAATAAAATAAAGAAATTAGAGCAATGAAATTGAAATACTAGAGATTTTCTGTTAGAGCATTTTTTTAGTGATAATTGTTGTGTGCCCCTCCGCCGATTATTATTCTTCTTCTTGCCTTAATTCCCCACTATCTTCATCTTCAAATCGTGTTGCCGATTCAGATTTCAATCACAAACTTTCAGATAATGAATGGGTTTATTTATTGAGCTTGCCATCTTCATCAGCTGATTTTATTGCACTGGGCTTGAATTTAGAGTGAATTGATGTAATATACAAACTTGAACTGAATTATGACAACCCTCAGGCGAGGTGCCAAACACGACGTAAACTTCAAATATTTTTTTCGTTGTCTACCGTAAATGAAATAATAAATTAAATAAGTAACGCATATGAGGACAATTTAATAATCTACCGTATCACACCAATGAGGATGGCGTGATAAACTTTTTTTTTTTTTAAAAAAAGTAATGACTTGGTTTTAAAAAAATTTAAGTCCCGCTGTCCAAGATCAAGTTAAAATTCAAGTCACGCCATCTTGGATGGTGTGACTTGATTTTGGTTTTTTTTTTATATTATTATTTTATTTTATTAATAATTAGAATTGTGGTCATATAGTGATGTGATGTCTCACGATCACCAATTAACATGCCATGTTAAATGGCGTGTTTTTTATTTGTATAATTGCTGAACATATAGAGAACATTTATTATCATCATTCTTCGTTGGTCTAAAATTTTTTTTTTGAAGTATTCTTCGAATTGTTTCGGCTGATTGAAGTGATACATTTTATTTCAGTATTCGAATATATTTAATTATTGGAGCAACTCAATATCACTTTCTACTTCAACATATGAGGTAGTTATACTCTAAATTAAGTTTTGTCTTTCAAGTTTGATTGAAATCAATAAATTATTTATTTGTGATTATTTTTTTGCAGATGAAATTTTAATTTTTAAGTTCAAAGTAAGTATTAATTTAATTTATGTAAATTTGGTTTTTGAATAAAATTATTATTTAATCATTTTATTACGTATAAAATTTATGATTAAAATGATTATTTACGTTCAATGTATTATGATTAATTTATTTTATTATTATTATTATTATTTTATTTTACATACATAGTATCTAAACTTATGGTTATAAAAATTATTATTTTATTATTATTTATATTATTATTAACTTATAAAATAAAAATAAGAAATATTAATTTTTATTTTTGAATAATAATTGTTTTTTATATATGGAGAACATAAAAAATTTAGTATTACAGTTAATTTAGTTTACACAAATAATATAAAAAATTTATTGTAAAGATTGTTATTTTTGTTTTTAACTTATTAAATACAAATAAGTAGTAAAATTAATTCATTATTATTATTATTATTATTATTTGTTTTATATAGTATTATGTGAAAAAAAAAGTATTACTATTAATTTGTTTTGCCTATAATTAATCATAATTATTTTATTATTATTAATTATTAAATACAAATTATTATTATTATTGATAGTAGTAGCATTGTTAGAGAATATAAAATTCAAGTCATGCCATCTTGGATGACGGGACTTGAATTTTTTTTCAAAAAACCAAGTCATGCCATCTTAGATGGCGAAAAAAAATTCTCGAAAAAAAATTCAAGTCCCGCCATCCAAGATGGCGGGACTTGAAGTATTTATTTTTATTTTTTGTAAAAAAAAAAATTTATCATACCATCTTCATTGGCGTGATACATTAGATGATTAAATTCTCATCACATGCCTTACTTATTTAATTTATTATTTCATTTAAGGTAGTGAAAAAAACCCTTGACAAATACGCGTGATTGAATCCATTCAATTATTCAATTTGATTAATGAATTAAAAAGTCCTTTTTGTTTGGTTACCAGGTTGAACTGAGATTAATAATCAATTCAGCATAAACAAATTAAAGCAGTCGGATATTATTATGTAAATAATCTTGTTTTGTTGCGACTCATTCAACACTATTTTACTAACCGGGAGAGGTTGGGCTGAGCTAAATGACGTATAGTGTAGGCAATACAAGTAGTATTCATGATGCTAATGATGTGATATTTATTATTACATACATACATACATATATATATATATACATACATACATACATATATATATACATATATATATATATACACACACACATATATATATATATATATATATATATATATATATGTATTTGATTCATGCATTATATATCCTCATAGTTTCATCCGTCTCAAAAACTTTTCTAAAAACATTTCATATGTCAATTTTGTGAGACGTATCTAGAACCCAATACAGTTCATGAAAAAATATTATTATTTTATATCAAACTATTACTTTTCATTATATTATAAATATAAAACGAGTCAACCAGTCTCAAAGTGACGTGGTAAAAATATTCAAATGCAGGGTAGAAAAAAAATTGGTTATGATATTAAAAAATTGAGTAATTGACTGCAACTAAAGAACTAAAATTGGTTGGTGACACAGATTTGATAAATAGTTTGTTGTAGTTATGCTTGGACAATCTTTTATTTTACATTCAAAACAAGCGAGTGGTCAAGTTCTCAACCCAAAAGCCAAAAAAAAATAAATAAATAAAAGGCAAGTTTAATATCGATTTAAGCCGAAATAGCATTGACAAACATAAAAATTCAAAGTCTACAGCTTAATCAAATCTCGTTATAGTTCACCCCCAGCTTAACAACTATCACACTTAAACCAATGTTAAACAAGACCAAGTTTTTCAAAAACCAATAATAATAATCACATTTAGAAACAGCAAAAAATAAAAATTTGAAATAAACTATAATAATTAAACTAAACAAAACCAAATCAAACAAAACACATATACATAAAATTTATTGCCTATGTAATATAGTCAAATTACATATATAGTTTCGATATGTTTTTTTTAACTATCAATGAGATATCACTCATCTATTTGATAAATAATTTTGATATGCTTCATTATATCCAATTACTGAATACCGTTTCTTTCGTTTCTTTTGTGACCACATAGAAGAGTACCGTTGGTGAAGAACACAAGAAAACTGTGTATATACATATATATTAATTTATTATTATTATTATATATAGAGAGAGAGATTTATTACCCATTACCAGGATTATCACCACCGAGCAATATAAACTAATCACTACCTTGCCCGCCCACGGGATCCACCCGACCCGGATCCTAGATGATTGCCCGATCCGACCTTCCCGGATCCTCCCGCCATATGCCCGTACCCGTAAACGGGGCCTCCTCCTTGGTGGCCCATTATATTCATACCATACATTCTTTCGTATCCCCCACTACTATTCCCTAGAGTCAATGCACCACCATTTCCGCCGCCGTCGCCGTCGCCGGAGCTGACACCGCTCTCCTTCTCTCCTCTTCCGGCCAAGGCGCTTTTCTCCCCCTCCATATCCCTAAACCTCTGCAAGTAAATCTTAAGTGGCTCGACGTAATCCTCGAATCCTAGAGTGGTCATCGCCCACAGTAAATCGTCGCCGTTGATCGTCTTTCTCTTCTCTCGCTGACACTTGTCGGATGCCTCACCGGTGATGAAGCTGATGAATTCGGAGACGCATTCTTGCACTGTTTCTTTCGCGTCTTTGGATATTTTTGCATTAGCGGGCAAAGCTTTCTTCATGATTCTGCTGACGTTTGCGATCGGGAGGAACCTGTCTTGTTCTTTTTGGGAGATTTCGTTGTGATCCTTGTGCCCCCCAGATTCATTATCCGAATCTGCCATTCTTTCAATATTATCAGGGAGATAGTCTCAGTTTCGAGATGGAGAAGTGGATACGTAAGTTTTCAACGGAAGTTCAAAGTAAAATCGATAGAAAACTCCGACTACAATTTTGAGCCAGAACCAGAGAATATGGAAGTCTTTGAAAAGAAATTCAAGGGAAAAAACAAAGAAGAAATCGGATGAAAAACGTGAAACTACTCTGGTTTCACACTGGCCCCAGAAGAAATTTGGAAAATTGGTCGAAAGAGAAGCGAAACTCAAATTATCGATAGCACGAAACTTCAAACCTCGCAACAAAATTCGAAAATCGTCCGCAAAATTAAAGTTATGACGAGTAGATTACCAAAATTAAAGAGATAAGATAAAGGAACAGGAATTCGAAGAAAAAAAATTCGAAGGGAACATTTACAGAGAAGATACAAGAATCGTACTCGATGGTGGACGTGTGTTCCGACGTCGGAGATACGGGGCAGGGATCGGAGAGGGAGAGAAGTGAGGAGAATCTGCGGTCCGTTGGATCATTCGGTATAATAACGCTATCGAGTGGTACACGGGGACGATTTTGGACCGTTTCATGCTGATAACTTAGCTTTCTCTGGAAAAGCTTGTTAACCGTACGATTGTTTCTTAGTGGAAAGATCCTATCCGTCGGTTTTGCATCTGGCACGTGGTCCACCGGTAATGGTCCTCTATAAATTGCCTCTTTCCAAACCCTATAAACATATTCAATCAATAGTATAATACAAAAATTGATGTAATTGACATAACATCTTATATGATTATTTCAAATTAAATTGATTAGTCGAAATAACATTTTTATGTTGCATATGGAATAATTTTAAAATCTTATTATTTCATGGAAATTATTTGAAAATTCTGATGATTTATATTGCGTCTGATTATACAATACATTTTCAACTAAAAAGACAAAAAATCATTTTTATATTACAGATATAAAAAAAAGTGGAAGTTGGTGAAAAATCCACAATCAAAATATTTCTTTTGGTTCACTCCTTACCCACAAAATTGTGGTACTATGTCATACAAAATGTGGTACACTTCATGTGGAAATGTGGTACACTTCATGTGAAAATGTGATACTAAAAAAGTACCCATAGACTGAACACAAAAAAATCGACGGTTGTAGACTGAAGACCAATTTCCGGTAAAAAAAAGCATTTTATGACCCTCACTCTAGGCCGCTTTTCACCATTAATTTGCGTCAAATGTCATAGTTGGCTAGTAATTTAATTATTTTCTCTGCACTTTCTCATAAAAAAAAATAATTTTAGAATCATGTGTGGATTTTAAATCAGTTCTGAACTTAACAAATTCAAAAAATGAGATGTGATTCGAGAGAATCGAAAAGGGTATCATAATATAATTACGTAATTTATGTGGGATCGTCTTGTATATCAATTTTGTGATGTGAATTTTTATTCTGACCCAATTCATATAAAAGTATTATTTTTCACCACAAATATGAACCAGCTCAACTCATCTTCCAAATATATATTCATGAGGGCAAAAACTTGTGTGAGACGGTCTCACGGGTCGTATTTGTGAGACGGGTCTTTTATTTGGGTCATCCATGAAAAAATATTACTTTTTATGCTAAGAGTATTATTTTTTATTGTGAATATGGATAGGGTTGACCCGTCTCACAGATTAATATCCGTGAGACGGTCTCACGTAAGACCTACTCATTCATGAGACTGTCTCACAAAACATTTATTATAATATAAACATGGTGAAAAAATAACTGGAAACAAAAATAAAATTTAACATTTATTATAATATAAACATGGTGAAAAAATAACTGGAAACAAAAATAAAATTTAACATATAAAATATCTGAAGATGTGAATGCGTAATAAAAACAATAAAAAAATTAATTTGATTTAATTATTGAATTGATTTTTTTTATCTAGTGCAATTTAATTTTTATGGTTTTTGGTGTGTAAATTAAGAGTAATCAATAGAAGTCTTATCAGTTACTCCACATAATACCTCAATATTTCAGTAGGATAAGATTAAATCTTTTAAATTTTATAATTATAATGCTGCTAACATAATATAAAACTTATTTCATAAAATAAGCTATGATTGCAACCAAAACACCATTGTTGAGCAGTAGATTCTATAAAAAAAACCTATGAAATTACTTTGAATCAAAAGTTTATGACACCAAACTAATAGGATACACCTTTATAGATGTTTGATATTCCAAGCAATAACCTTTCAAGTGAGAAAATGTAAAGCCCATGGGCTGTTCCCGATCCAACTAGCGGGAGTCGGTTATCCCATGGCAGCATTACTCAATGACTCCTCCAGCCCAGGCACTGGAGTTTGTGCCTCCCCAGACTCGAACCTAAGATCTCCTGGACATATAGATACTTAGCACAAGTCTGGTACCAATTGAGCTCAATTGGTACCAGACTTGTGCTAAGTATCTATATGTCCAGGAGATCTTAGGTTCGAGTCTGGGGAGGCACAAACTCCAGTGCCTGGGCTGGAGGAGTCATTGAGTAATGCTGCCATGGGATAACCGACTCCCGCTAGTTGGATCGGGAACAGCCCATGGGCTTTACATTTTCTCACTTGAAAGGTTATTGCTTGGAATATCAAACATCTATAAAGGTGTATCCTATTAGTTTGGTGTCATAAACTTTTGATTCAAAGTAATTTCATAGGTTTTTTTTATAGAATCTACTGCTCAACAATGGTGTTTTGGTTGCAATCATAGCTTATTTTATGAAATAAGTTTTATATTATGTTAGCAGCATTATAATTATAAAATTTAAAAGATTTAATCTTATCCTACTGAAATATTGAGGTATTATGTGGAGTAACTGATAAGACTTCTATTGATTACTCTTAATTTACACACCAAAAACCATAAAAATTAAATTGCACTAGATAAAAAAAATCAATTCAATAATTAAATCAAATTAATTTTTTATTGTTTTTATTACGCATTCACATCTTCAGATATTTTATATGTTAAAATTTTATTTTTGTTTCCAGTTATTTTTCACCATGTTTATATTATAATAAATGTTAAATTTTATTTTTGTTTCCAGTTATTTTTTCACCATGTTTATATTATAATAAATGTTTTGTGAGACAGTCTCATGAATGAGTAGGTCTTACGTGAGACCGTCTCACGGATATTAATCTGTGAGACGGGTCAACCCTATCCATATTCACAATAAAAAATAATACTCTTAGCATAAAAAGTAATATTTTTTCATGGATGACC